>NC_034597.1:85152936-85264322 GCF_900095145.1 Mus pahari | reverse complement strand
TCACAAAACAGGTCTCAACAGATTCAAAAATATTGAAATTGTCACATGCATCCTATCAGACCACCATGGACTAAGGCTGATCTTCAATAGCAACATAAATAATACAAATCCAATATTCACTTGGAAACTGAACAACACTCTCCTCAATGATACCTCGGTCAAGATAGGAATAAAGAAAGAAATTAAAGACTTTTTAGAGTTTAATGAAAATGAAGCCACTCCATACCCAAACTTATGGGACACAATGAAAGCATTCCTGAGAGGAAAACTCATAGCTCCAAACTCCAAAAAGAAACTAGAGAGAGCTTACACTAGCAGCTTGACAGCACATCTTAAAGCTCTAGAACAAATCGAAGCAAATTCACCCAAGAGGAGTAGACGGCAGGAATTAATCAAAATCAGGGGTGAAATCAACCAAATGAAAATGAAAGGAACTATTCAAAGAATCAACCAAACCATGAGCTGGTTCTTTGAGAAAATCAACAAGATAGATAAACCCTTAGCCACACTCACTAGAGGGCACAGGGACAGCATTCTAATTAACAAAATCAGAAATGAAAAGAGAGACATAACAACAGATCCTGAGGAAATTCAAAACACTATCTGGTCCTTCTACAAAAGGCTATACTCATCAAAACTGAAAAATCTGGATGAAATGGACAAATTTCTATACAGATACCAGTTACCAAAGTTAAATCAGGATCAGATTAATGACCTACACAGTCCTATATCCCCCAAAGAAATAGAAGCTGTCATTAATAGTCTCCCAACCAAAAAAAGCCCAGGACCAGATGGGTTTAGTGCAGAGTTCTATCAGACCTTCAAAGAAGACCTAATTCCAACTCTCCTCAAACTGTTCCACAAAATAGAAACAGAAGGCATTCTACGCAATTCATTCTATGAAGCCACAATTACTCTGATACCTAAACCACCTAAAGACCCAACAAACATACACATACCTCACCACCTACCACATCACACTTTTTTTCTCTCTTGCTGCTCTTCAGTAACTTCTCCTCCTCTGTGGTTCTCTGTATGAGTGTAATGTATCTTATCTCTGACTCATTGTGTCAAATGCTTTTCTTATTATCCAGTTTGTCACAATTAGAGGTCATGTTTAAACACGGCTGCTTCCTCTACAAACTAATGTTAGATTAATTATTAGGGATTAAGCATTTGTACTAAAAACATATCTGTATTCTAGCCAGACTGTTCAGTAATCCAGAGAGTGTCTGCACTCCAGCTAGATCATATCTTTGGATGTGATCCTTGTCAGAGAAACCATGTTGGTGGATTAATATTTCTCTGTATATTATTAATAGTTTTTATTGTCAACTGGATCAGACTGGACAATACATAACCTACAGTGAAGTAACCTTTTTACGTGTCTGTACATCAGGTATGTAGAGATGATTCATAAAAAGGAAAATAAAATAATAATGGGAAAATTTAGTGCAGAGTGTGGAAGTTCACTACCAATAGTCCAAGCTTTGTATGAAATGAAAGGGGAGAGGAAGAAGCTCGGTTTTACAAACACACACTACTTCATGGCTTCCAAAGGAATCCTTACAACCACTGTACCACCTGTTCCAGTTAATCTTAATTGTCAACTCAATTACGTTGAGACATACTTAGAACATTAGAAAGCAAATCTCTGGAAATGTTTCAGAGTTAACTACTTGAGGATATTTATTAATGATGGAAGCCCCAAGGTTGGGAGCAATATGAACAGTAGCCTGGGCCCTAGATGACCTATTAATTGAACAGGGAAAGTTGATAGAAATTCTTAGAATCTCAGTCTGCTTTAGTTCTTCCTGGCTGAAGTGGGTGAGCAGTTTTTCTCTGCTACTCATGTTCTGACAAGAGATTCCACTTAGAATCAACTGAATCACTTCAACTCAATAATGCTAAAAATATGCTCCCAAAAAAGTGTTCTAGTTTACAGTAATCCACAGACAGAAAAAATTCTACAAATATATTCAATCAGAAATCATCTAATTCATTTTCACTTAATCTTAAGGTTGTTTTTATTTTAAAAAAAATGAAATTTAAATTCTAAAACAACTTTAAAGTTCAGTATGTAGAGAATTTAAAAGACAAACCAATGTTTCTGATGCCCTCTAAATAGGTACACTGCTTTATAGGAGTAAAACTCGAGTGGTTCATTTTATATGCAATTGTATACATATAGAATTGCTTATATATTTGTACAAGGCATTATTTACATGAAAAATTCTTGTTTTTATAGGCTTGATATGTAAAAACTGCCTATTACTCTTCTAAATTGCTTGTATGAAATATTATATTTACACCTTTCAAAATAATACATTTTAGCATATTTTCATAAATAAAAACAATTAAAAATTCTTAGTAGACGCTTAACTATAAGATTTTTCTAAATATAGAAATTGCCATATAAAATTAAAAATATTAAGACAGTTATGTTGATAGATATAAAGAAAAGTCCATAATGAATTGCTTTTATCACTTAAAATGAATTTTAGCATTTAAAATCAAGATCAACAAAATTTTCATTGTGAAACAAAGAAAGATAAAAAGGTAGATAATTTTATTTTATTTAAATAATTGATCACCATATATGTAACTCTTTTCTTGTGGTTAGAAATTAGTTGAACTTGGTTTCAATGGCTCATAGGACTTGAGGCAGGATTAACAGTGAGGAAACAGGAGAGGAACATATGTTCTGTTTATATTATGACAGATTCCCCCAAACCAGAAATGGGGCAAATTTAAGTTTGAACAGATTTAATGTCTTTCACACTTTATTCAGATTTAGATGTATGAAAAAAATGGTAATGCCAAGAAGTCAGAATGATTTCAATATATAGTTGCTTTTGTTAAGTTTAGCATTTTTGAAAGTATTTTCTGTCATTCTGGAGTTAAATTACTGTGTTTATGATGTTAAAATACTGAACAATATGCTTTTACATTGCAGAAATCCTCAGGACATCAGAATTCGTACACTCAGCATTTTAATCTGACCTATTGACTTGTGTTCTTTGGGTCATTAGATTTACCATCCAACAAAGGACTAAATAGAAGAGCATTTAAAATACTGTATTCCAGAGTTAACATGGTTCACTCTCACAGAGACATAGCAGAATGCCTTATATACAAAAAGAAATATTAGGCACACAAACAAATTTATCCATCCTTAAATACAGACAACACTAGACTTTTTCAAAAGGAAAAGAACATTTCTAATGATTTTCAGGCCTAAATACAAAATGGAAAGTTTTCAATTTTGGCACTAATTTCTAATATATAATCCATTGAACATTTTGACTGTGCATGAGGATTTTTTTATAGTGAAAAGAATAGGTATACTGCCTCTTCTATTAAAAATATAATAAGTAGACATTAATTAAACTATATTTTGGAGCATGAGCCATAATTCACTTACATAGTGCTAAACAGAAAAAAAAAAAAAAGACAATATTATGAAGAGCATAGGAAGAGGTCTGGATTGTCAGCTACAGGGCACTGAGTTTAGACATTATTACCTACAATATTTCTGACCCAGAATTGCTCTAGTTTAAAAGAAGTGCAAGGACAAAAATGGAGAAGAGATGAGGGAAAGGAGGTCCAGTGACCATCCCAACTTGGAAATCATCCCAAGGGGAGGCTCCAAGGCCTGGCACTATTCCTGACAGGAGCCTAGCATGTCTGTCTTCTGAGAGACCCAATAGTGGTTATTGGACTGAAGTTGGGGACTTTTGTGGTTGAATTAGGGAAAGGTTGGTAGAAGCTGAGGAGGAGGGCTACCCCATAAGAAGACCAGAATTCTCAACTAACCTGGGCCCCTGAGATCTTTCAGACACTGAGCCACCAATCAGGCAGCATACACAAGCTGATATGAGGCCCCCAACACATGTACAGCAGAGGACTGCCTGGTCTGGCCTCAGTGAGAGAAGAAGTGCCTAAGCTTGGAGAGATTTAAGGCCCCAGGAAGTGGGGAGACCTGGCCAGGGGTGGTGGTGAGAACATTCTCTTAAAGACAGTGGGGAGGAGGAATAGGATGAGGAACTTTCAGAGGGCAGAATAGGAGGGGGATAATGACTGGACTGTAAAGAAAAAAAAAAGCTATTAAAAACAGAAATTTCTTTGATTTGTTTTCTTATATTTAGGAAGGCACATTTCTGATATTCCCAAACAAAAGCTGGTAAAGTTATATTTTTATTTCATGCTAAATACTTGATTTATTCCAAGCATAAACTGTTTTTGTAAGTATCATTAATGTGTATACTTAAAATTCAAGAAGGTTTATAAGTTATGAAAAATCATTGTAGTTACATTATATGTATGGTCATAGCTATAAATTAACACATTAGTTTTATTTAGAACTTAGTGTTTCCTATTTAATTTTTAAGTATGAATTATGGCAACAAAAGTTTTAGATAATTGGGAGACCTTAGTAAACATAATTTGCAGGTTTATTCTTTAAGGTGTGCTATTACTGTTTATAATTAGTTATGTTTGTTGTATATTGAAATAATTTAAAGTAGAGATAAATGTCCATTAAAGAAGTAGATTGGCCATTAGGGATGAATTATTGAAAATTAAATTGAATATTTGTTGATTGGTAATTCCAAGGGTGAAGAAGACGATCCCAGGGCTTCTCTTTGACTGACATTTTCATCATGCCATATCATTGTATTTATATTATTATGGGAGAAGAATGACTATACATCAATTCATACTGAGTTCTCATTATTTCATACTGTTCCTATCTAGATTCTACCACTTTCCACTGCTGCTACCGTAGTAACACAGAGTAAAGACCTACAAATGATTTCTTTCCTGATTCAATATGAGGGTTTTTATTAAGTAAAGTAGCTGAAGATAGCATAGATCTATTGAATTAGTGTTCTTCTTAGGTAGTCATAGTATAAGCTCAAGCATATTAACATGTGTCCATAAGTATAACCAGGTCTTATAAGTACATGAAACTATAAATGCTTTTCAAAAATAATTAGGTAATGGAACCCATTGATTATCAATGGTTTCATGAAAAACTCAAGAAAACATAGAGCAGCTAATCATAAAATGGGAAACAATAATGACTTGAATAGTGATTATATTTTTGCTTTATCAATGTAGATGAAGTGCTCTTTGGCATGGAGAATGACTGGAACTCTGATCAAAATGATCAATTATATGTATAGAAATAGCTTGCCACAAGGAGACTCATGCTTGATGCAGCATCCATGTGTTCAACATCCACATTTCCAATCATCACAAATCTTTTTTTTTCCAAATTTTTATTAGATATTTTCTTCATTTACATTTCAAATGCTATCCCAGAAGTCCCCTATACCATCCCCCCTGCCTTCCTCCCCTACCCACCCACTCCCACTTCTTGGCCCTGGTGTTCCCCTGTACTGGGGCATATAAAGTTTGCAAGACCGAGTGCATCTCCTCCCAATGATGGCTGAGTAGGCCATCTTCTGCTACATATGCAGCTAGAGACATGAGCTCTGGGGGTACTGGTTAGTTCATATTGTTTTTCCACCAATAGGGTTGCAGACCCCTTCAGCTCCTTTGGTACTTTCTCTAGCTCCTCCATTGCAGGTCTTGTATTAAAAAACAATGAATTTATGAAATTCATCGGCAAATGGATGGATCTGAGGGTATCATCCTGTTTGAGGTAACCTAATCACAAAATTACTCACATGATATGTACTTACTGCTAAGTGGATATTAACCCAGAAACTTAGAATACCCAAGATACAATTTGCAAAACACATGAAACTCAAGAAGGAAGAACAAAATGTGAATACTTCATCACGTATCTTACAGAAGGCAGCACTGTTCTATTCTCTAGTGTTCTATTTTCTAGTGTTCTATTCTCTAGTGATATATTCTCTAGTTGGACTGTTGTCACCATAGATAACCCGACCCTCACCCACCAAGTTAAAACAAGCAGAAAACACTTAATTTCCTGTTTGGGGGGTTTGGATTTTTTTTGTTTTTTTGTTTTTTTTTCTTTTTGAGACAGGGTTTCTCTGTATAGCCCTAGCTGTCCTGGAACTCACTCTGTAGACCAGGCTGGCCTTGAATTCAGAAATCTGTCTGCCTCTGCTTCCCAAGTGCTGGGATTAAAGACGTGTGTCACCACTGCCCAGCTAATTTCCTGTTAAGAAGATAAATATTTAGATTTTAATTCATGAAAGGTGTGATACCATAACATTTCTACCAAACATATTGTTCAGTAATATGAATTGAAGTAATTACAAACAAAAGATCACTGGATGTGATCACTGGATATTTATCTTTGCCCTCATTTTTGTTTTGTTTTGTTTTGTTTTTTTCTCTGCTGTGAGAAAAATGGACAAAAACAACTCAGAGAGATGTAATCTCTTAAGTATGCACTTCAAGGCTCAGTCAAACAGTGAGGATTGTCAGGGCAGGGTCTCAAGGCAGAAACCTGTAGACAGAAACTGGAGCTGAGACTCTTGAGGAATTTCTCTTGCTGTTTTTATTTCCCTATCTCGGACAGCTTTTTTTCTACAACACTTATAGTACCTTCCCAGAGATGGCCTGAACCAGAGTGGGGTGGGCTCCTTTCATATCAATCAGCAGCAAAGACAATGCCCTACAGACATAATTCCAGGCCAAACTGATTGGGCAATTCTGTTCTGGGGGTTCCCCTTTCTTGCTGACTCTAGGTTCTGTCAAATTGATAATCATCATCACCATCATGAACATCATCATCATCTTCATCCTTCTCATCACCACTCTATTCAGTACAATCATGATTTTAAGAAAGAAATAAGATTTTAATATTTGGATTTAAAATGTGTCATTGAAATATATTCTGCAAATGGGAAGTTCAGGAAGCTTTTGAGTAGAAAGGAAGAAAATAAAATTAGTAGGCAAACTTTAAAATTAGAAAAAACATAATTAAATACTGAGTGTAATTAATTGGGTCAATGGCAAGCAAAGTCTAGACTGAGAGATTAAAATTTGATATAACGGAAGTAAAAGCTGCTTAACAAAGGAAGGAAGTCATAATGTTCTTTGGCAGAGAAGAATAAAGTAGGGAAGCATGGACTGACTCTAACTTTTCAGATGCCTCTGAGTCAACTTCCTTTTTTGACTCTACCCTCCCTGCACTCCCAGCCCCAACCTGTACTGCTAGTATCTTGCAATTTACCTGTAGCAAAGATGGCCTGTGGGCACATGGCATTTATCTATTAATACATGAAAAAATATAAGATTTTGTTACAATTGCATTCCCTGAGCAGCAATAATTCTATTATGGCCCATTTCTTTTTCTTTTTGCCGTAGACATGCTAAAGATGTTATTTGGTAAGTGTAAATATAGAGAACTATAAAGTTGTGAAATGGGACATTTCATGACATGACAATCCCTACTGTTTTACCTGTGGCATGATAAGATTAGCATAAAATTTTATTCTCACCTATTTTATAACAAACATTTGAGTCCCTGGAGCTGCAGTAGAAAAAACACTGTAGAAAATGTGTTCAAACAATGGAAATCGTAACATCTCAGTTTTAGAGCCCATATGCCCGAACGTAGTTTATGGCTCAGCTATGTTTCTTTCTGGACTTATCAGAAAGAACGTTCTAGCCCACCTATTAGGAGCTCCATCATTCCTGGTTGTGTATCTCCTTAAATTCAGTATCCGTTTCAATCTCTAGATAATCATTTTTTCTCTGTATTTCCTTATTTTAACGTGGTTTTCTTTTCTTTAACTTTTTTTATTAGATATTTTCTTTATTTACATTTCAAATGTTATCCCATTTCCCAGTTTTCCTCTCAGAATCCCCATATTTCTTCCCCCTCCCCCTGCTTCTATGAGGGTGTTCCCCCACCCACCAACCCACTCACATATCCCTACCCTGGAATTCCCCAACATTAGGGCATTGAGACTTCACAGGACCAAGGACCTCTCCTCCCACTGATGCCTGACAAGGCCATCCTCTGCTACATATGCAGCTGGAGCCATGAGTCCCTCCATGTGTACTTTTGTTTGGTGGTTTAGTACTTGGGAGTTCTTGGGGTCTGGTTGGTTAATATTTTATTAACCAACTTAAAAAGCACTTCTTGGCATCTGCAATAGTTTCTGGGTTTGGTGTCTGTTTATGGAATGGATCCCTAGGTGGGGCAGTCTTGGGATGGCCTTTGCTTCAGTCTCTGCTCCACACTTTGTCTCTTTATTTCTTGCCATGAATATTTTATTCTGTCTTCTAAGAAGGATCAAAGCATCCATACTTTGGTTTTTCCTTCTTGAGCTTCATGTGGTCTGTGAATTGTATTTTGGGAATTCCAATCTTTAGGGTTAGTATTCACTTATCAGTGAGTTCACACCATACCATGTGTGTTCTTTTGATTGGGTTACCTCACTTAGGATGATATTTTCTAGTTGCATCTATTTGCTTAAGAATTTCATGTATTAGGTGTTTTTTAATAGCTGAGTTTTACCTGATTGTGTAAATCTACCACATTTTATGTATTCATTTCTTTGTTGAAGGACATCTGGGTTCTTTTAAGCTTCTGGCTATCATAAATAAGGTTGCTATGAACATAGTAGAGCATGACCTCCTTTTGTTTTCTAATTCCTCTGGTTAGGACTTCGAGTACTATGTTGAATAGGTAGGGAGAGAGTGGGCAGCCTTGGTTAGTTCACTGATGTTAGTAGGATAATGTGCATAACTAAATCATAACAAAGGTTAACATATCATAAGTCAATATCAAAATAAAATTAAATGGAGAGAAACTTATAGCAATTCCACTAAAATCAGGGACAAGACAAAGCTGTTTACTCTCTCTCTATTTCTTTAACATAGTACTTAATTTCTAGCTAGAGCAATAAGAAAACTAAAGAAGATCAACAGGATACAAGTTGGAAAGGAAGAAGTCAAACTATTGCTATTCACTGATGATATAATGGTATACATATGCAACCCAAAAATTTTTATAAGAGAACTTCTACAGCTGATAATCACTTTCATCAACGTAGCTGGATACAAAATTAGCTCAAATAAATCACTAGTACTCCTCTATACAAATAATAAAGAACTGAGATAGAAGTCAGGGAGACTATACTTTTCACAGTAGACCCATATAATATAAAATGTCTGGTGTAACTCTATCCAAGCAAGTAAAAGACATGTTTGACAAGAACTTCACATCTCTGAAGAAAGTAATTCAGGATTAGATAAGAAGGTGAAAAGATCTCCCATGCTCATGGATTAATAAGATTGGCTCAAAACAAAAAACTCTGACAAAAAACTATCTACAGATTCAACGCAATTCCATAAAATGCCAACACAATTTTTCACAGGTCTTGAAGGAATATTTCTCACTTTTGTATGGAAAAAAAGCAGTAAAACAAACAAAAAAAACCTAGGATAGCTAAAACAATTCTGAAGAATAAAAGAAGTTCTAGAGCTATTGGCATCCCTGACATCATGCTGTATTGCAGAGCAATAGTAATAAAAAGCACATGGTATTGCTATAGAAACAGACAGGTTGAAAAATGGAATTGAATTGAAGATACAGAATTAAACCCAAAGTTTGGAGCTGATACAGAAGGAAGGACCATCCAGAGACTGCCCCATCCGGGGATCCATACCATAATCAGCCACCAAACGTGGACACTATTGGGTATGCCAGCAAGATTTTGCTGACATGACCCTGATATAGCTGTCTCTTGTGAGGCTATGCCAGTGCCTGGCAAATACAGAGGTGGATGCTCACAGTCATCTATTGGATGGAACACAGGGCCCCCAATTAAGGAAGTAGAGAAAGTACCCAAGGAGCTGAAGGGGTCTGTAACCCTATAGGAGGAACAGCAATATGAACTAACCAGTACCTCCTGAGCTTGTGTCTCTAGCTACATATGTAGCAGAAGATGGCCTAGTCAGTCATCATTGGAAGGAGAGGTCCTTGGTCTTGCAAAGATTATATGTTCCAGTACAGGGGAATGCCAGGGCCAGGAAGCAGGAGTGGGTCAATGGGGAGCAAAGTGGGGGGAGGGTATAGGGGACCTTCAGGATGGCATTTGAAATGTAAAAGAAGAAAATATCTAATAAAAAATTGTTTAAAAAAAAAACTCCACATACCTAAGTACACTTGAATTTTGACAAAGAACTTAAAACCACACAATGGAAAAGGGAGGGCATTTTCAACAAATGGTGCAAGTCTATAAACTGGATGTCTGCATTTAGAAGAATGAATATAGATCCACATTTACTACCCTGCACAAAGCTCAAGTCCAAATAGATCGAAGACCTCAATGTAAAACCAGATACACTAAACCTACTAAAACAGATTGTGGGAAATAAACTTGAACTCATTGGTACAGGAGACAACTTCCTGAACAGAACACCAGTGTCTCAATCACTGAGGGTGACAATTAATAAATTAGACTTCAAGAAACTGAAAAGTTCCTGAAAGCCAGAGGATACCATTAATAGGACACAATGACAGCCTAGAAATTGCTAAAAGATCTTGACCAACTCTACATCTGATAGAGGGATATCCAAAATATATAAAGAACTCAAGAAATTAGACAAAAACAACCCAAGTAATCCAATTTAAAATGGGGTCCAGAGCTAAACAGAGAAAGAGGGAGCAAGAGGAAAGCCAAGATTTCTCAACTGTGCCTCTTTCAGAGACACACAACCCACAAGTGTTGCACGGCTAAGTATACCAGCAAGCCAAGCTCTGTGTCTAACTCCGTGGAGTCCTATTTATACCCTCCAAATATCACATGTCCTCCACCTGCTTGGCCTCATTACTGGTCTGTCTTCAGCACTGGCATCCAATCAGGCTGAGTCCTCTAAAGGAGCAAGAAACTGCAGTACACCACCAGAAGTTTTTTGGTCCAGAGTCCTGACAAATGCAGCTCAAACAAGCTATGTAAGGGGGATAAATACATGCAGGTCCTTAGCTAAGAATTCTTCATCACATGTTCTTTCACGTGCTTGCTTTAGCAGAACATCTGCTCTCCTGTGTCTGTTTCAGCAAAATGTTCCTCTACATGTTTGCTCCAGGAAAACACTATCCAACTGGCTTCCCAAAGAACCCTTAAGCTTCTCCTTCAAGACTGCAGGAGAGAAGGGAAATTGACAGTGAAGAGGGAACAATCTCTTGGACATACCAGGGACCTGGGATTGTTGGAGGCCCCTGATGGTATATGGGAGTGACTCTATCTGAGACTCCTAGCAGTGGAGATTTGGAACCAGATGTGGTCACTTCCTTTTACAGGCAGGACTCCCAGTGGAGAGATAAGAACAGTAACTCATCTACAGAATCTTCAACCCAAACTGTGTCCTGTCTACAATATATACAGGGACAAAGACAGAGCAGAGAAAGAGATTATGTCCAATCAATGACTGCCTCAAACTGAGAACTATCCAATGGTCAAGAAACAACTCATGACACTATTAATGATACTCTGTTATGCTTACAAATAAGAACCTAGAATAACTCTCCCCTGAGAAGCTCCACCCAGGAGCTAATGGAAAGAGGTGCAGAGAGCCAAAACTAAATATTAGATGGAGTCAGAAAAATCTTAAGAAAGAGTTGGGAGAAAACTAAGAGACCCGACAAGGGAAAGGGCTCCACAGGAAGATCAAATGTGCCAAGTAACCTGGACCCTTGGGGGTTCCCAGACTCTGAATTATGAACCAAATAAGGAACACTGGCTGCACCTAGGCCTCTTTTACATACATAGCATATGAGCAGCTTGGTCTTCATAGATGTCCCCCAACAACTGGAATAGGGGCTGTTCCTGAGTTAACTGCATGCCTGTGGATCCCCTTCCTCTAAATGGTTGGATGTATTTGTCTTCAGTGGGAGAGGATGCACCTAGTCCTGCAGGGACTTGATGTGTAGGGTGGCAGTTGGGGGTGGGGTTGAATATATGTTAGTTGGGGGCTAACTCCAAGAGGGGGTTCCCCCTTCACAAAGGAGAAAAGGAGGGTGGAATGGGGAGAAGATCTGAATGAGGAGGTACTTTGAAGAAAGGGGGAACTAACATAGGAATGTAAGTTGAATAAATAAATTAATTAAATAAATAAAAAAGTAATATAAGCAGAGTTTCTACAACTTATAACTCTGATAATTTCTGTTAAATGAATCTTTTCTCCAGATGTAGTATGCAATATCTTTCTGAACATACAATACTTTACAAGATAAATATCAATCTATACTTATTAGGTTTCTAAGTATTTTCACTAGACAGTTAAGCTGACATAATACACATAAATTTCCCATAAATGTTATGTAAATGTCTAGAAACACAAACCACTCTTAGATATTTTTCTAGAGCATGATAAGCTACAGTTCTTATCATCTACCTGAATCACATATCATTATTTTCTATGCATATATAATTAGATGAATATTTACATATTCTTATATATACTGACAACATCTTAACATAATCTGCTACTTAAAATGTTTAAAATTGGCTTTCAGATAGAAATACACATAGGCAGGTAGGTTCAATTTCAAATGAGTTTGCAGAACAGGAAAGAAGAAAATAAAAGTTAAAGATACAGTTATATATTTAAACAATGCAAAAATATTATAGGATTTCTTCAGATGGAGGAAAACATTTATAAAGGGGATAAGATCTGACCAAAGTTGCTTGTAGAATGCTTTTAAGACATGATGCTATCTGGGCTGAAATCCAAATACTAAGGAAAAATTAACTGAGCCCACTGGGGCATGGAGGAAAGAATTTTCGTGCAAAGGAAAAGCACATAGTCCAAAAGAACTGGGCACAATAATAATACATAAATATAAGAATGTAGAGAATCTATGGAAAAATGAATAAAAAGCAATGGGAGAGAAATTGGGATGAGCCAAGACTGCCTGGATGCCACAGGCTATGTCAGGAGGTCAGCTAAGTTTAACTAATTAAATGGCTACGTAAACAATAGGAAGGCAATGCTGCATTAAATTTATATGAGGCATTTTATAGCTCTGAAAGGAATAATGCGCATCTACATTATCGCAGAGGATGGCCTTGTTGGACATTAGTGGTAGGAGTGACCTTTGGTCCTGTGGGGGTTCAATGCCCCAGTGTGGGAGAATGCCAGGGCGGGAAGGTGGGAATGGGTGGGTATGTGGGGAAGCACACTCATAGAGGCAGGGGGAGAGGGGGTGGGATAGTGGGTCTTCAGAGGGGAGATCTGGAAAGGGGATAACATTTAAAATATAAATAAATTAAATATCCAATAAAAGAAAAATGCAAATATAAACAATAGGATATATTTATATGATGATACTGGAAGTTTGATAAAGAGTAGAAATAAATAATTTTTAGAATTCTTTATTATATGCACTCTATCACAGAGATGTATTTCTTTCTCACTTTTCTTAATTTATCCTTTCATTTATGACATCCACACCATGGTTTCTCCTCACTCCACTCCTCCCAGTCTTTTCTCTCCTCCCTATTCTCCATTCACTGCTCCTGGGTTTCCCTTAAGAAAAGACCTCCCAGGAATATCAAGTAAACATGGCCTAACAAGTTCCAGTAAGACTAGGTACCACCCTGCCTATTAATGCTGGACAAGGCAAACCTGTAGGAGGACAAATGGTTCCCCAAACAGGTAAAATTGTCAGAAATAGCCCAGGCTCCCTCTACTAAAAGTACCAAAAAACGTCAAGCTAGTCAACTCTAACATAGGAAGAGAGGGCCTAGGTTAGACACATGCAGGCTCCCTGACTGTGAGTTCAGTCTCCATCAGCCCCCGTGAGTCCAGGTTTGTTGATTTTGTGGGGTTTCTTGTGGGTTAAAGGTGTAAAGGTGGCACAGAAGTGGTGGGAGTAACCAACTAAAGACTGATCCAGCTTGAGACATTGCCAAGATAGGGAACCCACTCTTGATACTGCCTGCAGGACCAGAAACTGAGTGGCCGAAGACCATAGAACCAAAATGACTGACAAAAAAAAAAAAGAAAGAAAGAAAGAAAGAAAGAAAGAAAGAAAGAAAGAAAGAAAGAAAGAAAGAAAGAAAGAAAATGAAATGATTTCTAATGATAGTTTGCTAAACTTGTAGAGGAAACTGTGGTATAATCACCATCAGAGAGGCTCCATCTAGCAACTGGTAGAAACAGATTCAGAGACCCACAGGGCACACATTAGTCAGAAAATAGTGAATCATGGGGAAGTGTGTAAAGGATGAGTGTAGGGGCCTGCAGAGTCAAAGACACCATGAGATAGGTTTCTTTGTTTCTTTTTTTTTTATTATTTATTAGTATTATATTCTTTATTTACATTTCAAATGCTATCCCGAAAGGTCCCTATATGCCACCCCCTGTCCCTGCTCCCCTACCCACCCACTCCAACTACTTGGCCNTGGCCTTCCCCTGTGCTAGGTCATATAAAGTTTGCAAGACCAAGGGGCCTCTCTTCCCAATGATGGCCGGTTAGGCCATCTTCTGCTACAAATGCAGCTAGATACACGAGATCAGGGGGTACTGGTTAGTTCATATTGTTGTTCTACCTACAGGGTCGCAGCCCCCTTCATCTCCTTGGGTACTTTCTCTAGCTCCTCCATTGGGGGCCCTGTGTTCCACCCAATAGCTGACTGTTAGCATCCACTTCTGTGTTTGCCAGGCACTGGCATAGCCTCACAAGAGGCTGCTATATCAGGGTTCCTTCAGCAGAATCTTGCTGGCATGTGCATTAGTATCTGGGTTTGGTGGCTGATGATGGGATGGATNCCCGGATGGGGTAGTCTCTGNATAGTCNATCCTTTCATCTTAGNTCTAAATTTTGTCTCTGTANCTATATCCTTTCATGGGTNTTTTGTTCCTTATTCTAAGGAGGAATGAAGTATCCACACGATGGTCATCCTTCTTGGTTTTCTTGTGTTTTGCAAAATGTATCTTGGGTATTCTAAGTTTCTGGGCTAATGTCTGCTTATCAGTGAGTGCATATCTAGTGACTTCTTTTGTGATTGGGTTACCTCACTAAAGATGATATCTTCCAGATACATCCATTTGCCCAAGAATTTCATAAATTCATTGTTTTTAATAGCTGAGTAGTACTTCATTGTGTAAATGTACCACAGTTTCTGTATCCATTGAAATCGGTTTCTTAAACTAAAAAAAAAAAAAAAAAGCTCTCCTTTTGGTAACATGAATCCTAGCATGTTTCTACAAGTTTCTATATACTTGATGTTTAGACATTTTCTCCCCTGTTATTTGATAATTCCAGTTTAGATTTCCTTCATATCAGTATATATATTAAGAAGCCTCTATGGTTTTGATATAATTCCTCAAAGGGCCTTTAGTTTTGGTTGATCCTTCCAGCACTCCTTTCATTATCTTCCTCTCCATTCTATCTCCCCTTTTGATCTTCCTATATTTCCCATACCTTTTTCACTCATAATTATCTATGCTATTTCCCTTCTCTGGAAGATCCTTCCCTTTTTCATGTTGTCTTGCTGTGCAATCTATATGGGTACATGGATTGTAACCAACTTAATGAAGACTTAACAGCCAATGATACATACTTAAAATGATGGTAGTCAGATAACTAGTGAAGTTCAGATAACTACAAATGCATTGTGTAGAAAGAACATATTTCATATGTCACACTTATGTATGCCCTATCACTATTCTCTTTAAAGTAACTGGAAATATTGTCACTTCCAGTTGATTAGGATTAACAGGAGTTGGGAAATTCTGTCCCAGTTTTCCAGTATTAATTCAGTATTAATTTCTAAGCCAGTTGCAATGAACTCTGTGCCCAGTGTCTTGACTTTCTCACCTTGTTCTACATTTAATTCTGCTCCCTTCTCTTATTAAAATTATAACGCTTTGCAAACACAATTTGTAGGTGTTATTGATGATTATATAAGTATTGGTTTCTAAAACAGAGAACAATTTTAGGACATTAGAAGTTGCCAAGGAAATGTTTCAGGACTAGATATGTACTTGATTCTCTAAGGTAGTATAGGAGACAATCCCAATACTTGAAGTAGAAAGCTTAAGGACAAGTTGATCTTCATAATAAGATCTTATCATAGGCAAAAGTCAATACTTGTAATCATGATATTTTATGTTATCAAATACCCTTATAGCATACTAATAGATCTTATCTAGGTTCTCGAAAATAAATCAATTTTACAATTATTTAAAGAAAGTTTAGTTTAGTTTAGTATTTTCTATTGGATAGAAAAAAATGTATGATCACGAGGAAGATCTTAATAGGTAAGATGATTTTCTGTACAAGCATTATTGCCTAAGCTCCAGTCTTCTGCATGAACATAAATAAGTAGCCAAACTTGTCTATGTGAGCATCTATCACCTGTGGAGTTCAGAGACGTCAAGTTCAATGAGGGAGCTACTTCAAGATTGTAAAGATGAGAGGAATTAAGCATGCACACTGCATCCTCCTCCAGCCTCTCCATGTCTTTGTTGCACTCACACTTACATACTTACTTTCACTGAACACATACTCATGCACACACATACATGCACACACTTAACAAAAAAAATTAAGAAAACTTGCCGTTTTTCGGTATATAAATATGGGCAAATAATATTAGAAAGAAATTCCAGGGTATCCAAAAATAAATATGTAATAATAATAATAGCAAGTTTCTTGAGATTGTAAAAGTATAACAAACACACACACACAGAAATTTGTCAACATTATTCTTAAAGTTTATAATAATAAGACTAATTCAGGCTGGAGAGATGGCTCAGTGGTTAAGAGCACTGACTCCTCTTCCAGAGGTCCTGAGTTCAATTTCCAGCAACCACATGGTGGCTCTTGACAGTCTGTAATGGGATCTGATACCCACTTCTGATGTGTCTGAAGACAGCTACAGTGTGCTCATATACATGAAATAAATATTTTTTTCAGAAAAAGGTTAATTAAATAGTATTCATAAGAGAAGATTCTATTACCAGCATCAACCCTTCAGTACAATTTAAGCATATCAATGCTTTCCAAATAAATACCATACATTATAATTTTAATGTTACATCCAATATTTCCAGTTATTATAATTAATATAGATGGTGAAGGCCTGGCTCTGTGAGACTAAGAATATTTGCTGTGAAAACAGAGGCCTGAGTTAAAATCCACAGTGACAACATAAAAAGCTGGTCAGGAAGGTGTATTCCTCTAATGCCAGAATTGACTGAAGGAGATGGGCAAATCCCAGAAGCTTGGTGGTCAGGTGTTATAACTGAAACAAAGAGCTTTGTCTTCTATGAGAGTCTGCCTCAGTGGACTAAGTCAGGGAAAATACTGGGAGATATCCAGTGTGCAACTCATCTCCAAATATGCATATGCATGTGTGTACACATAATAACAGATTATATATGTACAAAAAGTAATAACAAAATCAAAATGATTGTATACTGAGGTAAATTATCTGCATTTCAAAATGTGTAAGTATAAGATTCCAAGGTCATTTCCCATGTGTTAATGGTTTAGGAATTTTAAAGAAATATATGGACTTCAAATATTTTAAGTCATTGTTTAGGAAAATACAGTATTGCTCTGAACAAACAAAATAAGAATCAGTTTTGTATTATGAAATTTTTCTGTATTACACATGTGTGTGTGTGTGTGTTATGTGTGAGCTAACTTTTCTGGGTGATCAATGTCTGTATAAAAAGTCTGACCCTTTAAATTGACTACTGTCTTAGTCAGGGTTTCTATTCCTGCACAAACATCATGAGCAAGAAGCAAGTTGGGGAGGAAAGGGCTTATTCGGCTTACACTTCCATACTGCTGTTCATCACCAAGAAAGTCAGGACTGGAACTCAAGCAGGTCAGGAAGCAAGAGCTGATACAGAGGCCATGGAGGGTTGTTCTTTACTGGCTTGCCTCCCCTGGCTTGCTCAGCCTGCTCTCTTATAGAACCAAGACTATCAGCCCAGAGATGGCACCACCCACCAGGGGACCTCCCCCCTTGATCACTAATTGAGAAAATGCCTTACAGCTGGATCTCATGGAGGCATTTCCCCAGCTGAAGCTACTTTCTCTGTGGTAACTCCAGCCTGTGTCAAGTTGACATAAAACTAGCCAGTACAATTACTGATACTTTAGGATATTGTGATCTTTAATTTCAACTCACCCTGGATTAAGGGTACCACTTTACCTACTTCTATAGCAATGGCATTTTCTTGCTCTTCTGACAACCTGTCCTTTCCTTTCCAGTGTAGACACACCTTAAATCTTTCACTCTGTCAGTGGAGTGGCAATCAAGGGTGATGATGCAAAAGTTAGCTATGGAGAGATCGTTGAGTGTAAACATCATGTAGATATCCAACTGCTAAAAGGCATCTTGTTAATGTGACCCCAGCTGAGCTTTGCCTGATTCCCACTTTCACTTACTGACATTCAGGGCTAACGGAAAGCAATTAGTGCATCTATCTGATGAAAGGAAACCTGTTAGGTAAAGCAAGTGTTAAAATCAGTCCCAGTCTATATAGTTGTTCTTCCCAAATGTTCCTGTGAAGAGATGCCATGACCATTGCAATTTTTATGAAGGAAGCTATTAGATTGTGGCTGGTTTATAGTTCAGTGATTTAATTCATTATCATCATGGTGGGAAGCATGGTGGCATGCAGGCAGACAAGGTACTGGAGAGGTAGAGTTCTGCATCCAGATAAGCAGATATCAAGCACAAAAAAGTGCCAGGGGACTTGGCTTGGGCTTCTGAAACCCCAAAGCCCACCCGCCAGTTATCCACTTACTCTAACAAGGCTATGCCTCCCTATACTGCCACACCTACTCCAACAAGGCCATACCTTTGTATGGAGCCACTCTCATAGTCTATTGTGGCCATTTTCATTCAAACCACTAAGCCGCACATTTAGAAGGAAGGATGACACTTAGAAGACTCAAGAAGAAAGGAAGCATAGCATGGGTGGGAGAGTAGAAACTTGGAAGGTGATCAAACATTCCCCTTTATAGAAATCGTAGAACCTGTGGAAGGAGGTCACTCTAACCAGGTGCAGTCTGAGAGACCTCTTAGACCTGTGGAGAGATCTGAATATTGTGCTCAAACCTCTAGCGTTGCACACAGTTGGGATAGTCTTTTCTTTGGATGCTGGTATTTTTGACTCATCCTTCCTGTAATTAACCCTTCATTCATATTCCTGTAACTTCAATAAAGTTACATTTTCTCACCAATATGAGCAGACTCTTTTAAACCAAAGTCTTGAGGTAAGACAGATTTTATGGAAATATCAAAAAAAAAAAAAAAAAAAAAAAAAAAAAAAAAAAAAAAAAAAAAAAAAAAAAAAAAAACCACCAGGGGTCAGAACAAATAAACAAGCTAACGACGAACAAACACCCTGAGCACCGGTGAGATTTCCCCAACTACAGACAGCAATTTAATGAGCTATTCAAATTGTTTTTTCCTTCCAGTCCTGGAAACCCTCACATGCCATAACCATGCCTTGGAGCCTTTCTCCTGGCTTTACTTACGCTGAGGTGACTATTGCCCTGGCAACCACAGACCTTTCTGTACACATTCCGACCCTATTAAGGCTTCTTCTCAAATGCTATTTTAACCGTCAGACTTTTCTGTAACCGTATTGTCCAAAATAATTGTTGCAGCCTCCACAGAATTTGTTTACTTTTTCTGCTTCATTTTTTTTTACACAATTATGTCCTCATGACACTATTTACTTATTATTTTTTGCTCGTGATTTTCACTGTCCTGTAAACTACAAACAAGCCAGCACCTACAACAATGTTTGACTAAAGGATAAAACAGAAAACACCTTTATTTAATGTGTCCAAAAGAAAAGAACCGAAATCTCATAGCAGTGCTTTTATAAGAAAATGGTATTTGCTTACTAATGCCCCAAGCATAATAGACTACTGGAAGAAAGATATTTTATAGTTTTGAATGCTAAGTGAATAATAAGAACAAATATGGCATATAAAATTTAGTAACAAATACTTTCCACTGGATTTAACATTACTCACCTGAATGCATTGCTTAACTAGATTAACAAAATCAATTCAATCATGATTGTATTTCATCAAAGTAATCTTATTTTTAAAAGCCCACCTCTGATATTTAGTATATTCTAAAACATCACCTCTGCTGTTGAATTACAAATTACCAACCACACAATAATTACATGCTCTTTATACATTTTGATCTTAAATAAATACTGTAATTCAACTAAGTGGCTTCTGTGGTGACAACTGCAGGCACTGAGTTAAATATTTATTATGTGTAGGCTTTTCTATGTGCATTTAATTTCTTTCCCCCTGTTTTTCTCTTTTTATGCATATTGCTCATTATTTAATGATGAATGCTTGATGGTTTATAATAATGAATTTGGGATAATTCTTATTTCCCAAATGGTTATCATTATTTCCTGCTATCAGACCTTTAGAAAGTCACTGGTCATTTATACACTCAAAAATTTTCCTAAGGACTATTTTTCAGTGTACAAAGGTTCTTTATAGTTCCAGTGCCATGAGAGTATGAACTTTACTAAGTGTGTGTGTGTGTGTGTGTGTGTGTGTGTGTGTGTGTGTGTGTATGCACCACACATGTGCAGGTGCCCATGCAGACAAGACTTGGGTCTCAGGTTTAATAAATCTGGAGTTGCAGGAGGTTAAGGATCATTTGATGTAGATGTTAGGAGTCAAATCTGAGTCTTTTATTGAGTACTAATTGTTCGTAAGTTTGGGTCATCTCTCCAATTGCTATAGTGTTCTTTTTATACACAGACTCCATGGTCTCTGTGTAGCTTTTTCAACAATTAAAATTGATAATAATATAAAAAGTAATGGTACACTAACTGTTCTTTAAAATAACTTTCAAGATTCTTTCTGATGACAATGAATGCTGAACTAAAATTTGATAAGATATATATTGTCATGCTTCACTATTAATCAATCAATAGTAGCTGAAATTGTTACCACTGTATTTTCATCAAAACACACGATTTTTCTTTAAAGTCAACTATAAAATCATCTGCAGACTTTTATAAATCCCTTCATACTCCATGAATGACCAGGTGAGTCTCAATGTCTGTTTTCCTTAGTTTAGGAAGATACGGTTTGAAATCATTGTAGAACCTTTGTAAAAACTGTCTGTGTACTATAAGAAACAGAGGTGTATCAGAGATCATTTCTTTTATGTCTTTAGCTACAAGTGAAAATCTTTATTCTGTGTATTTTTTTTCTTTTATCCAAATATTTTCATGTTGTCTTCAATGCAGAGAGGTGAGTCCATAGCTGATACTAAATGCTAATGTATTAAGAAATATAGTAGGAAGTTTTTGATAGGTTCAGAAATCATAGTCATTACACTAATCATATACAAATATTGATTTAAATGAATAGTTCAAAACTACTAATCAAACCTTTTTTTTAGTATATTGTATGTAAAAGTTGATCTTCTTTTCCCAGTCATGAATGTTAAATGCCAAAGTGGTAAAAAAAAAAAAATCCAAATACTTGGAAATTAAGTATTTGTAGTGGGGGATTTCTGTCTCTATTGTTTTTGATAGAGAGGAGTTTTAGAGGTGAATGGAAAAAAAATTTGAATGTTGGATTTGCAAAAGTTTCTTGAATATGTAGTATGTTTATATGACTGCATATTTGGCACATCCCACAACTATCTCATATTGAAAAAAATGAATTAAGATATTTGTTTTAGTTGACAAATATTTTTATTCTGTTCATAGGATCTGTGACTAACAAGAACTTTTGGAATAAGTAAAATAAAAGTTAAGAGAAAAAACTTAGTCACTGCATTGTGAGGAACTGAAAAGAATTGATGAACAATCTGTTCTTGAAAATACAGTATACTTTTCCTAAGGAAACCAGGTATTATTTTGTAAATTATTCAGCTTTTTCATTAATATTTATTTATTATATTATAATATAATGCCTTCAGTGACTCACACCTGTGATTTACTTCCTCCAGTTAAAATCCAACCAAACTATCTATAGCATGTAATAGCAATATCACCAGGTGGGTATCAATATTCCAAAACATGAACATTTTAGAAGCTTACTTCATACACAAACCATAGACATATACATAATTTCCTAAATTGAATGTTTACTAAAGGTAAACTAGCAGTTATAAGGCATATATATATATATATATATATATATATATATATAGAGAGAGAGAGAGAGAGAGAGAGAGAGAGAGTTTAGTACCAGCTTCACAGAAATATGTGATTACAGTTTGGATGTAACTGAGTGATAGATGCATATTAGAGGCCTGAGGTTCAAGTCAATGACAATAAAATGCAATACAGAAGTACGTATAAATTTATAAAACAGAACTGATTCAAAACAATATCACTTTTACTCAAACCAGTATGCAGAGGCCTTGTATGGCTTACATAGGCCTTTCTATTTTCAAGTATTTATGAAATGTAACAGGCAGTTTTAAATGACCCTCTTTAAAATGTAAACAAAAGATGGATATGGTGGTGCATGCCTTTAATCCCAGCACTCAGGAGGCAGAGGCAGGCAGATCTCTGAGTTTGAGGCCAGCCTGGTCTACAAAGTGAGTTCCAGGACAGCCAAGGCTACACAGAGAAACCCTGTCTTGAAAACCCACAAATAAATAAATAAATGTAAACAATGCTACAGACACATAATTTTGTTTGTTGTGATGTGGATCAGGTGAGAATGCTGTACCAGTGAATGAAGAAGGAAGTGAGGAAAATGGGGAGACAAACTCTACCTTTGAGTTTCAATAGAGCGACAAGACCATCTAAGACATAGGAAGCATATAGAAATAACTTATTATTCTATATTATCCTTGTTGAGAAAAGATATCATTACTTACAAACTGTAGATTTTTACCAAACTTTTGATTAAATGTCACATTATTCTTTAAATTATTTATTCTATGCTAAATAGACAAGATAAAGGATTTACAAGTCTCTGCCCCACCTCTTTCAGTTTCTTCTTAGCCCATTCAAAGCCTGATTCCCCTAAAACTGCCTATTCCATTTCATAAAAAGGTCCATTTTTGCAAAGTCCTATTGTCATTAAGCTTCTCTTGCCTTCCTTGGATCCTACCTATCTCTTTACGAGTGTATGAGATTTGACTTCGCAACTATGTCATAACATGTCACACGACTCAGTGTCATTTTGCATCTAAACCCTGTGCCTAGGACATAGTCACTGACACCTAATGACGTGGGTTTTCAATTTGTTTGAACATTCCTGACATGCTAACTCCCAATCAAGTTTCTTCCCTCAGACAGAAAAAGTGAAATTCATCTTCATTTACTCTAAAACTTTTTTATTTACTCTATGATTGACTTGCATTTTGGGGTGTCTATACTTACTTGGTTGGTTTTGATTTTCATGTCTCATTTCACCGAACATTGTCAAGATAGTAAAGCCACAGAATATGGTCTATAAGAAAAATCTATCTCCCTAAATTTTGCAATATTCTTATATAAAGAAATGCTCATAAATGGATTTGAATAAATGAAGGATGGCAAAGAGTATATACAATCATTCTTTCAACCAAAGATTATGAATTTAAGAGCAGACTTTTTAAATAAATTTGTTAAAACTTCAGCAAAACATCTTGCAAAATATACTGCATATTGCATTGCATTTCTCTTAAATTTGGTTTGCATAATGTATGCTAAACTTTCTTGAATTTTTTGAGTCTTAAAGAAATACAAATGACAGTTTTGAAATACTCAAAGACCACTAACTCTTGAAGTTCTATTTTTTTTCCACATAAACTAACCAAAGCTGTGAAGTTTTATAACTATATTTATTGAGAATCTTCTGCTCTTTCTTAGATCATAAAGAATTGTTTCTTATTTAACATTAACCTCTACAATAAATTCAAAACTTAAATAATTGTATTGGTATCTTATGGTTTGGTAGGCACTATGAGTTTAGAAATGAACAAGGCAATCGATGTCTGTGTTCTTGAGGCAGTTCAGTCTAGGAAAATATTCATTTAGAAAAATTATTGCTTCTTTAAAGGAAATAGAATATTTTATGTGTTTCTCTGTCTTTCTTCCTTCTCCCAGATATTTTTCTTTTACACAAAGACATACATTTCTTCCCCATTTTCCTAAAACATCTTAGCTCCAAAGTAAAAATGTTAGTAGTTGACACTAATTAGCAAAACAATTGTGTCAGAAGATCTCTTACAGAAGCAAATTGACCCCATAAACGTGAATTAAAGGAATGATTTAATGATTTCTTTCTCTTCTATTCTTCTCTACCATTTTATGGATACAGCAAAAAGAATCTTTTTTGTTTTGGTTTGGTTTTTAGTTTTTTTTGTTTTTGTTTTTTGTTTTGTTTTGTTTTTTGAGACAGGGTTTCTCTGTGTAGTCCTGGCTGTCCTGGAACTCACTCTGTGACCAGGCTGGCCTTGAACTCAAATATCTGCCTGTCTCTGCCTCCCAAGTGCTTCGATTAAAGGCATGTACCACCATGCCCGGCTAGCAGGAAGATTCTTAACTAGAAAAAGTTTCCATAAACTCTACTCAAGATTTACTATACTCCAGAACTACAAGAGAACAAATTTCTGTTTTTTGTTTTTATAAATTATTCAGTCTGTAGTATGCTGTTATAGCAGCACACATAAAATATGCATACACATAGAAAAAAGGAAATTCAAATTTCTAAATGCCAGAAACCTATTTTCTATTTTAACAGAACAAATTCACTCAACTTGTGCAAGATGTTAGTAACTTCCATTTGCAATGAGATTTCCATTTAAAATTTTTTCTATATAGACTTAAAATAGGAGGATTAAATATAACTATATGACTGATATTGAATACAGTTTTTAAAACACCTGAGATTTTTAATTGTTTGATAAATAGCTTATTAATTTTGTGAAAAATTTTACTATATATGGAATACATTCTTCCTCGGTTTTTCTTCTTATTTTCTCTCACATCCACCCACATTTCCTCATAATACCAATTTTTGTATCTTTTTATAAAAATGTAAAAACCCATTAACTCTGATTTGTACTGTCTATATACTTCTGGATGTGATAGCATCCATGGGAGCTTGGCTTATCTATCAGAAGCCGCAAGGTCTTTAGGAATCCATCAATGGCCTATTGGTCCTCAGAACTGGAGACTTGAGGACCCTTTCCTCTCTGTGCTAGAGTACTGATTGGCATGATCTTATTCAGATACTGGCAGGTGACAACAGCTGTTGACAGTTTATGAGTACAGATGTCCTGTACTGAGTGTCCTAATCTGACTGTCCAGAAGGCAGTCTTGATCTGATCCTTCCTGATCTTTCTTTCTTATACTCTTTTACCACCTCTTCATCAGTGGTTTCTAATAATTTGGAAGAGGAATGAGCAGTCATTAGTTTCTGACTTAACCAACATTATAATGCTTGCCTAATAATATTTTGTAAGGGTTTTGTTTAATAAGAAATGAAATAGTTCTTTCTAGCTTCTGGCTATTATAAATAAGGCTGCTATGAACATAGTGGAGAATGTGTCCTTATTANAAGTTGGATCATCTTCTGGGTATATGCCCAGGAGTGGTATTGCTGGATCATCCAGTAGTACTAAGTCCAATTTTCTAGGAACCACCAAACTGATTTCCAGAGTGGTTGTACTACCTTGCAATTCCATCAGCAATGGAGGAGTGTTCTTCAACAGAGGAATAGATATAGAAAATGGGGTACATATACACAATGGAGTACTATGCAGCTATTAAGAACAATGAATTTATGAAATTCTTAGACAAATAGATGATCTCGAGGATATCATCCTGAGTGAGACAACACAATCACAAAAGAACACACATGATATGAACTCACCAATAAGTGGATATTAGCCCAGAAGCTCAGAATAGCCAAGATACAATTTGCAAAACACATGAAACTCAAGAAGAATGAAGACCAATGGATATTTCTATCCTTCTTAGAAGGGAGAACAAAATACCCATGGAAGGAGTTACAGAGACAAAGTATGAAGCAGAGAATGAAGGAATGACCATTCAGAGACTGTTCCACCTGGTGACCCATCCCAGAAACAATCAGTATATCCAGACACGCAGATGCCAACAAGATTTTGCTGAAAGAACCCTGATATAGCTGTCTCCTGAGAGGCTCTGCCAGTGCCTGGCAAATACAGAAGTGCACACTCACAGTCATCCATTGGATTAAACGCAGGGTCCCCAATGAAAGAGCTAGAGAAAGTACCCAAGGAGCTGAAGGGGTTTGTAGCCCTTTAGGAGGAACAACAATATGAACTAACCAGAACCCCCAGAGCACCCTGTGACTAAACCACTAATCAAAGAAAACACATGGTGGGACTCTTGTCTCTAGCTGCATATATAGCCAAGGATGTCCCAGTCAATCATCAATGGGAGGAGAGGCCCTTGGTCTTGTGAATGTTCTATGCCCCAGTATAGGGGAATGCCAGGGCCAGGAAGCAGGAGTGGGTGGGTTGGGGAATAGGGGGAGGGGGAATGGGGTAGGGGGTTTTTGGAGAGGAAACTAGGAAAGGAGATAATATTTAAAATGTAAATAAAGAAAATATCTAATAAAAAAAAAGAAATGAAATACTTTGAGCTAAATAGCAACTATGAAAAGGATTTTTTTTATCAGGAAAAAATGACAATCTATAAAACTTTCTATATCCACGTGATGGAGAAAATTCTTCATTTATTCTGGGAAACCATTTTTCATGAAGTGATATAAAACGTAATAAATAATGAATTTCATCCATTTTTGTTATTAACATCTTCTCCACACACTTTCAACATTCTCACTCAATCCTGAAGAAGATTGTGTCAGCAGTCTTGATATTACTGTATAGAAACACCATGACCATAAGCAACTCAGAGAAGAAACGTTTGGTTCTACATATCCTGAATCACAGTCCACTGAGGGAAGCTGAACTCAAACCATGGGGAACCAGGAGCTGACACATAGACCATTGAGGTATGCTGAGTTATCTCTCATGGGCAGCCAGAATACTTTCTTATAACACTCAGGACCTCCAGTTCCACAAGTACATGTGTGTGTGGCAGAGACAGATAGGCAAATCCTAAGCATTCTTTGGCCAGACAACCTAGCCCAAATGGCAAGCTTCTTGTTATGTAATGTACTGTTTCTGAAATCTCCCCCCCACACAAGTCCCTACAAAGAAAAATTTGAAATCCATTTAAATTACAGGCTTTTTAATGCTATGAAACCACCATAATATTTAAATATGATTTATGCTTCATAGAATTTTACCAGTCGTACAGGTAAATTTAAATATATCATGCAAAATAATAACATAATTTTGTAAATTTTAAAAAGTAAAATTTTTTTAATCATTTGACTTGAGTATATTATAAGTTGGGGCAAGCAAATCTTTATATACACTGTGAAATTTTCTTTGAGAAGAAATACTTTTAAAATACTTTATTTATTGTGTCTGCATATTTACATTAAATATACCAATATTTTAGCTTTTCTTCTAGAACTATGTCCATATGAAATGTAATATTTGCATGAGTCATATTCTCTGAGCATTTGATCAACCAGATGAAGGCCAATAAAAGAAACTGAAAATGATGAATGAAATCTTCTGAACAGGGTCATGGGTACTAAGTAACAAAAATCCCAGGGTTTCTGATATAGCAGCCTCTTGTGAGGCTATGCCAGTGCCTGACAAACACAGAAGTGGATGCACACAGTCAGCTATTGGATGGAACACAGGGCCCCCAATGGAGGAGCTAGAAAAAGTACCCAAGGAGCTGAAGGGGTCTGCAACCCTGTAGGTGGAACAACAATATGAACTAACCAATAACCCCAGAGCTCGTGTCTCTAGCTGCATATGTAGCAGAAGATGGCATATTCAGTCATCATTTGAAAAAAAGGCCCCCTTGGTCTTGCAAACTTTATATGCCCCATAGAGGGGAGCGCCAGCGCCAAGAAGTGGAAGTGGGTCGATAGGGGAGCAGGGTGGGAGGGAGGGTATAGGGGACATTTGGGATAGCATTTGAAGTGTAAATGAAGAAAATATCTAATAAAATAATTTTTAAAAAATCCCAGGGTTTTATGTGAAAGTGTCTTTAAACGTTACTATGAATTCATGCATCTATGCAATTCATTTGCTAATTTACATGAGGAGCCTTCACTTATGCACATTAATTATTAGCTATGAATCAAAAGGTCAAGTAAACCAGAGGTAATGTAGATGCAAATGGTCCCTGAGGAAAAAGTATCACCCACAAGTGTTTATTAAGTCACTTAATTGCTGCTTAACTCTAAACCACACTGATACAATGATGAAGTTTAATACATGTGGATTATATTCTAACATGATGGTTATTTGTTTTAACAGATAGAAGTTCTTGACATTACATATAGAATAATTAAATATTACTCCTATGTAATACTCTTGCAAATATTTTTAAAGAAGTTACATTACAATATTATCTTGGTTTAATATAAACAACTTGAATTTTGAATGCTTATGTTATGTGTTATTTACTAACTGGAAAAATTTGTTTTTTCAATACATCAGTTCTGTTAAAATTAATTAAAAATGAAACTATAATGTCCTTCTGAAAATAGGAACATTAGTGGAACAGTAGCACACACACCTTTAATCTCAGCTCTTCGAAGGAAGGCAGAGTCAGAGAGATTTCAGTGAATCAAAGGCCAGCCTGGTCTTTGGAGTGAGTTCCAGGACAGCCAGAGTTATACACTGGAACCGGGTCTCAAAAAAAATCAGTGAAACAAAACAATTCCAACAAACACACAGAAAAGAACTTTAAAGTTTCAGCACTTGTTAAAATGTTATTCTTGTGTATTAAGAACAACTTTATAGATGCTGCAGAATGGCTATCTTAAATATCTAGAAGAATCAGAATCACTATGCTTATACAAGCATTATTTTACTGATTTCATTCTGAAAATAATTAGAAAGCACAGAAGTGGACCCAAATCCAAATTTTCTTACTACATAAATATTGTACTTGTAGAACTATTCAGATGTTGTATTTAGCATCAGGGTTGGATTTAATTATTGACTGAATTAAACATCTGAATGCTGTGAAAATTTTGTGATATTTTTTCTCTGAATTTTGGGTAGAACTATGTTACAACTAAGGCAACTCATTTAAAGACCTCAGTTGACTGAGAGAAGTTTAACTTAAGTCACCAATAGTGTTTGAATATATGGATCTGTTATTGTTGGCATTGTATTAGTGTTGTCTGGAAGATTTCTTGATATTTATTATTAATTAATTAATCAATTTATTCATTTATTCATTTTGTTTTTTCGAGACAGGGTTTCTCTGTGTAGCCCTGGCTGTCCTGGAACTCACTCTGTAGACCAGGCTGGCCTCAAACTCAGAAATCTATCTGTCATTGCCTCCCAAGTGTTGGGATTAAAGGCATGCGCCACCACTGTCCCGCCTTTTCTTTCTTTCTTTCTTTCTTTCTCCTATTCATTCTCTCTCTCTCTCTCTCTCTCTCTCTCTCTCTCTCTCTCTCTCTCTCTCTCTCTCTCTTTCCTTTTGGAAGATTGCTTGTCTTAAACCTTAGATCAATTGGCTTACAAGCCTATTAGAAATTAGGATAAACTGAACAATTTTCCTGTGTGAACACTCCCAACTCTGTGAATACTCTCAACAACAGGCTGCAAGGAGCCCAGTTCTTTTGTCTTCATTGCCATGCCATGCTCAATGAACCTGGTATGTGGTAATTTAATTTTGAACAGTGGATAATCAGTTAAATGTTTAACAAGATATTGTTGAAAGGTTTTATTTATGAAAAATAATCCATGAATATAAGAAAAATCTTAATTCTTCTTTCTCCTCTATTCCCTCCACAAGCTTTTCCTAAACCCTTCTCTTCCTTCCTCCCTTTCTTTCTTCCTCTCTTCCTTCCTTCCCTCCCCTCCCTCCTTCCCTCCTTTCCTCCTTTCTTCTTTCCTTTGTTTTTTTGTATTTTGTTTCATTTTTCATAAGTTCATGAAAATGTAATAAAATTGCCATTTTTGCAAATCATTTTAGTTTAACTGGATTTCTTAAGTCTTTACTTTGTAATGCCTTATCTTCAGATTTGATAATTCATATTAATGATATTTGTATATGTTTTCTTTTATGGTAATTATTTCAGATGTATCCAGATGGTCTGAAGCTTCTTTTTCAAGCATAAACCCTTAGCTAGGTGTAAGTAACCCTTTTGGCCTGGAGAAACTTTAAGAATGGGACACAGCTTAAGAAGAATTCCTCCAGGGACAAAGCGAAGCCAAAATGGCAGGAATCTATAGAAGACCTCAGTTAAGGGGGTTGAAAAGACTGCTCAGTCTTTGCTTGCTAAGTCATTTCTAATTGCTACCTAAACAATATATAAATGAAAAAAGCCACAGTTTTGTGACTCTGTTTAAAATTACTGTTTTCAGTGTTCCTGTGATGCCCATGGCCATACAGTCCACGGCAATATTTGCCAAGCATTCCAAGTTGACTTGATTTCTTGAAAAAACGGTTTTGTAATTTCCAATATTTGAATTTGTTAATTCATATATATTTCTTGGAAGAGTAATTATTTCAAACATATTTAATATATTCAGATAGAATGAAAACTGTAAAACTAGTTATATTAATAATAAGTAGAGACATTGTTTCAAAATTCACACTGCTATAAGCCTCCCATGTTTGTTTGACTGACAAAAATTGGCATATAATAATCACATATATATGTATGTAACATTCTAAATTCATCTTTGTATATATAAAATCCAGTCTTCTATAATATGTAGGTCATATAAGACATTGATTTATAAAGGGATAAAATTTAAGCTATGGAAGCCAGAACGAAAGTTTTAGAGAAGAATGGGAATATAAAATTGAATTTGATGTTAAGAAAAATAAATTTTATATTCTAGTGTGTTTTAACATTATTATGTAATGAAGAAAATCCAGAAAAAGTAGTCTTGTCTACATAATTTGATTTCAAAAATCAAGTTAGAAAATCCATGATGTAGAACTTTATACAGAAACCAATTAATTGAATGAAATTCAAATTTCTACATTATTTCTGACATAAGGGAAGTTTCTAGACTATTTGTAACATTTAGTTTTATATATATATATATATATATATATATATATATATATATATAGAGAGAGAGAGAGAGAGAGAGACATAATATTGTTTTTATATATATATATATATATATATATATATATATATATACACACACACATATATATATATATATATATATATATATATAGTAATATATATTACTTTGTTTTGTTCTTTAGTTTTGTTGTTGTTGTTGTTGTTGTTTGTTTTTTTGTTGTTTTTTTTTGTCTAAGGGAATTAGCTGATTACATTCTTGGATAAACATGACCAACCACCATTGTTTACTTTAAAAGATCTCTGCCTCTGTCATGGTTGTTTTTATCATCGAATAGTGAGAGAAAATTCCATGCACAAGGGACTTCAGTCCAGCTGTCCTGGCATAAATCAATATTTAGATACACAATGGAGATTTTTCTTTCTTTGAATGTGTAGCCTTTGTTGTCTTAGTTTCTTAATGAAATAAGATATTGAATTCTATCTAAGAAATACTTTCAGTTTTTGTTTGATTTATATTTAAGCTTGTAGTTCAGCCATCGGGTAAGAGATTAGTAATCTAAGTGTACTGCAATGTTTGATCCCAATGCCTTGTTGGACGTTCCTCAGCCAATGAATTACAAGAGACACTGCTGTATTCCTGAGTAGTGAACTCGCAGCTTTCCTGACCCTCTAGCCCTGATCAAAGGTTACCCGGCTCCATTTTAAATACTCATGAAGAAAAAGATAAGGTATTTTAAAGTATTTTTAAAGAAAGGAGCCATGGTCTTCATCCTTCTGAAAGAAAAATCTCAGCTTCCCTTGGCAGGCAGGCATCTATTTGCAGGACAGTAGCATTCTCTTGCTCCCACTCTCCTGTGCATTTTATACCATGACGAGGTATGAGAAGTTATCCTTTCAAATATTCCGTTATCATTTTAGTCCATTTTTGTTCTTTATCCCAAACTGCTTTGCCCATGAAGCTCTCACCAAATCCTTATTTTGCCAAGCCTGTAGCTTATATCCAGCCCATTTTCAAATTTTTGCCTTGAGTCTCTGGTCCCCGGAGGTGAGGCACTGTCTGGCTGCATTAACAGCAGAGCCAGGATGATGGCATCATCACACTTCGATGACAGCATCCCTGCTTTTTGCTGTGTCTCATACAGAAGAACGGAAGGACAAAGGTTAAAGGATGTGACTTATTAAATAATTCAAGCCATTAACCTGCAACCTGCACACCGCGGCCTATTAAGTTTACACGGCCGTGATTCATGTCTGGTGTTTACTGATGCTAAAGCATTTTGCCTGTTTGCTTTACTTTTATTGCTATACAGTAATGTAGAGAGGAAGGAGGGTGAAAAAAGGTGACAGACTTACGCAAGGGGACAATAAGAGCAGCAGACTCACTTGCATAAAGAAGATTGAAGTCTTCCCTCCCTCCCTCCATCTCTCAGTATAGGCCCCAGTGCACATCTGCGTCACTTACAGGGGAGGAGGGGGAAGTGCTGAGGCAGAGAGGAAAATCATACTGTGAGGACCTTGACAGCTTTCCTGGGCGGGCTTTTCTTTGGCTGCTCTATGTTTTTTCCCGGGATATTTATTTTTCTCCTTTACAAACTGACTATATAAAACCGCCCCTTTTCTCATCTCAGAAAGCATTTGACTGTCCTTCGGACACCTGGCAAGCTAACAGGGCATTCTCCCAGAGGACAGGGACAGGGAGCAGGTGCACAGACCCGCCTAAGGGTTGGGGGTGCACTACTTCTCGACTTGAGGCTCTCTTTCTCTGCACTCATCAAACACGGAACTCTGAGCTGCGAAGACAGGAGATCTGAATAGCTTCCAAACCACCGCTCGCTAGGCACCGAGTGTGTATCGGTGCGGCGGAGCCAGCTGCTGCCACCTCTGGATCTGGGGAGAGCTCAAACCTCTCTCCCTCCTCTTGCATTTCCAGCCTCTCTTTCCTCCCGGGGGGCTCACCACGGGGGTCCCCGCAAGGTCCTCGTGGATTCTAAGCCCCTGGTATCCCAGGACTTCATTTGATCTAGACCGGAGCTTTCCCAAAGCTCAGATCCCAGCAAAAGGACCCGGACTGAGCCGCGAGGCTCTGCAGAGCGCTCAAGGTGCCGGTGTGGTCTCCCGGTGAGACGCACAGCCCGTTTAGCCACTCCGTGTTCACCGGGTGCATCCTGCCTCCTCCTCTCTCTCCAGAAGCCACTGGCCACCCCAGTACGCTCGCCAGGCTACTGGTGTGTGAGCTGCAGTTCCTTGGTCCACGGTTCATTAAGCATGTCCGGCTCCGGGAGAAAAGACTTCGATGTGAAGCACATCCTGCGACTCCGCTGGAAACTCTTCAGCCATCCCTCGCCGGCCTCCAGTAGCCCAGCGGGGGGCAGCTGCTTGCAACAGGACAGCGGAGGAGGCAGCTTTGAGCACTGGGGTCCTAGCCAAAGTCGGCTGCTCAAAAACCAGGAAAAGGGCAGTGTGAGCGCTTTCTGGAAAAAGCCTTCTTCCTCCTCTTCCTCCTCCTCTTCCTCCTCGTCGTCTGCTTCATCCTCTCCTTTCAATCCGCTGAATGGCACCTTACTACCAGTTGCCACGAGGCTGCAGCAAGGGGCTCTCGGGCAGGGCACCCAGCAACCCGCCAGGACTCTTTTCTACGTGGAGTCCCTAGAGGAGGAGGTAGTGACAGGCATGGACTTTCCTGGACAACAGGACAAAGGATTGTCCCTGAAAGAGCTCCAAGCGGAGCCTGCCAGCTCTATCCAGGCAACAGGTGAAGGATGTGGACACAGGTACAGTAAGTTCCCACCGAGCAGGTGTCACAATAGTTCCTGGTTGCTGGTCATCCTGCCCACCTACTGTTCTCTCCTAAAGTTTGAGCCATATAGGATGAAAATCTAAGATAGATGCCAGCCTGGTTTTCTTTCTTTTTTTGTTTGTTTGTTTTGTTTTGTTTTGTTTTTATTACCCAAGTTGCAATCTCATTAAAACTTTGCTCATTAATTTCCATTGACTCAAACATACACTCTTTTAACAAGTTTTTAGACTTAAAACTATCGAGTGCATATTGCATACATTGGAGAACCTTCGAGTTGAATGGTTCTTATTTCACAGATGATAGTGTCCTTCCATCACGCTTTAAGTCTTTAAGTTTTTTCCATCATCTGCTGTGGGTGAAGTCAGCTTTGAACACCATCAAAGTCCATTTCATGTACTCTCCCTGTGACTGATTGAGCATGATTGTCTCGAATAGCTGTGGTTTGGCTCTATGTGTGAGAAATAAGAACCGAAACACTGTCATAGCTCTGTCCCTCCCCCAAAGGGTTGTCACCCTATCACGATTATCATCTCTCGGACCACTTTCTACTCACTTTTGCCTCTGTCCATGTAAGTGTTAAAATTAAACTCCACAGACATTTCTCCGCATTTACTGTGATTTCTTTCAGACCAGTGTAGAACTCGGCATACAAAAATACTGAAGTAACATTTATTTCCAGTTTATTTCAAGCATGACACTTTGCATGGACTTTTGCTACACTAAAGATTCAGAGGATCCCTGGAATACAAGCAAAATCCCAGGTTTTAGGATACTGAGTCATTATAATTCTAAATACATCATTTTCATTTGAGCATATGATGAGGATATGAAAGGATTTGCATTTAGATTCATATGATATCAGACTACATTAGAGAAGAAGAAATAGACTAGAAAGTCAGGAAATGATAGCTAATATTCTAAAAAAAATCTTGAATTACCTCTGATCAATAAATTAGAGATAAGAAATTTTGAAATTTTTATTTAATTGAATCATTTTTCATGAACTACATTAAGTTTGGAAAATGTATGTAATAAAATGATCCATAATTTTCATCACTTCGATGAACAGGATGCTATGAGATACCATTATCTTTAACATTTTTAATCATATAGTATTGTATTTGAATTATAAGAGCCTTGTATAATATTCTACTAATATATACTAAAATGATTAATATAATGTAGGATCATTGTTTATCAAAGAAAAATAATTTGCAGTCTTCAAGTATGTTAAAAGTTTTCCACATATGATGCCTAAGTTTTGTGTTATCCAGTGACGTAAAGTAGTTGACTGAAATCATAATAAGCAGAAGCCTTAAATGTCATCAAACTTCGAGAGTTCACCAACTCACTAGATACTTAGGGTGCTTAACGACTTAAATTTTGCTGGATTTTTGAGGAAAGAGAAAAACTTGTGGGGTAGAGAATTTCTGAAAAATATTTACTCTCCTGTATATTTTAAATGAACAATTATTGAAAAGTTTGTTTTGCTTTTTATTTAGTCTTTAATAATTTCGTAGAGTAATACAAATACTTAGATCATATATATTCCCTTTTCTCCCTGGATTCTTAAAGAAACCCAACTCATATCTTCTTCCTTTTAAAAGAAAATTAACTCTCAAATAGCTCAGAAAATATGTACCACACACACACACACACACATATATGTATATATACATATATGTGTGTGTATATATATATATATATATATATATATATATATATATATATATAATTAAAAATTTCAAATCAACTAGAAATAGCTGGGACTTTAAGAATAGCTATTTTTTATATTGAGAAAAACCTTTGCCTTATGAAATTTCAATGAGTAGTTTGGGTATCAGCATTCTATAAAAACTTTAATAAAGTTGGAATTGTTAAATACTGAAGGAGAACAGATAATAGATTATAATCAAGTTTAAAATGAAAAACTATTAACCAAGAACCCAGCTAGGAATTATCTGTCAGAGTTACTTTTGGACATACCTCATTTCTTTTAATCACAGGAAATTGTAAGTGGCAAGAATTCTGAAAAAGATTCAATCACCAACCAACATCCTCTTTACTTTTGGAATCAGAGTATCACAAAATTTTGTATGTTGAATCTGTTAAAAGTAAACTTCAATTCCTTTTAAATTTCTACCAAACTTTTAAGGACTGGAGATAAGCATGACATTCTTTCTAGCTACTCTGAGAGCATGTTTTTGTCTTTTTACAGTTTTACAGAACATTGACTCTGTGCTCATGACTGATTGAGAACCACCCAGTAAATGTAGCAATTAGTCATTCTCAGTATATTTTAATTTCTAATAAGTGTAGGGCTCATTGCCCAGGCACCATAGGACTTGCAAAGTAAAATACTTAGAAAAAACTTTATTTCAACTTTCAAACTTATTCTTTCTAATCTGGAATATAGATCTAACATGGTGGAAAATTTTATAGTATTCATAGTAGTGAATGATATACAAATGAAGCAGCACGTATATGTCATAAAACTATAAAAGTTTGATTGAGTTTAATATTTATCATATTTCTCATCAACTCTCCACTGCAAAAATTATCTTAAACATAAAGCAAATGTGAGCTTTCCCTTTTTCTTTTCTTTTCTTTTCTTTTCTTTTCTTTTCTTTTCTTTTCTTTTCTTTTCTTTTCTTTTTCTTTTCTTTTTTCTCTTCTTTTCTCTTTTCTTTTCTTTTCTTTTCTTTTTTTTCTTTTCTTTTCTTTTCATTTGCTCTGGTACCAAATAGAAACACTGTTTATGTGAGTATGAATCTTCAGTTAGTTAAGCCTGTTCTTTAGAACTACAGGTGGAGAATATTCAGAAGAAAGATACTCATAATTTTTGAATGCTGGAAGAAACAAATTTTCATGGACTTGAAACATAAATATTCCTTGACAAACATAAACCAACTTCCTACCAAAATGGTGCCATCTCACCCCCTTCAGTATCTACTACTTTATACCATGATTAACAAGTCTCAAGCTTCCATCTTGATCATATCCTTGAAGATACTTTACAAAATAAGTCGATGATCCATATCTTTCTTATTCACTAATTTACATATATTTATGTCCAAACTTATTTAAAATATATAATTTCATACATATCATATATATTTCCAAAATTCTATCAGCTATGTAAAAAGACAAAAATCAATTTATTCTCACATTTATATTTATATCATCTATATGGTACATGATATTGTATGGTTCACTTATCATAGCTTTATAAATGCTAGTAGGAAAAAACACCTTTTACTTGTTTGTTCTTTCTGCTTTATTTACAGTATATTCACCTGATTCCATGTTTTTAGGAAGGACATAGACAAGGATTCCACATTTTTCTCTCTAAATCTATACCTCCCATTATCTCTTGTCTCATATATTCACCTTTCCATCAGTCCTCTAGGATGAATGAAGAAAAGAAAATGTAAATATAACTATGTACAGAATTCAATTACACTCCTTTTGTCTTATTCAATTTCTTTCTCCATTTCAGGAGCTCCTCACACTTTAGTGTAAGCAAGTAAGAACTCCATGGTGATGTTTATCACCATTGGTTGATATTTCTTCTTTAGAAATGTTCTTTTCTGTCCAACATTTCTCTACCTCCAATGTTTGTTCCCATCCTAAGTAAATATCTTTTTCCAATTCGATAATCTTTTGTATTAGGTCAACCTCAAGCTTCATTTTCCATTATATCATCCACTCTCTCGTAACCCTGAAGTCAGTAAAAAATATAACATTAAAGTATGATCATCATTTTGTTTTCATTGCTCTGCTACTAATTCTAGCCTCCCCCCCCATACACAGACACAAAGAATTCTACTGAATCAGAATTACTAATTTCAAGAATCACTGATCACAGTCCAGATCATAGCATGTTCACTTAATTTCAAGGAAGGTAGGAGATGGTTTATTATGAAGCCAAATATGAGTGATTGTGTCCCAACAACATGGATTTATGTGACCCCAAATTCCATGTTCCAATGTATAAACAATTTGTGAAATTTTTACAGTAACTGAATGGAGAAAGTATGGATAAAGGTCCTTTTAAAATTCATTGGTGGAAACATTAAGTAGATAGTAGCAACGAGGTGAAAACTCACTTATAGGCATCAGATATTATCTGATGACTCTTAGCCTTTAGTATGGTGAAAACCAGGGATTAGTTAAATGAATAAAGTCCAAAATCTTTTATCTGTTAGCCACAGGATTTGTAGTCTGACAGAGCATGGGAAAAGAATGGTGATTTAGAGGTCCGTAGATAGTCCAAGATAAAGTTTAATTAGGTTCTGGACCTGTAACAGTTAGAGCTATTCACAGTCATTGCAGTTTTAATTTGCCTTCAGCCTTTCAGATATTGCTTCTTCTAGGAATTTTGATTCCTAGAAAGTAGCTACTTATGGTAGGTATGATTTACCACCCATCAGCTATGGAGAGCATCCTGATAGCCACTGCCTCTGAGTGTCCCATCCAGAGTCTACCATACAAATGAGCAGTACCCTAACCTCACATGAGCAGTACCCTAGCCTCACATGAGCAGTACCCTAGCCTCACATGCTTACACTCTCATCTCTGGTAGTTGTGCTTCCTCGCCAGCCATGTTCACGATCAGTTTTCCTCATTAACGGGATGTTTTGAACAATACCTCTCCATGGTTGTCAGTGAAATTCTTCATCTCCCAGCAACACATTCTCTTTTGTGTTTTAGAGTAGCTATGTGGTATTTTCTTGTCCATTTGTACGGAAGGTCATAACACATGTTAACATCTGTGTTGATTTGACCATGTGTCTCTAACTGAAAATTCTAAGGTGAAAGTCTGTGTTAATTTCGTGTATCTCTTTGCTTCTGCATTAAAGCATTTCTATAAACGGTAGAATAATGAAGATTTTTAGTGATTTTCGCATTGAATAGCACCAAGAACGCGTGATTATTGAAAGCGTAATTGCTGAAACTTGTTGCTCTATAAATTTAAAATTGTAACACCCTATGATCTTGGTGCAGTTATTTATTTCATTGGTAGTAGAAAACATTCAACTGCTGGGCAGTGATGGTGCATGCCTTTAATCCCAGCACTTGGGAGGCAGAGGCAGGTGAAGTTATAAGTTCAAGGCCAGCCTGGTCTACAGAGTGAGTTCATGGACAGCCAGGGCTACACGGAGGATCCCTGTCTCAAAAAGCCAAATTAGTAATAATTAATAATAATAATAATAATAATAATAATAATAGAAAGAAAACACACAATTATTTGCTGATATGTGGTTTGTTAAGTGTATTTTAGCTTTATGATGACCAGTAGTATGTGAGTATTATGTAAGATAGAAAAATACTGGTTTTAGAGAGTAAACGTTTCATAGAAAATGTGCTTCTAAATATTAAAACATTTTTAATTCATTCTATGAGAACTTTGTGTTTGCAGTATATTTTGATCATACCAACCTCCATTTCTGTTTTGTAATTCCCTCTTCTGGATCTTCTCAAACTCAATTCCCTTTCATTTCATATCTTCTTTATTTGGTAGCAACATACGACTGTATCAAATTAGTGCTTCCCAAATATCTACATGGCTGTTAGGAAATTCAGTGCAGTGTGAACAACCTACCAGTGCCCACAAACGCAAAGAAAAGGCCATCAATTGCCCCTGTTGCCAGTACTTGCTATATAACCTCATTGAGAGACAAGGCCACCTGAGACATGCCCCATTTTGCTGGAGTTTGGACTAGTTTGGTCTTTTTCAGGTCTTGTACTCATCACCAAAACTGCTATAGCTCATGAGTATGACAGATCAGCTGTCATGTTCTAAAATTTCATGCTTCATAGCTTCATAATCTTATGGCTCTTGTTTTTATTGTCAAGCTGTTCTTTTTATTGGTTATTTTATTTATTTACATTTCACATGTTGTCCCCCTTCATGGTTTCCCTGCCGTAAACCACCCGTCCAATCTCCCCTTCTCTTTGCTTCCATGAGGGTGTACCCCCAATCACCCTGCCTCATCCCCTTACCCTGGGGCATCAAGCCTCAACAGGACTAAATGACTCCACTCCAACTGATGCCAGACAAGGCCATCTTCTATTACAAATGTAGCTAGAGCCATGTGTATACTTGGGTTGGTGGTTTAGTCCCTGGAAGCTCTTGGGGTTCTGGTTGGTTGATACTATTGTTCTTCTAATGGGGCTACAACCCCTTTCAACTCTTTCAGTCCTTTCCTTAACTCTTTCATTGGAGGCTCCATGCTCAGTCCAATGATTGGCAGCAAACATCTGCCTTTATATTGGTCAGTTGCAGACAAAGCCTCTCAGGACACAACTATATCAGGCTCCCATCAGCAAGCACTTCTTGGCATCAACAATAATGTCCAGGCTTGTTGTCTGCAGATGGGTGGATCTATAGGTGGGGCAGTGGCTGGCTGGGCTTTCCTTCAGTCTGTGCTCCATTTTTCGTCCCTGCATTTCATGACTTGTCCAGCTGGCTTTCTAAAGGTCTACATGCTGGCCCATGGCAGCTTTCATAGTCTCTGCAGAAATTCAGCAAATTCTATATTGGTTATTATTTTATCAATTTAAATAATCATTAAACTATACTAATAAGCCATTGTTTGTCCATAAAATGAAATTTGCTTATACTTTAGATAGCTTGTGTTATACTAAAAAGCTTGGAAGTCATCATTCTTCCAGGTCTCCCTCCTCCTCAGCTTCTCCCATCATTTCCCTAATTCAACCACAGGGGTCAGCAGCTTATGTTGATTGGTTGGGTGCAAATATCTGCATCTGACTCTTTTAGCTGCATGTTGAGTCTTTAAGACAGCAGTCATGATAGGTCCCTTTTTGTACACTCTCCATAGCCTCAGTAATAGTGTCAGGCCTTGGAGCCTCCCCGTGAGCTGGATCCCACTTTGGGCCTGTTGCTGGACCTTCTTTTCCTCAGAATCATCTCCATTTTCATCCTTACAGTTCTTTCAGACCAGAATAATTATAAGTCAGAGTTTTGACTATGGGATAGCAACCCCATCTCTCACTTGATGCCCTGTTGGAGGTAGGTTCTACAAGTTCCCTCATCCCACTGTAGAGAATTTCATCTAAGGTCCCTCCCTTTGAGTTCTGAGGGTCTGTTACCTCCCAGGTCTCTGGTGCATTCTAGAGGGTCCCCCCAAACTCTTCCCTCCAGAGGTTGCCTGTTTCCATTCTTTCTGCTAGCCATCAGGGCTTCAGTCATTTTCCCTCATTCAATACCAGATCAGGTCCGCCTCAACCCACCCACCTGCCCTGCTCCTTTCCCTCCCAGGTCCTTCTCTTTCTCCCCACTTGTGATTGTTTTCTTCTCCCTCCCAAGTGGGACTGAGGCATCCTCACTTGGGCCCTTCAGATTGTTGACATTTTTGAGTTCTGTGGACTATATCTTGGGTATTTTGCACTTTTTTTTGGCTAATATCCACTTATTAGTCAGTACATGTCATGCATGTCCTTTTGAATTTGAGTTACCTCACTCAGGATGATATTTTCTAGTTCCATCCATTTGCTTGCAAAACTCAGGATGTCCTCATTCTTAATAGCTGAGCAGTATTTTATTGTGTAAAGGAACCACATTTTCTGTATCCATTCTTCTGTCTTGGGACATCTGGGTTGTTTCTAGCTTCTGGCTATCACAAATAATGTGCAGGGCAATGGGCATGGGGGAATAAGTTCCTGTGCTCTGAGCAGGCAGATGCATGAGGATTGCCACATGCTTTCCATGCAGCCCCTTGTGGGTGTCTTGCTATGGGAAGCTGTGGACCCAGCCCAAGGGCGTGGACAAGGGGCAGTCCAAGGTCTCTGGACCTCACAGTGGCCAGAGATAACAGGTTCTCAGTCTCGAGCTTCCCAGATGCAGCTGGTCATCTTGGAAGAGCTGAGAACAAAATGGGGGTCCCCAGGGTGGGTTGACCATCCCCAGTGTTGAAGGGAGGAGAGGCAGGGGGAGAGGGGACTCTGGGTGGTTCCCACATGGGCAAGAGCCCTTGTTCATGTCCATGGCTGGAGTGCAAGAAGGCCTTCCTGCAGGGTGTTAGACATAGCTCTTTAGGGGAAAGCCTATCTCATTGTACAAGCATGGTGGGCCTTCATGATCAGAGACAGTCTATGGTTTTGAAGCTTTATTGTAGAAAGACAGAGAGAAAGAGACAAAGTAAAAGAAAGAGAGGGGCCGGCTATGGCTACGTGGAGAGAGGGGGGAATGGGAGAGAGAGAGAGAGAGAGAGAGAGAGAGAGAGAGAGAGAGAGAGAGATGAGAGAGAGAAAGGTGAGAGCTTAAAGAGAATGAGGAGGGGCAAGGCAGCCTCTTTCATAGTGGGCTGGGCTACCTTGTTGTTGCTAGGTAACTGTAGGGAGGAGCATACCTGGCTATAGTCAGGTAACTGTGGGGGTGGAGTCTAGCTAGAATGCCAGAAGCTTGGGACATTGTCTGCATGATTTATAATCACAGAATTATGGAGTTGGGGCCTCTGTTTTTTCAGGCAGCTGTATCTGGGAACATAACTCACTGTTCTGTCCCTTGTCGTTTCTTACTGGGTCTCTACTGGGTTGCCAAAGCAAGCCTCATTCAACCAAAACAGGTGGCCTTTCATGGCCCTACAGCTATGAACATAGTGGAACATGTGCCCCTGTGACTTGTTGGTGTATCTTTTGGCTATATTCCCAAGAGTTGTATTGCTGGTTCTTCATGTAGATCTCTTTCCAGTTTTCCGAGGAACCTCAAGATTGGTTTCCATAGTGGTTGTACCCATTTGCAATCCTACCAGCAGTGGAGGAATGTTGTGTGTGTGTGTGTGTGTATGTGTGTGTGTGTGTGTGTGTGTGTGTGTTTAGCTTCTTGAGTTCTTTATATATTTTGAATATTGTTTTCTATCACATGTGGGGTTAGTGAAGATTTTCTTCCTAGTCTGTAGGTTGCCAATTAGTCTTATTGACTATGTCTTTTGCCTTACAGAAGCTTTCTAATTACATGAGGTCTCATTTATCAACTCTTAATCTTAGAGCATGAGCCATTGGAGTTTTGTGTAGGAAATTTCCCACTGTTCCAATGAGTTCAAGGTTCTTTCCTACTTCATCTTCTATTAGAGTCAATGTATCTGGTTTTATGTTGCATTCTTTGATCCACTTGGACTTGAAGTGTGTGCAAGGTGACAATTATGGGTCTATTTTCATTTTTCCACAAACAGAGTCCAAGTTAGACTAGCAACATTTATTGAAGATACTTTCTTTTTTCCATTGTATATTTTTGGTTTCTTTGTAAAGGATCAAGTGTGATTAAATATGTGGTTTTATTTCTGGGTCTTCAATTCTATTCCATTGTTCAACCTGTCTGTCTCTGTACAAATACCACACAGGTTTTAATCACTACAGCTCTGTAGCATATCTTGAGGTCAGGGATTGTGATTACCCTACCTATTCTTTTATTCTTTTTTTAAAAATTTATTATATTTTTAACTTATTTTTTACACTCCATATTCCATTCCCCACCCCGCCATCCACCCTCAGGCTTCACACCCCATACATTCTTCCCACCCCATCCTGTCTCCACGTGGATGCCCCCACCCCACACCACATGACCTCTAAACACTCTGGGGCTTCCAGTCTTTTGAGGGTTAGGAACATCATCTCTAAATGAACACAGACCCTGAAGTCCTCTGTTGTAAGTGTGTTGGGAACCTCATATCAGCTGGTGTATGCTGTCTGTTTGGTGGTCCAGTGTTTGAGAGATCTCGGGGTTTCAGATTAATTGAGACTGTGGTCCTCCTACAGGGTAGCCCTTCTCCTCAGCTTCCTTCAGCCTTCCCTAATTCAACAACAGGGGTTAGCTGCTTCTGTCCATTGGTTGGGTACCAATATCTGCATCTGACTCTTTCAGTTGATTGTTGGGTCTTTTGGAGGGCAGTCACAATAGATGCCTTCTTTGTGAGTGCTCCATATCCTCAGTAATTGTGTCAGGCCTTGGGACTTCCCCATGAGCTGGATCCCACTTTGCACCTGTTGCTGGACCTTCTTTTCCTCAGCCTTCTCTCCATTTCTATCCCTGTAATTCTTTTTTTTCCTTTTAAGTATTTTATTAGATATTTTCTTCATTTACATTTCAAATGCTATCCTGAATGTCCCCTATACCCTCCCCCCACCCTGCCCCCCTACCCACCCACTCCCAGTTCTTGGCCCTGGCATTCCCCTCTATGAGGCATATAAAGTTTGCAAGACCAAGGGGCCTCTCTTCCCAATTATGGCTGAATATGCCATCTTCTGCTTCATATGCAGCTAGAGACATGAGCTCTGGGGGAACTGGTTAATTCATATTGTTGTTCTACCTATAGGGTTGCAGACCCCTTCAGCTCCTTGGGTACTTTCTCTATCTCCTCCTTTGGGGGCCCTGTGACCTGTAATAAGACAGGAAAAATTATGGGTCAGAGGTGTGACTGTGGGATCGACTGAAACCCCATCCCTCACTTGATGTCCTGTATTCCTGCTGGAGGTGGACTCTATCAGTTCCCTCTCCCTACTGTTGGACATTTCATCTAAGGTCCCTCCCTTTGAGACCTGGGAGTCTACTCTTTTGTTCTTAAGAATTATTTTCACTATTCTGTTTTATTTTTCCTTTCTAGATGAATTTGATAATTGCTCTTTCCGTGTCTTTGAAGATTTGTTTTGGAATTTTAATGAGAATTTCATTGAATCAGTAGATTGCCTTTGGTAGGATGGCCACTTTACTATGTTAATTCTGATAGCCCATTTGCATGAAAGATCTCTCAACTTTCTGAAAATTTCTTGGATTTCTTTCTTGAGAGATTTGATCTGTTTCTGAAAGAACAATATTTCACTTGTTTGGTTAGAAAATTTCCCACTTTGCCAATGAGTTCAAGGTTCTTTCCCACTTTATCTTCTATTAGAGACCATTGTTCTGTCATATTCTCTCCTGGTTCTATGAACAGGAGTAAATTTTATTAGCTATCCAAACGTAAGAATTTTTTCCTGGGGAATTTTTCTTAAATATTGTAGCAGTCCTTGTTTTTCATGGGGCGGCTTGTCCCATCCTGAGACACCAGCAAATATTGATAGCCTAAATAAACAGCTCATATGTCAGTAAAGTACAACTCACAATGTTTCTGAGACCATTTCCTCCAGCCCAGATCCTTTGTAGGATCTTCCTTCCACTTCTGGGGTTTACCTGAATATGCCTAACACATCTAAAAGTGATGTCCTTAATTAGGCTTTAACATTTGGAACATTATGGCTGTGTCTGAGTTTAGCAGTTTCTGTGGCTCTTGGGTGGGAGCTTAAGTGAAGATCCATAACCATTTGCCTTTCTTCTGCAACATCCATTGTTCTGGGTCTCTCTACTTAGCCAGTTCTTACTTCGCACAATCAATCTCACTCCTTGGTTTACCAAGGTGTGGAGTGATCAGATTCATTCTGAGACCACCTCCTAGGCAGAAGTCAGCTACTCTGTCGAATCTGACTTCTAGGGAAGATTCCTTTTTGGTGTCCTTTGTTAATGGACGATGGCCATCTGCCTGTACATCCAGATAGCTTCCAAAATGGCTAAGATTTTGTGGTAGTTTGATTAGGTATGGTCATCTTGAATTTGAGTTCTTGACCTGCAGGCAGTGGCATTATTAGGAAGTATGGCCTTCTTTAAGCACGCGTGGCCTTATTGCAGGAAGTATGTCACTACAAGGGTGGCTTTGATGTCTCCTATGCTCAAGCTACAATCAGTGTGGTACACTGTCTTCTTTTGCTGCCTGGAGAAGATGAACTGTCAGCTCTTTCTCCAATACTATGTCTTCCTGTAAGCTGCTATGTTTCCTACCGTGATGATAATGGAATAAACCTTTGAAACTGTAAGCTCGACCCAAAGAAATGTTTTCTTTTAAAAGAGTTGCTATGGTCATGGTTTCTCTTCAGAACAGTGAAATCCTAACTACGACATATTTCATTTATAATTTTGTTTCTTTTTCTGATGTTGTTAGCAATCTTTTTTCCCCCGACTAGAGCTCCTTGGACATGGTCCATGGTGAAAGCATATCAACTGTCAATGTATATGGTGGTAGCCTTGTCTTTCCCCCAAGCATAGTGCTTGTATCAAAGTTAAAAACTTAGCTCCTTGAGAGGAGGATCCCCAGCTCAGATAATCTGAAGTCATCTCCACTGCCCCTGCCTACCTGTGCCATCTTAGAAGTATTCCCATCTATACTAGTCAGGGTTCCTTAGAGCCACAGAATTTATGAAATATCTCTCTATATTAAGGGGATTTACTGTAATAACTTACAGTCTGCAGTCCTACTAACTGGACAACGGGCAGCTCTGAATAGGAAGTTCAAGAATCTAGTATTTGCTCAGTCCCACAAGCCTAGTTGTTTCAGCTGGTCTTCTGCATAAGCTGAAATCCTGAAGAAATAGGTTCCAACAGATGTGCTCACAAGTGAGAGAAGAGAGTCTTGTTCTTCCATTGTCGATAGGTAGTCCTCCACCAGAAGTTGTGACCCATATTAAAGGTGTGTACCACCATACCTGGATCTAGAACTTCCTTTGTCCCAGGCTGGCCTTGGACTCAGAGATCTACTTGGTTCAGTTTCCTGGGATTAAAAGTGTATGCTACCTTGCATGGGCCTAAGCTTTTCATAGCCACTATGCCTCAAGATCTGGATCAAAATATGTCCTCCATTTCAAGATTACCTTTCATCCCTGATGTAGTCAAGCTGACAACCCATAATAGCCATCACACTATCTGTGAACAATAACCTGTCTGGTGTCCTTGATGGGATGTTAGTCCAATTACTCCTGGTAAACTGGATCAGACTGTTTACCACAAAATACTCATTCAGGAACCCATATGATCTCTGTGTGACAGGGAACTGGCAGGGTTGCAGGCTGACGACTTGTGAACTGAATGCAGGATTGATGCAGAAGCAGATCCTGGGATTGATTCACTGGGGCATTGACTATCTATTTCTCAGGTGTACCCCTCAAGAGTGCATCACCAGAGTTGGAGGCTGTCAGGAATAGTTTAGACCCTGAAGTCGATTTGTCATATATTTTTACCAGCAGGGCTGTGGCAGCTATGGCCCTCACAAATGCTAGATATCCCACTTCAACCAGGTTTACTCTCCTGCCTAATACGCCATCAGTCCCCTCCAGAGTCCCAGGGTTTGTTTCAGGGCTCCATGCACAAGTGGAATAGCTTAGTAATGTCTGGGAGGACCAGGCAAGGACAGATATCAGGAGCATTTTCAAGGCTTTTAAATGCTCTCGACTGAGTCTCAGTTCATTGCAAAATCTGAAAACACACAGTGGGACTTGGCTATCCCAACAAATCCCATTATCCATACCCACAAGTATCAAGCCACCCTAGGAAGCTACCTAGGGAGAGAGCATGTGATATTTTGCTGAAAACAGATACTTGAGAGGGCATGTGCTGTTCAGTAAGAATATAAATAGAAGAGGACACTCTTTCATGGCTAAGCCATTCAATGCTTCACTGGTCTTCACTGTTCACTTTGTAGGGAGAAATGAGTCAAACAACTTCTGGGATTCTAGCTGATTCTTGTGACTGTCACTGATTTCTGCCTACTCAGCCTACCTAGCCCTGTTCTTTCTGCTGGATCCTGCTTCCACTACTGATTTGTGCTTGGTGTTTTCTATTGAACTCGACTCCTGACAAGGAAGAGTGGAAAACCTAAGTGGAACTTCTTCTAAACAGGTCCAGAACTACTCCCTTTTCCTATTAGCCTTTCTCCCCTACCTGTGTTTGGTGGGCTAGAAGGGAGGTTGAAGTATTTAAGAACCTTAAATAAAGTAGGTTTTGAAAATTCTAAGCCGACAGTGCCCACAGTTTCTGATGAAATTTTTGGAAGCATTTGATCTTTGTCTCATGCTGTGTTAGTTCTTGCCTCCTTCTTGAGTCTATATCTTCTTCTGAAAGTTTTGAAAATCAGTACTATTAATTAATGGGAATGGGTCACTGAAAGAGGACAAGAAGCATTGAAATGTCATAGAGGTTAGTTGGGTCTGACAGTACATTTTCAGAAGAAAAAGAATCAATTCAGCCTGAGTCATAAAATGAGTCATCTCTGAATACAAGGGGCTACTCTTTTCAGTAAGTGGTATTATGGAACACCTCAATTTAAAATCATCTTCTTCCTCATCATGAATTTTTAAAATATAAAGAACAACATGAGGGGGTATTGCTATTCAAATTAATGTTTTAATGATGTATCTCAAATTTGAGTACTAGATAATCTATTACTATTCAAACTGCATAATAAATAAATAAATAAACATAAATTAATTAATTAGAAGTAATAGTTTCTTTGTGAAAATGATTTTACATATTTTATGAGTTTATCAATATTAAGGAAAACAAGAACCTAAGAACTAGGTGAGGAATAAATTAGAACTTTTATTTACTTACCCAGAGTCCTAAATGATCATATTTTCACCTTCCAATTTGCACTGATCAATTTAAAGCATATACCATTAGGATCTCTATTACTTTAAGCCATTTAGCAAAAAAGAAATCTTCCTTATTTCATCAAAATCAACATTTAGATAATACTGAATATAATAATGATCACATTTTCATTTGTTTGTGTCTGTATTGATATAACATTCCAATATCTATGTACATAGTTAAACTTAATTTTTTGACCAAGACATCTACTAGAATTCTCAGAATACTTAGATGTATTGGTTAAGGAAAATTACAATTCAAAACAAGAAATTGTGCACTGTGGTTTGAGTCTTGGAATGACTACAAACATTTACACTACTGACCTTATAACATCATCTAAAACAGTTTTATCTTTTTACTTTGGGAACCAATTATGCACAAGTTAGAGATTGTCTTAGTCAGGGTTTCTATTCCTGCACAAACATCATGACCAAGAAGCAGTTGGTGAGGAAAGGGTTTATTTGGCTTACACTTCCACATTGCTGTTCATCACTGAAGAAGTCAGGACTGGAACTCAAGCAGGTCAGGGAGCAGGAGCTGATGCAGAGGCCATGGAGGGATGTTCTTTACTGGCTTGCCTCCCCTGGCTTGCTCAGCCTGCTCTCTTATAGAACCCAAGACTACCAGCCCAGAGATGGTCCCACCCACAAGAGGCCCTTTCCCTTTGGCCACTAATTGAGAAAATGCCCTGCAGCTGGATCTTATGGAGGCATTACCCCAACTAAAGCTCCTTTCGGTGGTGAATTGTTTGGATTCCAAGAGTTTGTGTACTATATACCATTTTTTTCTGTTGTTAATATCCAACTTTAATCCATGATGGTCAGATAAGATGCAGTTTGCCTGTACTCTTTGTTATTTTCTTTCTTTAATGAGTATATAGTGTTATTCTTTATTTCTTCTGATTAGTTTCATGTTAAAGTCTACTTTGTCTGATGTTAAAATAGATAAATGGGTTTGACTCTTGGTCATGATTGCCTAGAATAATTTTGATTGTTTATATGTTTGTTTTCCTCTTTGGATTACCTATTCGGGGATAAATTATTTCTTATATTCTTTTGTATATTATTAACATTCCCATAATTACCTTTAAGTGTCCTTTGTACAGCTATATTGGTATACACAAATGTATTTATTTCAGTTTTTACTCACAAAATGTTTTATTTATCCTTCCATTGTGTTTGATGATTTTGCTGTGTATATTAGTCTCAGCTGGTACCTGTGGTTTTATAGTGCTTATAGAGCATCTATCCAAATGCTTCTGGACTACTTTCAAATTCTTTGTTGAAAAGTCATGCATTATTTGAATGGAATTGCCATTATAAGTGACTAGAAGTTTTTCCCTTGCAACTTTTGTTTTGTTTTGTTTTTTGTTTGTTTGTTTGTTTTTTGTTTCGAGACTGGGTTTCTCTGTATAGCCCTGGCTCTCTTGGAACTCACTTTGTTGACCAGGCTGGCCTCGAACGAGAAATCCTCCTGCCTCTGCCTCCCAAGTGCTGGGATTAAAGGCATATGCCACTACACCTGGCCTCCCTTACAATTTTTAATATCCTTTTATTTTCTGTAATTTGGTGTTAGATTATTCTATATCATAGTGAGATTTCTTTTCCCTCCTTCTGTTTTTTGGTATTTTGTGTTTTGTATATCTCTTGCATCTGCATGGGCATGACTTTCTTTAGATTTGGGAAAATACCTTGCATGATTTTGTTAAAAGTGTTTTATGGACATCTATGCAATGTTGGGCTCTCTCTGTTGGTGTGAGACTTAGAATATACCAATCATTGGCTGGCCACTTCCACAGGATTTGAGCCAGCATTTTCTCAGAGTGTCTTACAGAAAGAACAGATTGTGTCATAAATTTAGTGACTTGGTGGCCATCTCAGTTCCACCACTGTAAACAAAAAATAAATTAAACAAATTTATTAATTAAAAAGTATTATATATTAATTAAAAAATAATTAAACAAAAATAAATTATCTCCAGTGTACTTTACAAACTATATCTGAAATTTACTAATATATAATGTTAAAGTTTTAAAAAGTTATAAAATTTCAACTTATTAGTCATTGACTTTAAGTATAGTACACATAAATATCTAATTCTATGCACATGCAGATATATCTAAATGGACAATGTTGCCATCTAGTGATTAGTTCTATGAATTATACCTACATTATCCCCTAACCATATGTATGAAATAATGCATATGATTATATATATATATATATATATATATATATATATATATGACCTAAGGATTCCATGAGGAAAATTCTACAGCTGGAAAACAAACCTAGCAATGTAGCTGTATACAAAATTAAATCATACAAATCAATAGCCTGATTGCACAATCAATAAATGAATTGAGACAGAAATCAGAGAAACAACTCCTTGGAAAGTAGCCTAAAATAGTATAAAATGTCGTGGGCGACCCTATCCAAGCAAATAAAAGATGCATGTGATAAAATCTTTAAAACATTGAAAAAGGAAATTGAAGAAGATATTAGATGTAAAGCTCTCCTGTGCTGTATCTTTGAGAATAATATGGTAAAAATAGCCATCCTGTCAAAAGAAATCTATATATTCAATGTAATCCACATGAAAATTACAATGTAATAATTCTCCATAGATCATAAAAGGACAATTTTCAGTTTTGTCTAAAAACACAAAACCCAGGAGAGTAAAACAGTCCTAAATAATAAAAGATCTGCAGGAAATATCACTATCACTATCCTAGATTTCAAATATACTACAGAGCTATAGTGATAAAAATAGCATGGTATTGGCAGAAAAAAATATATTGATCAATGTATTCAAATTGAAGACCCCAAATAAATCCCTATACTTATGTACACCTGATTTTTGATTAGGAACAACCAAAAGCAATCAATACACCCCAGAAAAGTACAGCATACCAATTGGATGGCTTTGAAGACGACTCTAAATAGACCTGTATTTATCACCCTGCACAAAATTCAGCTCCAAGTGAATCAAGACCTCAATATAAATCCAGATACACTGAAAATTATGGAAGAGAAAGGGAAAGTAGCCTTGGACTAACTGGCACAGGAGACTTTTATGAACCGAACACCACTAGCATAAGCACTAAGATCAATAGTAAATGGGACATCATGGAAGTTTAATTCATGTAACTGAACAAACTTCTGTAATGGACAGGACAAGGCCATTTGCACAAAGTGGCAACCAGAATGTGGAAAGACTTTAACCAACCCTACATCTGATAGTGAGCTAAAATCTAAAATATATAAAAAGCACAAGTAGTTAGATATTAAAAAAAGCAAATAGACCAAATAAAAATTTTTATATATATTTAAACAAAGAAAATTCAAAGAAAAAACTCAAATTGCCAAGAAACAATTTAATAAGTATTACATATCAATAGTAATGAGGGAAATGGAGATGAAAACTACTTTGAGATTTCATCTTATTGCCATCAGATGGTTAAAAACAATATAACAAGTGACTGTTCATGATGGTAAAGAAAGGCAATCACTCATCCACTGCTGGTGGGAGTGCAAAGTTGTGTTGCCATTATGAAAATCAGTGTGTCAATTACTCAAAAATATAAAAATCAATTTACCTCAGTATCTAGCTACACCACTCCTGGGAATAAACCCAAAGGATGATTTACCCTACCATAGGTCCACTTAGTCAGGTTCATTGCTGTTTTATTCATAATAACTAGTTACAGGAAACAACCTATGATATCCCTCAACAGAAAAATAAATAAAGAAAAATCTAACATAGTAATGTGATATATTCACCCAATGGATTATTACTTGGCCATTAAAAGGATGAAATCATTAAACTCATGAGTAATGGGACAGAATCAATGAAATGTATTCTGAGTGTGGTATCTCACACCCAGAAAGACAAACATTGGTGTATATTCACATATATATGCATGATAGCAATTAAACCAGTGACTGATATAGAACCACAGAGGCTATACACAGAGTAAGGCCTTAGAAAAATAAGGGGACATAGAACTTGTTATGAAAAAGAAATAGATAGCCGTGGATGGAAGGAGGTGATATGGAACAGGAGAATCTAATGATGATGAGAGGAGATGGGGATAGGGATGTATGAATAGAACTTCATAAAATGTATATGCATATGAAGACAATCTAAATAAAATCCCCAAATAACGGCAGAGATGAAGCCCCAAATGGTCATCTTTCCTTGCCAAATGAAGCTTCCAGCAATGGAGTTTAAATCCAATTGCGTTGTTGTCCAAGAGGACCCTGTGGGAATATCCTCAGAATTCAGGCTGCTGCCAAAATTATAAGTTGCCTTCCCCAAACTGACATCCAGTTCTCACATCTGAAGATAACACCTCCACATCACATGGAACATGAAGAAGTCTAGCTGGTTCTTACATCCTTCACTATGATGCAGATGCACAGCTTGGGCTTCTCGTGGGACTCGTAACTGTGGGAGCAGAGGCTGTCTCTCATATATTTGACTTACTTGAGAACCTTTTGCTCATGCTGGGTTGAATTTTTCAGTCATAATAAAAGAGGTGGTACCTAGCCTTTCTGCAACTTTATATGCCATGTTTCCTTGACATCCATTGGAGGTGTGCCCTTTGCTGAAGTGAAAAGGAGGAGTGGATAGGGGATGTAGAGGGGAGATAGGTAGGGAAGAACTAGGGGAAGAAACCCGGGGTTGGGGGGGGGCGTGGAAACTGCAGTCTGGATGAAAGATCAAAACACACTAAAATTGTGTTTAGAAAAAGAAATACTCAAAGAACATTCTGGAGGATCAGTAATAAGATTTTAAGTGCTGAAGTGTAGTGAAGACAGAGCCAGAATAGTTTCTTCTGGAAGTGACAGGGATAGTGTACTTATGAATTCGTTGTCCTAACAATTTGGTGGTTAGGACAAGACCTGCACAAGACTAAGCTAGTCAATATTCCACCAGATATGTGACAAGATGCTAGCAAGATCCTATCCTTAGCTAAGGATTGATTGAGAGTGGATTACTCTTAGGGGAGAGAGACTCATCCCCCCCCCCCCCCCCGTGGAAGTTACCTCCTGTAGACTGCCCACGCTCTTTTAGATGGTAGTTATGAAAGTACACAGTTATAATTGGAATCAGTTTATTATAAATAAACAAAAAAGAGAATGCAGCCAACAAGGAAGTGGAGTCTGGGAGAATTTAGGTGCAAAGAGGGTAGGGCATAAACAGAATGTATGCTGTCCTTGTATAAAATTCTTTTTTGTTGTTGTTTTTTCAAGACAGGGTTTCTCTGTATAGCCCTGGCTGTCCTGGAACTCACTTTGTAGACCAGGCTGGCCTCGAACTCAGTAATCCCCCTGCCTCTGCCTCCAGAGTGCTGGGATTAAAGGCGTGCGCCACCACGTCCGGCATAAAATTCTTAAAGAATAAACAAAACAAAATCAAAAATATTTTTAATAAAAAAATGGTAATATTGCAAATAAATATGTACATGAATACATCTTAAAATTGAACATAGGACCTATTAAATAGCTTTCTAATGACTGTACTGAATTCTCATTACAATAAATACTAAAAATTGTGCTTCTGTATGATAATTTGAAAAGGCAGCTCTGGAAGGCATAAACAATTTTGGTGTGAGTGCACTTTGCTATTGTTTACCAACTGACAGCCAATTTTTAATGGAACTGTTGTAATAGTTGTAATAAATACTTAAAATTTTCTCCTATAATTTTTATACTCAAAATTTACTGAAAAGTAAATGGAGAGAGACTCATTTACTGAAAAGTAAATTTAGAGAAAAAAAATTAATGGAGTCTACCTCTAAAATGTCACAAATTTAAACTTTCTAACATACTCCAGTCACTTAACACATACATTTGTCACAAAGCTAAAACCCACATTCATGCCCAATATTATTAGTTTAAAAATCATGGGCATACAACTAATTGATAGGGAGCAGGCCAATTTAGGAAATTAAGATTACAGAAATTACGATTCCCAGATTATGTCTAGATCTTCTGACACTATGACTGCAGGAAAGCATGATAGCACCCATCTGCCTCACTCACATCCTAACAGATTTAATGAGGTAACCATGGGAGAGTAACCAAATTCTCAAGGATGCTTTAAGTTGCAGTGGAAATAACAGGCATATCGATTCCTGTAGCCTGGCAGCCAGAGTCTATGGTATGTCATTCAAAGAGTTCACATCAGGAGAGGTTTTCCTCGTAGCCAAAAAGACATGATCCTTTAACAGCATCATGTGTAATTTTATAAAATCATGGGGAAAAACCCATCCTTAAATTCTAAAACCGGCATGGCTTTGAAAATGTTAACCAAGATGACTTATTTGCTATTATTTTCTTCTAGCAATAAGTTCAGAAAGTATAAAGTTCATGTATGCTGGTCCATCTTTAAACTAATTTTATAAATTTTCTTTGTATTATTGCCATTTTTTTAAAAAGAAGATGGAATCTCAATATGTAGAGCTGGTTGGCCTCCTGCTTCAGCCTCCAGCATGTAGGCATCAAATATGTTGCCACCACACTGGGTTTTATTTTTATTTATTTATTTATTTATTTATTTATTTATTTATTTATTATTTTAAATGTATCTGTTTGTGTATGAATAAATCATGTGTTGGCATTGGAAGCTATGCCTTGGGTTTTGAGAAAGTATATATTCCCTAATATAGATTTAATAGACAGTGCAGGACTTATTGCCCTGGGAAGCTAATGTTGTCTTGCTTGAAGATAAGCATACTATCCATGTCTCCAGCTCATTTCTTTGTGTTTTCAAAGGATAATTTTTAAATACTTGCATTTTTTATATCAGTGATGCTATTTTAAAGGCAACTTTTTGAAGTGTATCTTCCACTGAATCTACCAATGGCAATTATCTCCTCCCTGGTTGTTGCTTGTAGATAGCATTTAAAGTAAAATTTCTTCATTCCAGAATTTTGTTGTTAATTTTACTCTTCCCCCCCCCATGGTTCCTCTGATCATTTCTTACTAATTCTCTCCATATTTCATGTCACATGAATACATGTATTCCATTACATTCCGTTTATCCTTACCTACCTCAGTCATGATCACCTTGTCTCCTATCATTTCTTTATTGCTTCACGAACTAAACTCCCCATCTCTTTTTCTTTCTCTGTCTCTATCTCTAGAACACACACATGTGCACACACACGCCACCACAAATACATAAATTACACTTTAGTTTATTGTTTGATAGCTACTCTCGAACAAAACTTTTATGTCCATAAAAGCTCAGCTTAGTGATCATACGAGATTTTTTTCACACAATAAAATTTGTGTATTAAATATATGGAGCACTTCATTTTCTACAGAACAAGGAACAAAGTTACACATACTTCAAAACTTTATTAGAGTTAGTTATAACTGTGGAATGACCACCACACCAACTTGTTATTTCCTTCATGTTGTAGATACCTTTACTGAGAAATTTTTCTTGATACTTAATAAGAAACAGCAAACCAATGTGAATATTTTCTCCTTAATTACTGTGTAAACAACTGAAAAATATAATTTTAAGAGTTATTAATTCTGACAGCAAAAAGAGAAGTAATAGAATTGATGTTTTGAAAGTATGACTTTGTTCATATATAAAAATAATATTAGATTATTAATATTTAATTAAATATTATCAAATTAATATTTCTCTAACCAAGATAGTTCCAAGAGTTGGCAATTTACCCAGTTTCACTGACCCAAATTTAGCAAAGTTTCAACTTGACTCATCTTCTGTCATCTCCCTCTTGAAATTCTTCATATTTTGGGGAAATATTCCCTGCACTTACATTTTTTACTGGAATACACAGTTGTGTTTGAGTTTTTTATGATCTTGAGTTTGAGTGGAACAATTCTAGCTTTTTCTTAGATTGTTCATACTACTAACTTTCCTCTGAAGAATTCTACCAATCAGTATCTAAATTCTATTTCTAGATCCTGTGATAAGTTGTGCCATAAAGTGTCCCAAGGTCCTGTCACTTTGCCAAATTTCCCCTGAACTGATATTATAGATTATGTCAAGAAGGACAGTGTCTAAGGTATATTCTGTATTTGGTGCAGTCATTAAGGTTTAATCACTCTTAGGGATGTATTAATTAACATAGTCAGTGAGTTGAAACAGTAGCTGTGAACGGATGTCCTAGTTGTAACAGAAGGGCAGAGATACTTTTAGTAACAGGATGGACTGCAGTGGAGATGAATGGCCACTGAAATTTAGTCAATTGGCTTCCTTCCTACCTTGCTCATCATTTATTCCTTTGACTAGCTGTTTTTGATGAAGGTGACAAAAAGTGATATGTTTGTGATGAAGAGTGCCCACAAGGTATGATGTGTGAGAAAATCAAAGTAGCTGGCTAGCCACTTCCACCAGTTAAGAAAGCTGCATTCAACAGCTCTGTAAAACTCATGGTTCTGTAAATTTCTCCTTATAAGTCAATATACTTCCAAAATCAAGTGTCCCTTTCTATTTTTGTTGGAGAACTCTAGTATTAGGAATTAAGATATACTGCATCTTAAAATGTCTACTGACTAGCAAAAAGTAAGTTCCTATTTTTGTACACATGAAACAATGTTATTTTACAAATGTCCCACATCTTTGAAAAAAGTCTACTAAACCAAATGTATCCCAGTAACCACAGTTGATTTAAAAACAATTCTATGGAAAAGATCAGATGAACATGTTCAATTTTTTTTTAAGTAATTTTAGAGACCTCTGTGCACGCTCTGTGACTACCTCTATACTTCTGATGACAACATTCATTTTCACATAATGGTCCTCTTTCAAGAATCCAATTATCTCATGTTCAAAAAGAATCGCTAGTAATTTAAATCAGAATTGTTTCTCATGATTGGATAAAGATTAAATGTAATTCTGAAGTATGTTCTAGGGAAATATATTATTTCACAATCAAATATGTATATTATTCTTAAAGGTTAGCATTAATTTTCCTAATTATTCTAAATCTACTTCACTCCAAAGATTCCAGCTTGAATCACGGTATGATTTTTAAAATACATTATTAATTACCTGAGAATTTCACATATGTATACACTACATTTTGGCCATATTCACCTTCGCACATTCCACTCCACAGCTGCTTCCAAATCTAACATCCACATTCCATGTCTACCCAATTATTTGTCCTCTTCTTCTTACGACACACCACATCCAATCAATGCTGGCCATATACTACTCATGGGTGTGGAGTCATCCATTGAAAGTTGATCAATATATGTAGATCCATAACCTCAAACAAAACTGACTCTTCTTCCCCAAGAAGTCATCAACTATCAATAATCCTTGATTAGGGTTGGGATTATTCAAGTCTCTCTCTCTTTAATGCTAGAGTCTGTATCTGTACAGATGGCTTGGTATCTCTAGTGACCAGAGAAATCACCCAAGGAATGAAGTCCTGAGCAAATTTGCATTTTGACAGTCACACAGCCATGCCACATATTACAAAGCTTTAGACTCATGGGAGATAGGCGAAGCTTTCTTCCAGATTGCCCAGATTCAAGGGAAATGACACAGGTTTCCTCTATGAGTGCAATTATTCATGTTTATGATGTATTGATCAGTGTTTTCAGTTTCTTCTTTGGGAATATTTACACCCTGAAACTGCTCACCTACAGGAGCTTCCTATGATGCCTTGCTAACCCCTTCCATTCTGCTGGACTTGATAAAAATGCTGAGGTTATAGGTTACAAAGGTGTCTGATACTGCCTGACCCAGCTTTATTGATGTGTGAATGTCCCAGAGTTCTGGGAACCAAGGTCTATAGGATTTATCTGGTGTCAGTGACATTTTTCTCATGAGATATAGGTTTGGTGAGATTGAGTACCCACAGGCTATGCCTAAGCACCACCCTACTACTGCAGTGTGAGCATGTGAGTCAGGATAATGTCCCATTCATAGGAAAGGCACAGAAGGAGACAATGAGAACATTTGGAAGTTTGCTCCTTGGGCATCAGTTTTTCTCAGCATCTCATTCACAAATACTTGTTCTAGTCTAATATCAAAGACTTGGTAAAATTTAAAGTGTAGACTAAGGACTGTCCTATGACATCTTTGTTCATCTCATTTTACTTACACGTTTCCTTTCTGTGGTACATTTAATCTCTAAAGTATGTCTTAATAGGCTTACGTTACAACCATCTGGAGACTGCACCTGCTCTCTTTCATTGATTAAATACCTTTTCAAAATTCAGCAAACACTGATGATGCTGATTTCTAATCATTCCAGGGCTGACACTCTATGTGAGCCTATTGTTTCTACAGGATTCTTTTTTTCCCTTTTCTTCTCCTTCCTTTCTTATTCCTTTCCTCATTGTATATTCTGTTCCTTTGTTGCTTTGACCCAGCCTGAATTTCTCTCAGATTTGTTTACAGATACACAACTACACGTAAGCCCATACGCACAAATTTATACTGGAAGATGTATATATAGAATATTTATTAGTTATGTATTTAATGCTCATCTATAGATATAATATTTTGCATTTTAATTTGAGATTTAACATATTCATATAGTAAGTAGTTGATATAATTCACCCTTTAATTAAATTAATCACTGAATATTTTATTCTAACAGGTAATCAACTGAATTTAACAAAAGCTTTTCACGGATATTGTTATTGTTCTGTTTAAAAATTGTGGTATCTATTATCCAAAACTAGAAGGTATGTAAAAAAATGTTTGGATGTTTGTCCAAAATCTATTCTATTTTTTAATATTATTTTCTTTATTTACATTTCAAATGCTATCCAGAAAGTTCCCTATACCCCACCCCCACCCCTGCTCCCCTACCCACCCACTTTCACTACTTGGCCCTGGCCTTCCCCTGTGCTGGGTCATATAAAGTTTACAAGACCAAGGGGCCTCTCTTCCCAATGATGGCTGATTAGGCCATCTTNNGCTACATATGCAGCTAGAGACTCNAGCTCAGGGGGTACTGGTTAGTTCATATTGTTGTTGCACCTACAGGGTTGCAGCCCCCTACAACTCCTTGGGTACTTTCTCTAGCTCCTCCATTGGGGGCCCTGTGTTCCATCCAATAGCTGAGTGTGAGCATCCACTTCTGTGTTTGCCAGGCTTATGTTGAGATTCTTGACCCAATTTGAGTTGCGTTTCGTTCATGTTGGCGAAAAAGAGCTAGTTCATTTTTTTCTGCATGTTGGAATACGGCTTTTCATTGTCATCATTGTGGAAAAATCTTACTTTATCTAGTGGATATTTTCCATCTTTGTAAAAATGGCAGCAACAGATGGCTGTAATTGCATAGATTATATCTCAGTTTTCAGTTCTTTATCATAGGTCTATTAGTCTGTTTTAGGGCCAGTAGCAAGCTGTTTTTATTGATATGACTTTAGTATAATTTGAAACCAGGTCTTGTGACAACTTCTGCAATATTCTTTTTGTTTAGAATCACTTTTTTATATTTAGTATTTTACATCTTCATATAGAATTTTTATATAGACAGTTTTTAAAATTTAATTGGACTGATTGTCTCTGCTGTTAAGGATGATTTTTGAAATTTTACTGTGATTATACTTAACCTGTATATATGTCATCCATCCCATAAACAACCACCAAACCCAGACACTATGGCAGATACCGACAAGACATTGCAGATATGAGCCTGATATAGCTGTCTCCTGAGGGGCTCTGCCAGTGCCTGGTAAATACAGAAGTGGATGCTCACAATCATCCATTGGACAGAGCACAAGGTCCCCAATGAAGGAGCTAGAGAAAGGACCCAAGGAGCTGAAGGGATTTGAAGCCCTATAGGTGGGACATCAATATGAACTAACCAGTACCCCTAGAGCTCCTTGGAAATAAACCACCAATCAAAGAAAACCCATGGAGGAACTTGTGGCTCTAGCTGTATATTTAGCAGAGGATGGCCTAGTTGGTCAACAATGGGAGAAGAGACCCTAGGTCCTGTGAATGTTGTATGCCCCAGTATAAGGGAATGCCAGGAATGTGAGTAGGAGGGTTGGGGATTTTCAGAGGGGAAACCAGGAAAGGGGATAACATTTGAAATATAAATAAAAAAATCTAATAAAAAAGAATTTTTATATAGACTGTTTTTTGAATTTAATTGGACTGATTGTCTCTACTGTTAAAGATGATTTTTGAAATTTTACTGTGATTATACTTAAACTTTACATAGGTAATTTTTTATAATATGTTACAAAATTATGTTCATTTTACATATTAGTTCTTCTAAGCTAGTAGAACGGGATCTATTTTTAAATTCTAGTATATTCTTCAAACTCTTTTTACACTCTCATAAAGTTATGAATGTAGAGAGTTTGGCGGGGTTTTCCATGTTTCTTCTTCCTCTTCTTTGTCTTCTTATCATCATCATATCATCATCATATCATCATCATTATCATGCACATGATTGTAGTGAATTCAGTTGTTTATCCATTTTTTAAGTCTGTCAGTCATTGGTGTATAGCACAGCTGCTGCCTTTGGTTTGTTGATTTTTGTGTCCTTTCTCTTTGTTGAAATCATTTTTCAGTTCTATAAGTATTTTAGTGGAAAATATCTGGCACTTAAGTTGATTCTCTTCACTGCTTTTTTCTTATTCACATCATTTTCATTTTCTTCTTTTGTTTTATTGTTCTTGCTTGGGCTTTAAAGCCTGTGTTGAGAAGGAGTGTATAGTGTTCATATGTTTGGTTTGTTTCTGATCATATTCAGAACTCCCGTGTTTTGTATATTAACATGATATTGGCTATAGGTTTGTCATATACAGCCTTGTTATGTTGAGATAAGCTCTCTTCATTCTAAGCTTCTCCATAACATTTATCATGAATGGAAGATAGAAATTTTCTAAAGCTTTTTCTTTGTTAATGATCTTTATCCAGTCATGTTTACCACTCTGAAAATGGCCAATCAGAACTAGCATTTTTTTTTTTAGATTTTTTTAACAGTTAAGTTTTAATTTTGTTAATGTTCTTTGTATTATTTTGAACACCCACCCTATTCTTTCTCATATCATGCATAATTTATTTCAATTCTCTTTTATGCCCCCAGTGTTTCATTGTCTAATACTCTGATATGTCAATCAATAGTCGAATTTCAAAATATTTGGAAACAGTCTTTGTACTAACTTATTTCTTTTTATTTTCTTCTAACTCAAGTCTAATTAAAAATATGTTCTTTAATTTATTGTTTGTAACACATACACCAGGCATGTCCATCATATAGTTGGTGGGTCCCATGCAGATCAGGATTTTTACAAATGAAGTCCCAAGAAAGTCAGAAATGTATTTTTAACATTGCGAGACACCGAACTTTTAAAGTTTCTATTGTAACACAAATGCATGGTTTTTCAAGGGCAAATTTTGTAGATGAAAAAAATCACAATGTGATGTGAAAAGTCATTTTTTAGAGTTTTTCTTAACTTTTTTTCATGTTGTAGCATTGGAGGAACTTAGAATACATTATTAAGTTTTTATATTTCATATATGATTAAAATTATGTAGGTTTCCACACATAAACTCTGTTGTTGTTACTAATTATTAAACAAGCTTATTGTTCATTTGGGAATTATACTTCTGTGTTCATTGTTACTCTATGATCCACGACGTACCAGAAAAGCTAAGTTGATGTCTTCAGTTGTGGCGCAACTTCAGAATGTTAATTTTACTTAAACTATTGAAGCTATTACTACATTTTATCTACTTTAATTTAAAGTATAATGGGTAATGAAGTAATTTGTTATAATAGTGCTTTAAAATTATTTATACTAATACCCACTTTTATATTACTACTGTGACACAGCCTTTTCTCTTATCAAATGTGTCTCTAAGCTGTTTCATTATCTGTTCCCCCATTATTTTTGCTTTTGTGCATTGAGTGTTTTAAAAAAATATATTAAAATTCAGTGTTTAACCATACACACGCACACACATACATAAACACGCACACGCACATACCAGTTAGTGAAATAGGTACTAATTGTGGTTACCAATTTATATCTTCAAATGTTATATTTAAAGGTTTTTTTAATCATCTTTAATACTTCTTTATTCTCTGTTATTGACAAAGAAGTACTTTTTTTCCCTACTGACTTATAGAACATTTACACCATTTCTGACCTTCTAAGAGTTATCTTTAAAATGTTAGAATTCATAGAGGATAAATATAAAGGTGTAACTAAGATTAATAAGCATCTCTCCTTTCTTCAGAAATAGACACAGTATTTCTCCATTTTTCTGCAGTTTTCTTATTTTATATAACAATTCTGTTGGTTATTTCAGTTAGAATATGCAGCGCACTCCTAGACAGATCACACCAGAGACAGGACATATGTGGGAGGTTTTATTGGTCGAGACGGCCTCTGAGGGGTTAAGAAGGAAGAAGAGAAGGGGGCTGTGGGTCAGGGTATTCATCTTTCATCTGGGTTGTGATGCAGGTTATACATGTGCAAAGAGATATGCGACAGGTGTCATGGCAAGGGATACAGGAACAGCACTGTACCCAGAGATGCAGTGTCTTGTGCTGGGTGAAGGAGCTAGCTATAAAGAGCTTCTTTCTACACATGTATACACCTGATGCTAATAACTCTCTTATTTATTTTAAAATTGTAAACTGCTTTGCTTATGAATTTGAAAATAGTAATTGAAATTTGTAATAATAAATTCGAGTCATTGAGTCCTCTACTAGTTCTATTACATGAGATCTTAATTAGGATTGTTGTAACAGGTGACATCTTTCTTTATTTCTTATATTCACTCTTTAACAGTTACTTTAGTTGGATAGATGCAAAAAAATAAACCCATCTTTACTCCTCAGGACATTACTTACTAATATCTACAAATACTAATTCAACAGAATATAAAATGCATCCAGGGTCATCTTTTTTCCTTTAGATTCATAAGTGTTTTCTACTAACTTCATATTTTAGTTTTTCACTCGTGAATTATCACCAGCTCATCATGGTATAAAAAATTGTGTGTGTGTGTGTGTGTGTGTGGTATGTATTTCATCACACCATTTTTTAGACTAAAGTCATAGACAGAATGAGTTCATTTCCTGTTGCAAGGTCAAAGTAGTTGGAAAGACAAGTGTTAGCCATATACTGATATCCAGACCCTTATTGGCAACTGAAGGGATGTATTTCAATGAGGGAGGTTTTTTGTTTTTGTTTTTTTCCCCATTGTTATCATATAAGAAAGGAGCTTGAAAAATATGGGTTGACTTCCAGTGAGGTATATATAGCAAGTGCCTGACTACTCTGCAATAAAATATGAACTTTGTCCATGTAGCAGAAATAATATCAATTTGGATTACTTTAAAAGTTAATTTAATAATTCTTCTCTACTTGAGACACTGGATAAAATCACAACTTAGACAGCATACTAAATGAGGCTTGTGAGCACCTTAATAGATGTTAATACATCTTTTGACTCTGGACCTAAGATAACTGAGCAAAAAGACATAAGTTGGAGGACTGATGTTGTTAAATCTGTAGTAACATATACACCAATAATAAATAAGTACATGTACTTTACAAGGGAACTGAAATGAAGACATGGGACTTCCAGGTGTAAATAATGGTAAGGCCTAAGAGACTGAATTAAACTTCTCTGAAAACTCCTTTATTAGCCGGACGTGGTGGCGCACGCCTTTAATCCCAGCACTCGGGAGGCAGAGGCAGGTGGATTTCTGAGTTTGAGGCCAGCCTGGTTTACAAAGTGAGTTCCAGGACAGCCATGGCTATACAGAGAAACCCTGTCTCGAAAAAAAACCAAAAAACAAAAACCTCCTTTATTTCCTCTTGACTCAGGTACTTACTTTAAAGACCACTTTTCAGAATTTTCATTTTTAAACATTCACGCAGTTTTATATAGTGATACATCCCATAGTATATGCTTTTCACTAGAAAGCTTATCTCTTAATTACATGGTTAAAAATAAAGAAATATAATTTGCTACAGCACATAAAATAACATTATTCAGAATCAACGATCTTTTTAAATGGTTAAACACTGAGTAAACAAATTTTATTATGATTATAACTGTGTAACATATTATTCTTTTAGTACATATATGGTATAATTGTGAATTTGCAAAGAGAAAAGTTGCACCATGATAAACATGAAGTAATAATATTAACCTCTAGATTTTTCTTAGAGATTGATAACTTATTTTAAAATTGTCAATTATTTCAATGTAAAAATCAGCCGGCAGTTAGCACTTTCTCTGTCTGTATCATGATTGTATTTGGGTAAGTATAGATGTTATTGTGGCCACTCAATGGCATCATTACATGAGCCTTGGCCAAATGATGGCAACTGTCCTAAAATGCATCTGAGGCACAATTTTGAGAATCATCTCTTGATCCAATCGCATGGCACACAGAAGACTTTGCTCATAGAAAATTAGACTCATGGCAACGTTCATTCTCTCACACTCTGCCAGTTTCTTCCACCAGACTGCCTGTTGGCTAATGAACAGCAATGCTATAAGCTTTGTAGTAACTGCCAAAAACAAAGCCAAGAAATTGTGGGCAGGGGGTTATACCTGCCCACAAGTCACTTTTAATCTGTCGAACTAGAGACAGAATCAATAGCATGAGGATCAAAATCATTTCTGATGTTCTGATCACTAAAAAGTAAACTTAATTAAAATAATCAGTAACAGAATTAATAAAGATCTTAATTAATAAAGAATTAATAAAGACCTGTGCCTAAATGCTCTATAATTCTATTTCACAGTGTGAAAAGTAGCCCATTAATCTCTTCAATGTTGTTGCTATATCAGGTGACATAGGAAAAATTGGTACACCTCTAAACATTATATTGAAGGCTTGACATTTGATTCTTAAAATGATGGTGAGTGTAAGATGTTATGTATATTTTAGTTTTATTTTATTATATATATATTTATTAATTTTGTATCATTTTATTTCATATATAATACACATTGGTTCTAGCATTTGCTATTTGAGGTATTATAGCAAAACTTATAAATTCACTTTACTGTTTTACAATTAATGATTACATTTCTTACCAAAAGGCTTAGCAATTTTAGCAAAAGATTTTTCTTCTTATGATTTTGAGTACTTTCATCTTTTCACTTGAAAGAATTTTCTGTATTTTTAGATACCTCAAAGTGCTGATATCAGACTATAGGTGCATCTTGGACATCAGTTGTTTGACTTGCATGCCTGAGGATACAGGATCAATTTGTAGTACCAGGATAACAATAAAATAAGCTCCTTCAAATCACTATTTAAAAAAAAAAATGTGCCCATCAAAGCAAATACAGTAAGTGTGTTGAATGGGAATAGCACACACATCATGCATATATTAGACAAATGGATAATATAAATCATATACCAATTGGAATTATACAATAACAGATTTTGTAACTCTGATTAGAAATGAATACACTTGAAATGTTAGGATTCATTTATCTTTGCAACAGTCAATTTAGCATTTATATATTATGGTTGATCTCAAAAATAGATATGGAAAAAATCACAAATACTGGAGAAGAACATTATTCTGTGCCTGACAAATTGATATGACTGAGAAAAGATATGTATCTTCTATTTTCTTGATTATAAGAGATATTAAAAAAAGGGGGGATTCCTGAAGCACAGTTTAATGAAAATGTTGCTAAACATAGAGATTGTGTATTTCAAGGGCAGAAAGTAAAGCAGATAACATAATTTTTGTTTCAATTTCTTCCTTATTTACATTTCAAATTCTATCATCTTTCCTGGTCCTCCCCACTCCAGAAACCTCCAATCCCATCACCCCTTGCCCTGGTTCAATGAGGGTGTTTCCCTACCCACCCATCCACTACCACTTCCCTGAACACAATTGCCATACACTGGGTCATGGAGCCTTCACAGGACCAAGGGTCTCTACTCCCATTGATGTCCAACAAGGCCATCCTCTACTACATATGTGGCTGTAGCCATGGGTCCCTCCATGTGTACTCTTTGGTTGGTGATTTAGTTCCTAGAAGCTCTGAGGATACAGGTTGGTTCATATTGTTGCTATTCCTATGGGGCTGCAAACACCATCAGCTTCCTCAGTCTTTTCTCTAACTCTTCCATTGGGGGCCCTGTGCTCAGTCCAATGGTTGGCTGGGAGAATCCACCTCTGTGATTGTCATGCCCTGGCAGAGCCTCTCAGGAGACAACTATATCAGGCTCTTTTCAGCATGAATTTCTTGGCACCCACAATAGAGACTGGATTTGGTGACTGTGTGTGGGATGAATCACCAGCAGCAGTAGTCTATGGATGGCCTTTCCTTCAGTCTGTCTCAGGACAAAGTGTGTCAAAGCTCTGCACTTTGTCCCGAAATTTGCTCATGTTAGTATTTTGTTTCCCATTTCTTTTTCTTTAATTTTTTTTTATTAGATACTTTCTTTATTTACATTTCAAATGTTATCCCCTTTCCTAATTTCCCCTCTGAAAACCCCCTATTCTCTCCTCCCTCTCCCTGCTCCCCAACCCACCCACTTCTGATTCCTGGCCATGGCATTCCCCTACACTGGGGAATAGAATCTTCACAAGACCAAGGGCCTCTCCTCCCTTTGATGACCAACCAGGTTATTCTCTTCTACATATTCAGTTAGAGCCATGAGTCACCATGTATTTTCTTTGATTGATGGTTTAATCCCCGGGAGCTCTGATGGTACTGGTTAGTTCATATTTTTGTTCCTCCTATAGGGCTGCAAACCCCTTCAGTTCCTTTGGTACTTTCCCTAGCTCCTTCATTGGGGACCCTGTGTGCTGTAAGATCAAGAATCAACAAATGGGACCTCATAAAATTCCAAAGCTTTTGTAAGGCAAAGTACACTATCAATATAACAAAAGGGCAACCAACAGATTGGGAAAACTTCTTTCTAATCCTAAATCCAATAGGGGGGCTAATATCCAGTATATACAAAGAACTCAAGAAGTTAGACTCCAGAAAACCAAATAATCTTATTAAAAATGGGGTACAGAGCTAAACAAAGAATTCTCAACTGAGGAATACCGAATGGCTGAGAAGCACCTAAACTCAGGTAACAGCAGATGCTGGTGAGGATGTGGAGAAAGAGGAACACTTCTCCACTGTTCCCATTTCTAAGAAGGCCTGAAGCACCTACACTTTGGTCTCCCTTAATATTGAGCTTCATGATGTCTGTGAATTGTATCTTGGGTATTCAGAGCTTTTGGGCTAATGTCCACTTTTCAGTGCATACCATGTGGGTTCTTTTGTGATAGGGTTACCTCTCAGAATGATATTTTCTAGCTCCATCCATTTACCTGAGAATTTCATTAAATCATTGTTTTTAGTAGCTGAATAGTACTCTATTGGGTAAATGTACAAGGTTTTCTATATCCATTCCTCTGTCAAAGGACATCAAGGTTCTTTCCGGCTTCTGGCTATATACAAAAGGCTGCTATGAACATAGCGGAGCATGTGTCCTTATTTTATATTGTAGAATATTTTGGGTATATGCCCAGGAGTGGTATAGTTGGGTCCTCAAGTAATACTATGTCCAATTTTCTGAGGAACTGCCAGACTACTTTTCAGAGTGGTCGTACCAGCTTGCAATCCCACCAGTAATGGGGGAGTGTTCCTCTTTTTCCAAATCCTTGCCAGCATCTACAGTCACATGAATTTTTGATCTTAACCATTTTGACTAGTATCAGGTGGAATCACAGAGTTGTTTTGATTTGCATTTCCCTGATGACTAAGGATGTTGAACATTTGTTTAGGTGCTTCTCAGCCATTCAATATTCCTCAATTAAAAATTCTTAGTTTAGTTCTAAATCCCATTTTTAATAGGGTTACTTGATTCTCTGGAGTTTAACTTCTTGATTTCTTTGAATATATTGGATACACGCCCTTTATTGGCTATAGAATTGGTAAAGATCATTTCCAAAACTGTTGGTTGCCATTTTGTCCTACTGACAGTGTTCCTTGCCTTATGGAAGCTTTGCAATTTTATGATGTCTCTTTGTCGATTCTTGATCTTAGAGCAAAAGGCATTGATGTTTTGTTCAGGAAATTTTCCCTTGTGTCCATGTATTCAAGGATCTTCCCTACTTTCTCTTCTATTAGTTTCAGTGTATCTGGTTTTATGTGGAGGTCCTTGATCCACTTGGACTTGAGCTTTGTACAAGGAGCTAAGAATGAATGAATTTGCATTCTTCTACATGCCAACCTCCAGTTCAACCATCATCATTTGTTGAAAATGCTGTCTTTTTTCCACTAGATGGTTTTAGCACCTTTGTAAAAATTAAAGTAACCATAATTATTTTGGTTCATTTCTGGGTCTTCAATTCTATTCCATTGATCTTCCTGCCTATCTCTGTACCAATATCATTCAGTTTTTAATCACAATTTCTCTATAGTACAGCTTGAGATCAGGAATGGTGATTACCCCAGAAGTTCTTTTATTATTGAGAATAGTTTTCACTATGTTGGTTGTTTTTGTTATTCCAGATGTATTTGCAAATTGCTCTTTCTAACTCTATGAAGAATTGAGTTAGAATTTTGATGACAATTACATTGAGTCTGTAGATTGTCTAGAAAATATCATGCTGAGTGTGCTAACCCAATCACAAAAGAACGCACATGATACACACTCACTGATAAGTGGATATTAGCCCAAAAGCTTCGAATATGATACATACAATTCACAGACTGCATGAATCCCAAGAATGAGGAAGACCAAAATGTGGATACTTTAATCCTTCTTTGAAAGGGGAACAAAATACCCATGGGAGACTATACAGAGACAATGTGTGGAATCAGAGCCTGAAGAAAAGGCCATCCAGCGACTGCCCTACCTGTGGATCCATCCCATATATAGTTACCAAACCCAGACACTATGAATGCCAACAAGCATTTGATTACATGGGGCCTGATATAGCTATCTCTTGAGAATCTCTGCCAGTGCCTGACAAATATAGAGGTGGATACTCACAGTCAACCATTGGACTGATCACCAGGTGCCCAGTGGATGAGTTAGAGAAAGGATCCAAGGATTTGAAGGTGTTTGCAGTCCCATATCAGGAACAACAATATGAACCAACCATTACCCCCAGAGCTCCCATGGACTAAACTACCAACTGAAGAGTACACATGGAGGGACCCATGACTCCAGCTGCATAAATAGCAGAGCATGGCCTTGTAGGACATCAGTGGTAGGAGAGGCCCTTGGTCTCATGAACACTCAATGACCTAATGTAGGGGGATGCCAGGGCAAGGAGGTGGAAGTGGGTGGGTTGGTGGAGAAATACCCTCATAGAGGCAGGGGGAGGTAGGATGGGATAGGAAGTTTGGGGATGGGGAAACCAGCAAAGGGGATAACATTTGAAATCTAAGTATAGAAAATATCTAATAAAAAATTTCAAAAAAAAAAGAAGTCCTCTACTATCTTATTAAGTGATTTTAAATCTGAATCTTGCTTTTCTGTTGTGATGAGGTATCCAGGACTTGTGTTTTGAGAACTGGGTTCTCATGATGCCAAGTAGCCTTGGTTTCTGTTGCTTATGTTCTTGTACTTGCCTCTAGCCATCTGGTTATCTCTCATGCTACCTGCCCTTGCTGTCTCTGACTGGAGCCTTTCTGTCCTGTAATCCTTCTTTTGTCAAAACTCCTCAGTGTCCAGCTATCACTGTGATCCTGTGATTCTGACATCCTGTGATAATGAGATTCTGGGTTTGTCAGAGCCCCTGGGAGAAAAGCTGCCTCTGGGATCCTGAAATCCTGATGTGACCAAGCTCCTGAGATCCTGTGATCCTATGATCCTAGGCATGTTAAGGCATCTGGAAGTGGAGATTCCTCTGGTTGTCTACTCAGAGCACCTACTCATACTGGAAGAAACCCATGCCACTGGTGAGTCAGTGGTTCCTGTGTCCCTGGATCCTGCTGGTCCCAGTTACTACCAGTGTTGGTGCAGATGTTGTGGCCTCCTCGCCTAAGATTCTGGGTTTGTTAGAGTACCTGGGAGTCAAGCTTCCTTGGGTATTGTGGAACTGGCTGCAAAGTTAGTGCCCAAGGTCTGGATATCATTATACTTCACTGGCTATGTAATGTTGAATATATGCCATGGGTTATAGAATTCAGAACACAGAATGACCAAGCAACTTTTGAATATTTTTGTTGTTGTTGTTCAGAATCAATGAATCTATGAGGGTTGTGAGCACAGAGGTATTAAGTTCTTTAGTTTTTCATGTTCATTACGTTTTAAATACTGCAGACATACATTTTTAAAGTTAGTGAGCTTGTTTTGTTTTTTTTTTTTTTCAAGTCAGTGCGCTCAGATATGGAGAGGGTTTAAGAATTACATAAGCTACCACTAATATATGTATATTTTTGATAATTTTGTATTCTGTATCTCAATTAAATATTGCTAGTAGTATTTGCTTTATATATTGACATTTTTACATTATAATCTTTTTTTGTCTGGAGAAATGGTCATACAATTAAAAGCATGGGCTTTTCTTCCAGAAGACCTGGGTTCCATTCTCAGGCACATGATGGCTAAAACTTGTTTTACAAACTTGTTTGTAATTGCAGTTCCAGAGAATTCAATGAATATTCATTATAGCCTGTATGGGCATTGTACACATAGGGACCAAAGACATATATTCAAACAGTACACTTATACACAAATATAAAGAAATTAAATACTTTACCACTAATTTGAAAAACATCAAGCTGTCTAGGTGATTAAATAAAAGATCTGATAGTTTAATGCTGTTTTGATCAGTGTACATTACTGAGATAAGTAATTTGAGATAATTAGTTATTTATATTGATTATACATATGTAATTATACTTCAAGATGTTAAATATATAATAGAGCATATTTTCACTTATTTTGAATTAACAGTATCTATCTTTATTTTGGTAAAATGAATCTGATTGAAATATTTTTGAGAGATGGGGGAGGGGATGGGATGGGGGTTTCTGGAGGGGAAAATAGGAAAGGGAATAACATTTGAAATGTAAATAAAGGGAATATCTAATAAAAATTCAAAAACTATTTTTGGAATTAAAACACACATATAGCTGTGCTATCAAGAGCCATGGTTTTAAAAAGCACAGCTGATCTGACAGGAGTCTTGGACATCATCTGGAACCACAGACTTCTTTTGCGTATGAGAGTACTAAGACTCTAAAATCTTAATTGACCTTTATAATGTCTCAGATCTCATTAGTGGCTTTTCAAACTCTAAGAAACTGTCGGGCTGCCAAGTCAATACCCTTCACTAAGCTCTGTGGCCTTCAAATAACACAGAGTTCATATTTTCTTGCTGCTGAGTTTTTATTAATACTTAGAGAGAAAAACGGAAGTTATATAAATGTACATTTTAATATGATTAGATTCATTAGTAAAACTTACTGTAGTATTTAAGCAGGTTTTTTTTTAATACAATTAATATGTTAACCTGTAAAATGTGTGTGTGTGTGTGTGTGTGTGTGTGTGTGTGTGTGAATGAGCATCATACTTAGTATGTAAGTATTAGTGTAAGCAGAAAGAAATGAATCTATTTTTAATGCTGTGACTATTATACAAAGAGTTTTAGTTTGTGCTTAAGTAGTCTAAAAGTCTGCTGGGATTTTCCCTCCCTCTCTTTCCAGACTGACTTAATTCCCTTCATTAGAGCATGCTAGACAGACACAGGGGGCTAATCTTTGCCAACTCTCTAAACCCTCCTTTCTCAGCCTGAGCAGCAGAACAGATGTGGAAACTCTTTCCAGTAAGATAGAAAAAGGCCATCTAGAAGGGCATCTGCGCAAATCAGGTTAATAGGATTTTTTTACCAGTACAGAATTTTAAAAATAATAATAAACATGGATTGAATTCTATTTGACCTTTTACTTAATGAGAAGAAAGTCTTTTGAAAGAAACAAAACCCAACAAGGTAAATATCACAGAAAGGTCACAGAACACGCCCAGAGGTTTTTCGGGAATTTTATTTCATTCTTTAAAATATGTTTTCAGCTTCTTGTGTTTATAATACATTTTCTAATACATTCCACTTTCTATCAAAATTCAATTTAATGCACAATTAAAGCAGTTTTTCAATTAATGGAACAGTTAAGCAGGAAACCAGTGAGCTGGCATATAGGCCTTTTTTTTCAATTTTACAGATCACTGATACTTTGCATATGTGGGTCTCACTGATTACAAACAATGACAAATATTACAAAAGATACATCACACTAAGTATAGCATATTTTCACATCCCCCAATTCGGTGCCCTATAGTATCATTCTTTCAGCCAATCCCCCGTACTGATTTCTAAAGTACCTATAGTTTTACAGTTCTAATGTACCTATAGTTTTATAGTCCATGGTAACTCCATATAAGAGTATGAGGTAATGTCACTATTTAATAAACAAACATTGTTTTGATATGTTTCACATATATATCATGGGTGTATTCTATTTGTATTCTAACTCAACCACTGTACTACTCTCCCTCTTTTTATTGGTTCTCCCCTCTTTCCAGATGTTCTCCTCTGAATGCTTCCACACCAAATTACACATCCAAACACACACACACACACACACACACACACACACACACACACACACATGCCACACATACAAATATACATACACTCTAAATCATAGCTCAACATGTTATTGAAACATATTTTGTCTTTCTCATTAGATTTTCCTGTTTTTACTTCTTTATCTCTCCTCTCATTCCATCTTACATTTCCTTGCTTTTACTTTAATTTCATAACTACACACATAGAAATGTACATATACAAACACACACACTTAAACATACACACTTACATTTGCATATACACACATAAAATAATATTTGACATTTGATAGAAGATATATGATATTTATATTTCTGATTCTGGTTATTTTGCTTTACATGGCGAATACTGAAGTTATCTAATTTTCTTCAATGACACAATTTCATTCTTTCAAAGTTGAATATAGATGCAATGCTGTACACATATATTGACAAGTATATAGGCTAGTTCTCTATCTTGGCTATTATAAACAGAGCAACTATCTACACGAATCTTCAAGTTTCTTCATGACATGCTGAATTAGATGCTTTGAGTATATACCTAGGAGCTGTGCAGCTAGAACACAACACAATTCCATGCTTAGTTTTGTTCTTTGTTTTTTAAATCTCTATATTTATATCAACATCAATATAAGGTATAAGGATTATATATATATGCATATATATATATATGCATATATATATGCCTATTTGTCAAAGTTACTTCTTCATTTATTCTTATGAATTTAAAGTTCTTCTAATTATTTGCTATCTCATCTATTTCTACTTATTTCTAAAGTCAAAAAGAAAGTTTCTTAACAGCCTGCAGCTGTGTGGGTAACTTGCCAGATCATACAGTCCCAAGACTTACAGCTCTTTGTCTTTTATGCACAAAAACCACATCCTGGTTGGCACACCCTAGTTAGGAAGAAGTGGAACTACAGAAGCCAAACAGGTGAGTTAGAGATCCTGTGTCAAAAACAAAATAAAACATAGAAAATAGATGAAAGGATATAACAAAAGTGGTAGATAATTTACACGAAATTATGGGTATTTCTATGGAAGTAGAATGGATGTATAAGAAAAATGAAATGAAAGTGGTAGAAATAAAATCTTTAGAAATCATTAGTCAATAGTAGAGGTAATAGAACATTGGGAACTCTGAAGTCTGAGCATGGTTGTGAAGATTATTATTCTGTAGGGAACGCTGTGACAAGTCTAGTAAAGGAGATAGTTGTGTAGCATGTGTAGTGCACTTGGCATGTTAAAAGAGAAAGATGAAAGTCATAAGGAGCTTGGTTTGGGAAGAAATTTACAGACAAAATGAGAAATAAAATCTTTGAATATGTAAAATAGTTTCTACCCCCCAATGGAATGGGTCCTCAGACCTTAGCATGACTAATGCCACTTTAGAGGTATCTTTCTGATCTTAAAACTCAGCACAAAGGCCCCAGTACCTGTCAAATAGGAACAAAGACCTAATCCATTGTCCTAGGAAAGTTCCTCAATAAAAACAACCATCAGCCAGGCGTGGTGGCACACGCCTTTAAGCCCAGCACTTGGGAGGCAGAGGCAGGCAGATTTCTGAGTTCGAGGCCAGCCTGGTCTATAGAGTGAGTTCGAAGACAGCCAGGGCTACACAGAGAAACCCTGTCTTGAAAAAACAAAACAAAACAACAAAAAAAATTAATGTACTAACCTCATTTTTTGGCTATGTATACTTAAAAAAGGATTTTACTGTATCAATATACTACTAGTTTTTAGCTAGTCATATACTATAGGGTACTTTTATTATTTCTGATTTGGCAAAATCAAATAAAGCTTCTTGTGGAAACCTGGGAAAGGTTTATGTGTAAAATATTTTGGAAGTGTTCTAATTTCCTATAGTGACTAAATATCAGCCTTTTATTAAATCTGGACTTGGTACTTGTCTTTGTCCTAGTTAGCAAAGTTTTAGTAATTTTCCATAGTTAGATTCTTTACTCTAATATTTCCCATTCTGCTTAAGCCCTTATAAAGTAAAGAGTACTTTCGGTACATCATAATATGTAAAGATAACATTTATTCACCTGATGTAATTGTCATCTTGGAAGCTTACTGCTAAATAACCTCACCTTTTCTACTTATTTCTGAACTCTGGCCAGTTGGATCAACTCAGCTGTTCTGGCTCAACTTCCTCTCCAAGCTGAGTATTCAATCTGGCTTCTCTTGGCTTCTGACTGAATTTTTCTGCTTGGCCTCACTCTGGCAATTTGTTCTAATTTTTTGTCTCTTTCTTATTGTCTGGCTTCAACTTTCTCTACTGAACTACATAGAACTGCCTGAACTCTAAAGAAATAACTCAACTCTACTGCACAGTACTCACTGCACTGAGTCCCAACCAACTGACCGTTTATCCCTGCATTGCTCTTAAGTAGGTTCTCTTTAATATGTTATTATCATGAGACTTGGCCGTATCCTTGCTCTGACAGATTCTGTCAAATTTTTCTCTGATTTGTCACTTTGTCTGCCCCTCATTCAGACATCATTTTCAAGCAAGGCTGCTTCCATCTCCAATCTCAATTTACCTTGAAGTTATGTATGAAGGTTGTGTCTATACTCCAGCCACATGGATTAAAAGTGAGTCGTCCCGGCTGGATCGCATAGACATAGGTCTTTGGATATGATCCCTTGCCAGATCAGTCATGGTGCCGAATTAAAATTCCTCTATAATAATATGGTTACATATTGCCTTATCTTTCTACCTATTGTGGCTGGGGATAGAGTATATATCCAATATATAAAGTAAAGATCTGGCAGGACTCTTACAAAATCATATAGTCATGTATTAGACTGAACTCCTAGGGTATCTTTAACATTCCTAAAGATTCTAACATTTTAAAATACATACTGTCTAACCTTAGTGATAAGAAAAATCTGATAATATCTGCAAAAATGATTAAAAAATCTTTAAGGGAAGTGAGAAATACAAGAGACAAGTGAATTGAATATTGTAGAAAAGAGAAGAGAGTGATAACTGGGAAACAACGAGACCGTTGAGGGGGAAAATTAATGGGAAATGGAGTCAAATAAGTAGAAAATACAATGACTCATATGTACGAAAATATCATAGGTTTTTCACTTGCTATGCTAATGTAAACAGTAAAGAAATTTATATTATAAAACAATCAATAGATACTCAAAAAGTTATTTAAAGCAGTCACATATTGATAGAAATGAAAAAGAGGGCACTGCTATACCAGGCAGGAAGCATTTCTTGGCATCAGCCATTGTGTCTGGGTTTGGTGTCTGCAGATGGGATAGATCTCTAGGTGGGGCAGTTAATGCTGATCTTAACATGGTTAACTAGCAGTTAATGTTGATCAGGGGAGCTTTAATTTTCAACAACTAAATGTTTCAGAGGTTCATAACCATTAAAATTGTTAAGAATAGCAACTGCCTGGCGAACACAGAAGTGGATGCTCAGAGTCAGCTATTGGATAGAACACAGGGCCCCCAATGGAGAAGCTAGAGAAAGTACCCAAGGAGCTGAAGGGTTCTGCAACCCTATAGGTGGAACAACAATATGAACTCACCAGTACCTCCAGAGCTCGTGTCTCTAGCTGCATGTGTAGCAGAAGATGGCCCCTTGGTCTTACAAATTTTATATGCCCCAGTACAGGGGAACACCAGGGCCAAGAAATGGGAGTGGGTGGGTAATGGAGCAGGGGGGTAGTGAGGATATAGAGGACTTTTGGGATAGCATATGAAATGTAAATGAAGTAAATACCTAATAAAAAATTGGAAAAAAATAATTGTTAAGAATAGCAACTGTTGAGTGTTTACATATGTATATGTATATGTATATGTATATGTATATGTATATGTATATGTATATGTATATGTATATGTATATGTATATGTATATGTATATGTAATCCTTGAAGCTCTGTCTCTCAAAGAACACCACAGAGACAAGATGAAAAAATGCAAGAGCTATGGAAAAGCATAAAACGCTAAAGCTATGTTTTTCCCAGGCATTACAAGGCCATGGAAATTTTAAATTCGTAAGAGCTGTGATTGCCTGTAAAATGCCTGTAAAATGCCTGGAGAGGCTTGAACCTATCAGCACTGTGTCATGGAGGACATAGGGGACTTTTATTGGTGAATGAACATTTGTTAAACATGGTTTCACATATATGTCACTACTTAGAGATAAATAATTTAAATAAAATAGCTATGCATAGTAGAAATTAGATCTCCATGTTATAAATAAAGGTTTTTAAAATTATTATTCTTTAATCTTTCCTTTATAGTCCAGTAGTTATCCCCCTCCTGGTCTGTCATTCAACTGTTTATCATCCCATTTCTCCTCCACCTTCTCCAAGAGGATGGCCTCAAGTCTTTTGCATCTTCTCTTATGATTCCAGACCAGGCAGTCTTCTGCTCTATATATGTTGGGGGGCCTCATATCAGTCATACATGGTAGAACCAGTGGATGATATTCTTTTAAATTAAAAAGTAAATGTCTAAAATAGAAATGTAATTTTCTTTGCAAGATACAGAATTTGTTAGTCCAAAATATATGTAGGTAGTTTGATGTCCAAATAATCATTAAAATTTGAAAAGATTCTGGGAGTGAATATACACACACACACACACACACACACAAACACACACACACACACACACAGAGACTTCTGTTAATATGTCCAAATGATATAATTTTACTACTTATATTTCATTAATTATAGTATTTAACTGATAGATAATTTAATATAATAAGATATTAATAATACTTTATGTGTCATTTATGTGAAAATACAGTAGCATTTGATAATTTTTACATTGGATTTGATTTCTACTGAATATCCCAGGCTCAGTGTTTCTTATATCCTGAATATACCATGTGAGATGGAATTAGCATGTAGGGGAACTGATGAATATTTCTGTTACTTTTACAGCCACTCCTATATTCTAATATTAACTAGCATAATATACTTTAAGAAAACACTTAGAAACCTAATTTTTACATAGTACAAGGATTTTACAAGACAACAGTTAAATTTTAATTCAGTTAAGACAGATTTAAAATTAATTGGCTTATATATACTCATGTAGCATCTGTATACATTGTCCATATACTTAAGAAAAAATTCTTTTTATTTACATTAAATACAGACTTTGGAGATGCCACAATGATGAAGACTATTTTCCATTTTTATGATGTTGCTTCTCAGCAACGAATATTGCCATGTCAGAGATGTTCTAGACAATCAATTGAATGAATTTATTTGGACTGGTTTTCTCTGTGCTTTTGTCTGCAATTTCAGCATTGTCTTTCTTGTGATACTTCCTGTTACAACTACTCAAGCACATCATTGCTTTCATCACTGTAGAGTTAAGTTATATTGATGCATATATTTCACAGGTTTGTGGACGACTGAGATAGTAGTGTTGGAGATAATTATAGAAAACTTTGAATTCCCTATTTGCCTTCTTTCTGAATTATAGATTATATACATCTTGAGAAGTCCTATTAGTCTAATAAACTCAGAATTCTGTGAGCTCTATTGCTATACTGGGAGTGTGTGTGTGTGTATAAGTGATGTGTCAAGCTATCATATTTAACCTTTGCTCTAGTTCTGCATGTCTTTCAATATCTGTATAAAAGAATGCTACATGTATGATCTGAACAAATTTGGAACACAGTTTGTGCATATGGCAATCTGCACTCCAGGCTGACTCTTCATTCCACACAAACTTCCCTGTGATAAGGTCAAGTCCCTGTGTAAATACTGTCTTTTGACATTTTTCAAGCTTCTTGCTTTCTCACAGCCCTAAGCTACTATATGTAAAATGCACCATGGAATACAATTTTGAAAATACAGAAATAAGAGATATAGTAACTATTTCAGCGCTGTAGAAATTTAATAAGATAATTACATTAGTCGATATTGCTTAATGAAATACATACTGACTATGTGGTACTTTTTAAATAGTATCTTATATTTTAAAAATATAATATCAAAATATGTGAACCTATTTCTCTAGATTTTTATGAATCTCTTCATTTTTGTCTTTTTCCTGGGATAAGATAAAACCTAGGGCTGTAAACATGCTAAGATGGTTATCTACCATAAAATACATTTCCAGATGTGAAGGTTATTTATAAAAATTCTCATTGAGTACACATCCAGTGATCATCTGCATAATCATATGTAAACATCAGTGTGACTTACCAAATCAAGGCCTCTGATGCACTCAATCAGAATGAACCAGGCTATGCTGTGTGTGTGTGTACAGGGGTGGGGATGACTTAGCCAGACACAGACAAGTTTGTATCAAGCAGTCAGACTTTTTATACATTTATCATATGAGGTTATAGCGCCTGTTTTTAAACTACACAGGGTATATAATACTAATGTCTAATGATGACTGTTCAGCTAAGTTCTGCATGCTTAGCTGAAGTCTGTGGAATACAGAATCACACAGGTGGGCTTTGTGCTTCGCTGGCTGAGGGGATTACCTTGGGTTCTCAGGAGCTGAATGGCACAAAATGCACCCTACAAGCCATTCACTTAAACCTTAAAACTACTATGATGTGTACCTTTCAAGGCAGCTAGACCAGGCCATGTCCAGGATTACCTACAACCGTGCAATGACTACAATAACCCATTTAGTTAAATTAGCTTATAACTGGAAACTTTAGAACACTAGATTATACATCAGACTATGAGATATGTGTAGTGTTACTTTTATGCCTCAAAAATTTTAGTGAGATTATTTTAATGCAGTATGTGCTGACAAACATCACTTTATATTTAAATTATCCATAGTATTTTTTTTTCAAACACGAGACTATAATGCAAAACATATCTGTTGGTTGGTAGTAAACCAAGTAGGACTTAAGAGCTTTTTTAGAAAATGACTCTTTTTATTGTGTTAATGCCACATTTTGGTCACTATCATCAGAAGTTAACAAGAATTATGTTTACCAGTAGAAATCTAAGAATTAATTCTAGCATATGACAGGTAAATTATCTGGAGAATCACTACTGTGACAGTGATATGTACTTTGGTGGATACGTCTCAAAATCCTAGTATCACAGAGATATAAACACCAGGAAATCTCTTCAGAATTGTCACACCATGATACAAACCTTGCAGAGAGAGCACATTCTGGTTTGCTTTCAGTCTGTTCTCAATGAGACTCTGCACATAAATTCTGCTGAATGCGCCAGTAACATATGAAAAACACATGGATCTCAATAATCCATCAACATTCTTATCATGTCTCCCTTTTGATTGTTTCTACTTTAAATGATTTGTTTATACCCATATACTTCTCACACATGTCTGATCATAAGAAGGTGGCCAGAAAGGGTTTGTTAAAACTTGTTTCCTAATGACTTTTAAAAATAAATCTCTCCTTGCAGGATGATCTAGAGTGACTAAGTTTGTGATTTTATTCATACTTAATATGCTGCTCAAACACACTTCAATTTTCTACCACCTCTTGAGATCACAAAGCATGAGTAGATATTCCCAGCGCAGACAGTGAAAAGCACAGCTGTTAAACCACAGGGTAAATTTGCAAACCCTCCTGCTACTTGATTTAGTTCAGTTAATTACTGTTTATTTTGAATAATTATGCTATAGCTTGACTTAAAAAAATCATTGTGGGTTTTTTTTTTTTTTTTTTGGTCTGAGGAAATTGATAGAAATATTTATCAACATCTTTAGTTAATGCTTTAATTTCCTCCAGATAACCACTGTGGAATGAAAGATTTCGCTCACTGGTCCCCGTAATAAGAGTTGATATATGCTTAGTCTTCCCTTTTAAACTTGTGTTTTTGCTTTATCTTTGTTTTGATGAAGCAAGCAGTGTTAGCGCTAAGCCTGGGAATTCCAGTTGCCATCTGCTTATCCACCTGCTAAATCCTTGCATCATCTGCTATTCAGGTATCATTGAGCAAAGACACCACTTTTCATGTTCATGGAAATCTGTGAAAGAGCTGGTTTTATATGGTTTATATTATCTACACACACACACACACACACACACACACACACACATGTTATTCTTACTCACATAATTAAAAATATATACTCTATAGAGAATAATTTTTTTTTCTAAATTTTCTACTGTCATTAAGAATTATTCTTGTAGGGTGTATTTCTCCAAATTACTAATGACAGATAAATTAAGTAAAGGGATAACTTCTTTCTCATCATCACTTGTTGAAAGAAAGACAAGCACTTCTACTTCAATGTTCCTTCCTATTCAGGTGTTCCTCATCTCTTCCCATTAACTCCAATATCATTCAAGACTAGGGCACCCTTTATCAGATGCTATTTTCTAGAAAGTTTGACTAAGAAGCTGGAAATGACCATATTATCAAGGTCATCTAAAAGCAATATTAATGACTTTGGTCAAATAATAATAAAAAAATTCTGCATAAATGTATTTCAAAATATTAGTAACCTTATTGATATCAAATTTAGCTTTTATTATTATATACAATTGTATTTAAAATGTAAACAAAACAGAAACATGGAATGAGGAAATACTGACAAATTCTTCTGTAAAGATCATTGATCTCTTTCCTCTGACAATGGGCAAAGGGACACACCTCTGGTGGTGTTCTTGTTCCAGTCAGGGGTCCTTCATTTTTGATACCTGGCTTGGTGGCTAAAGCTGGTTTATGCTGAGGATTCATAAAACCTAAACGAAATCAAATCCAGTCAAATCAGTGCAGAGCAACATGGAAAGAAGACAAACAGATATGTGGACCTCCATGCCACCCACAGACCTACCCTGTAGTGTATGACACAGGCAAGCCACAGACACCTTCTTGTTCATATGTTTTACAGCCTGGATTGAGGATGTCACACAGGGTTCAACCAGTCAGTCACGTGGCCAGCTTGCAGCCTAGGTCACTACAATGTGAAAGTATATGTCAGATGGGAAAGAAACAGAAATGGAGCATCTTGATAATTATGAGAAAAAAATGGATCAGGAGAATTGTGATGTTTGTATATGCTCTACTGAGGGAAAGACATTATTAGAAGGTGTGGCCCTGTTGGCATAGGGGTGGCCTTGATGGCGTATGTGTGTCACTGTAGGTGTGGACTTTAAGAACCTCATCCTAGCTGCCCAGAAGTCAGTATTCTGGAGCAGCCTTCAAATGAAGATGTAGATCTCTCAGCTCCTCTTGCACCATGCCTGCCTGGATGCTGCCGTGTTCTTGCCTTGACGATAATGGACTGAACCTCTGAACTTGTAAGCCAGTCCCAATTAAATCTTGTCCTTCTAAGAGTTACCTTGGTCATGTTGTCTGTTCACAGCAGTAAAACCCTAACTAAGACAAGACTCCAGGGTGAGGAGGCATAATTTGTTGTGAATGGGCCAGCCCTACCACTTGTAGGCATGATGAGGACCCATCCAGGGCTGCTACTGAAGACCTTATCTGAGTCCGTGGCTGTGTGGTGGCAGGGGTCCTTGTGAATATGAGCATATTACCATCAGATATTTTCTTTATTTAAATTGGATATTTTCTTTATTTACATTTCAAATGTTATCCTCTTTCCTGGTTTCCCCTCCGAACCCCTCCCCCATCGCTCCCCCCTCCCCCTGCTCACCAAGCCACACGCTCCTGCTTTCTGGCCCTGGCATCCTCCTACACTGGGCATAGAGTCTTCACAGTACCAAGGGCCTCTACTCCCATTGATGCCCAACAAGGCCATCCTCTGCTTCATATGTGACTGGAACCATGGGTCCCTCCATGTGTACTCTTTGGTTGGTGGTTTAGTCCCTGGGAGCTATGGGGGATCTGGATGGTTGATATTGTTGTTCTTCCTCTGTCATTGCAAATCCCTTCAGCACCTTATGTTTGATATAGGACTCCACTAATGATGTCATTGAGGAGTTGGTAGAACCTGTTGGAAGCGTTGCCAGCTGAGCTGCTCACCAGAGGGTTGGCATTGAGATGTATAACTCTGCTTCCTGTTCGTCTCTAATATGTGTGTGGGGAGGTTGAGATCCCAGATGAATGATTACACCTGACTGAGTGCCATCTGAGCCATCTGCCTCTGAGTCTTCACCACATTGTTAGACTGTGAGCCAAAATACATCCATCCTCCCTTAAGGTGCTGCTTTTCAGGTGTGATGGCAGTGATTAGAGAATTAACTCATCCAAAAGTTCATCTTTTTTTTCAATTTGGAAGATGTTAACTTGAATGTATGACCTTAAGAGACTATTAAAGAATTGTAAGAGTTTAAAGATGTTTTTTATTTAATTTTTGAGATCATATTTATGACATTTCTCCCTTCCATTATTTTTCTCCTACCCTGTCTCTGTACCTTTCCCTACTCTTCTTCAAATTCAGAGTTCCTTTTAGAGCTTATTGTTATTGCATGTTATTATACATATAATCTGTTCAGTTCATATAATGTTACAGTCCTTTTTAGGACTGACTGGCACTGTGCTATCCAGATCACCTTTCCTGCCCCCAATTTCCCTCAGTTGCCTATAGATCTTGTGTAGGTTGAGGATTCAAGAGCTTTACTCCATCTATTGGCATGTCCATTATACACACATCTGAACAGTCATGTTGTTGAGACTTTATAGGTATACATTCTGATATTTCCAGGAAATACAATCTCACAGCAAACTCCCTGATCCTCTGGTTCTTAAATTCTAAACTGTGGCTGGCAATGGATACCTAGTTAGATATCCCAATAGCTATAAAATCTTAGTTATTGGAGTAGAATGTACAAAGCTTAATTTCCTTAACTAGTTTAAGAAATTGTGAAGATTTTCTTTTATCAGAGTATAGGAATGTATACTAAAGATTAATATACCATTATATTGGTGCTATACTGGGAAATAATTAATTGAAATACAACTACATATAAAGTCACTTCTGATGAAGTTATCTTTGCAAAATCAAGGGGAAAATAATTTTATAAATGGGGAATATTAGCACAGTTGGTTTTTATTGTAAAGAAAATTTAACTATCACAACTCTAGATATTCATGTTAAAAATATGATACACATAAGAATGCATAAAATATTTTTTAAAATAGAATATTCAATAGCTATCATTATCAATTACAACAACTGTTCTGGGGCAAATTCATATAATGGACAAAATGGAAGTTTGTAATATTACAAAATAACAAGATCATATTCTCTTGTAAATCCATAGCTCAATGTTTAAATATATTTGTCTCAAAAATAGTTTTTAAGTCAGGCAGTGGTGGCATACGCCTTTAATCCCAGCACTCGGGAGGCAGAGGCAGGTGGATTTATGAGTTCGAGGCCAGCCTGGTCTACAAAGTGAGTTCCAGGACAGCCAGGGCTATACAGAGAAATCCTGTCTCGAAAAAAAAAAAGTAGTTTTTAAGTCCATCCAAACACAATAAATTATAATTATTATTTTAATAATTCACATAGGAAACAGGGAAATAACTTTAAATAATTGAATGAAAAAATATGTTACAGAAAGTTAGTGAACTATTATTGAAAAGTGAAAACAGAAACATTGTTGCAAGCAGGAATTATTAGTATCATAGATATACCTTTCAGAGGAATGCAGGCAGGAAAAAAATGCATATAGTTTCCTTACAGCAAGCTACCATTCATCTCAACATCATTGCATGTAAATTTTAAACGTTCAATTTATATCTCTTACACATTATGATGAATAAGTTACTCTGTGCTCTGTTATAATTTGATTACACTGAGTTAGTGCTGCTTTCAGTACCTTTACATGCTCCTTTCCCTGAATGTAAATGTAAGGACATGTGCAGCATCAACAGCCTAATCAATAACAGTGATGTCTTAGTCAGGGTTTCTATTCCTGCACAAACATCGTGGCCAAGAAGCAAGTTGGGAAGGAAAGGGTTTATTTAGCTTACACTTCCACATTGCTGTTGATTACCAAAGGAAGTCAGGACTAGAACTCAAGCAGGTCAGGAAGCAGGAGCTGATGCAGAGGCCCTGGAGGGATGTTCTTTACTGGCTTGCTTCCCATGGGTTGCTCAGCTTGTTTTCTTATAGAACCAAGACTACCAGCCCAGGGATGGCACAACCCTCAAAGTTATATAACAGTTTACCTTTACTTATAATTAGAACTCACATTCACTTCTAAATTTACAAGATAAAATGATAATTATTTTTATTCTTTTCTCATACATTACATCCTGATTACAGTTCCCCTCTCTCCTCTCCTCTCCTCTCTGTCACTCCCCTCACCTCCCATCTCCCTTAGATCCACTTCCACTCCATTTCCCTTCAGAAAAGAGCAGTCCTCCAAGAGACATCAAACAAACATGACAGAACAAACTACAATAAGACCAGACAAATACCCTCATTCCAAGTCTGGTCAAGGCAACACAGCAGGAAGAAAAGTGTTCTCAAAGCAGATAAAAGTCTTAGACACTGCTCCTGCTTCCACCTTTATGAGCCATACAAGAAATCCAGCTACATAACCATAATGTATGCAGAGGACCTAGCGCAAACCCTGATTGCCTACTGCAGGTTACCTAAAGAGGTGTTTNCCTTGAGAATATGACTGGGCAAGCATTCCTCACATATGTAAATGGCCAATACCCTTCTAATCAGACTTAAGACCTGTTCAACAAAAGGAAATTGTTCCTGGAACTGGAAGCTTAACGTATTAGCCCGGGCTAGTTACTTCATGGATCCTGGAGGTCCTATACCTTCTACTTTATTAATCCACTAAAATCCGTAACCATATTTTAGTTTTCTTATAGCCACAACTGATTTAATCCTCACCATTTACTAGGGCAACTTCTCTTTGCAAAAGATGGAGACCACTCCAGAACATCACAACCAATTAAAATGGAAAGTTGTGGGTCTCAGTCCCAAAGAAAGCATCTATGAAACAACCCAGTACCTAAGGCTCATGGGACATTGGAGACAAAGCAGTGGAAGGAGTGTCAGACACAGAAGAATCATCGTTTGCTGTGAGGTTGTGTCTTAGTAATCGTGGAAGCCACACTAACCATGTCTTACCAACATGTCTGCCTAAGCATGAGCTGAACATACACATGAGCAAAAGACTTGCTAACATGGACCGTGGGAAAGCTTAGGGATTCTCAGTTCTACACAATGAACTTCAGACTATTAACGAATGCTGGGAGCATAAGAAATAGTCATTCCTAGGGAAAAATACAGGATCTGATTATCCCACACCAAAGAGTCTGTTCTAAATCCCTCATACAAGTAACAGTGTACATACTGAGGTGCATACACTTGCATATTTAGAAACATATGTGTGAAAGCATATGCATGCATTTATGTAACAATAGGAACAAAAAGTACTTGGATTTAAAGAGAAGTACTGTATGAGAGAATTTGGAGTGATGAACAGGAGGACAAAATGATGTGGTTACATTATAATCTCCAAAAGAAGATAAATAACTAAAATATCACTTGTAAAATATTCTTTATAATGATATCTTCCTTTCTTTCCAATATAGGTTGGAAAAATCATAGACAAAAAGTACTAACTTTTTATATTATTATTTTCTTTATTTACATTTCAAATGCTATCCCAAAAGTTCCCTATACCCTCCCCCCACCCCTGCTTCCCTACCTACCCACTCCTACTTCTTGGCCCTGGCCTTCCCCTGTGCTGAGTCATATAAAGTTTGCAAGACTCTCTTCCCAATGATGGTCGACTAGGCCATCTTCTGCTACATATGCAGCTAGAGACACGAGCTCAGGGGGTACTGGTTAGTTTATATTGTTGTTCCACCTACAGGGTTGCATCNCTTCAGGTCCTTGGGTACTTTCTCTAGCTCCTCCATTGGGGGCCCTGTGTTCCATCCAATAGCTGACTGTGAGCATCCACTTCTGTGTTTGCCAGGCAAAAGTACTATCTTTAAAAGGCAGACACAAAAGGCATTCCCTTAACAACAGTCAGAAATATCTACTTCATCATGACTTGACTGAAACAGAAGTGTGTACATAGACACTAAGAAACACAAACCCACATCAACCACACTGAACGAGAATATAGATGGGCCAAAGTTGCTGAGAGCACTGGCTGTTCTTCTTGGTACTCCTGTTCTATTCTCAGAAACTACAGAACAACTTGCTATTTTCTGTAACTTCAGTTCTAAGACATCCAAGTTCTTTTCGAACTTCTGCAGGCAGCAGTCACTGAACTGGCACAAAGTCATATGTGCAGGTTAATAACCTGTATCCACAAGATAAGATAATAATAAAGAAGCAAAAGTAAGGGGAGGTCAACAGTTAGTGAATTTTTTTCAAATATTAAAAATAGTATTTATACTTAAGATTAAAAGCCATCTATAAAATAGGACATAAATTTTTCATAGTTAGACATTTTGTGAAGCCCATGGTAGTTAATTTTTGTTACTTAAAACAAAATTTCTTTTAAAATCCAACAATATACAGATCCAAATATATACACCTTCTTTGATAAATGAGTCAAACAAAATGACCAGCACTTCTTAGAGTCTGTGATTAGCCAGTACCATGTGTGACAGTGAGCAGGATTCCAGAGGCACTGAACCATCTATTTGCCTTGCCTAGTTGTCCCATCCCATAATCAGGCTTTATTAAGATTTTCATTACCCAAATTAAAAAACTAAAACATACCCAAATCTCCTCTAGTCAATGGCAGTGTGAGGGAATATATATATATATATATATATATATATATATATATATATATATATAAAATTTGTGTGTGTGCACACAAATATATATCTATATATGTAGATATATAGATATATATGTAAATAAAATATTTACATTTACATTGACTTCCAGTTGAAGATGAAAACATTGAGGACACCAAATGCCCAATCACTTCTCATCATGGAGACAGAATACTTATTACACTGCCTTTCCTAAAATCAACAATAGCATCTAAAAACACTGTAAAACAATTTGCTGTTACCTTCCATCACAAATCAGCTGACCAACCTCTTAGTAATTTATTTTCAGCTGTAAGTATGGATTAAAAAGTGGAACTTCCACCAGTGGGTAACATTGACTTATTCAAGTCACATGAAAACTAAGTTTTACTAGTTGTGATAAAAGGTCACAAAATTTCTCATTGTTGTTGTTAGACAATAATAACAGCCAGCTAGGATATTTTGTATGAGGAAATATTATAATGATATGATATACATATTATCACCTGATTGCTGCAACCATTTTTATAAAAACATGTGAATTGTGGACAGAGGAGAATGGAAAGGTTGGGGGTTTGGAATACTATGGGAGAGGATGACCAGGAGGGGGCCAGTGAGTGGGATGTAAAGTGGAGAAGTAAAAATAAAAAAGAGGAGGAAGGCAACCTTACAGGAAGACCAGCAGTCTCAAGTGACCCAGACACCTGAGATCTCTCAGACACTGAGCCACCAACCAGGTTGCATAGAGGAGCTAGTCTGAAGCTCCACCACATGTACAGGAGAAGACTGCCTGGTCTGGCCTCAGTGAGAGAAGATACATCTAAACCTTGAGAGACTTGAAGCCACAGGAGGTGGAGAGGCCTAGTAGGCAGGGTGGTGAGACATTCTCTTGGAGGCAGAGGAAGAATGGGATGAGGAACTGTGGTAGAGAGACCACAAGGGCGGCAAAGGCTGGACTGTAAAAAAGTAAAACTAATAAATAATGATAATAATTTAATAAAATCTGTATAATAGAAAACTACTTCTGGGAGAAAAAAAACAAATAAAAATGTGTGAATGAATTATTTCTATTTTTTCCCAGTAAGAGCAGTATATTCTATAATGATATATAATCAAGTAGGATGATGAAATCAGACTTGACCACCTTATGTTAGTTAGTCACTGATCTGTTACAATTAGCTATGGAAAAGAGATTCAGTTTCCCAGGCATTATTTCCAGAAGAACACTTATTGGACATAAGAAGACTTAAAAATGTTTACTCTTCATATTTTAACAATTTTACAAAAAACACTGTGAAACTCCTAGCATCAAATATGTAGTATTTTATGTGATACATTTTAACAATTACAAGATTATATTTTTATCTTTTGAGCACAATTAAAATATTTATTGGATGATGCATGGTCTTGAAAGGCAAAAGTTAGAAACATCATAATTAAAGTAAAATATTAGTCACTTAAAGCAGCATATGATTTGCCCAGATTAGGATTTATTTTAAACGAATTCTGATACATAAAAAGAGGGTCAGTCAATCACATGATTCTTTAGGGGTTTCTGACTTCTACTTTATGTATTTATTTATTTATTTAATTTTCATATTCCTTATGAAGGAAAGAAGGACTTTAAAATAAAGGAATTCCCCAACTCACTTTCTTCAGCTAACACATCAGAACTTCAACCTTCAAGTTAATAATTTATAATCTTGAACCTTATAAATTTTTAACTTTCCAGCTAAAAGTTTAATAGAGAGGCAGTTGCTGATTTTTTTGAGAGTCCAAGGCCTGGTTTATTTAAAAAGAAAAAAGGAATAGAATCATGTGGGGGATACTTCAGGTAACTCAAGACTGTTTCAATCGCAAGGTCTGATAACATAAAGAAGATAAAAATAAATTTCAAACTTTGAGGCTGCTATGAAAATGGTAACTACAGGGAAATGCCTGTTATCTGGTCAAGATAAGTGATGGCTAAATGGTAACAGAATTTTCTAAGTAAAAAATTAAATTATTAAATTAATTGTTTTAATATAATACCATTTTATTGCTGTTTATAATTATTTATTCCAAATAAATTATACCAGTCACAATTTATTCCTCAATTTTTCTCCCAGTTTAATATTTTGCTATTCTAGATGTGTCTGAGGAGACATTGCATATTGTCAATGTTAATGTTCTCACAGAAATGTGTGTGTTAATATTTTTTCCTTGTTTCAGGGTAAATTAAACAAATGTAAATGTCAAAACTGTAATGTTGCTTTTAAAACCAGAGAATACTTAGCTTACTTATATTTGCCTGCTTGATTTACAAATAAATTATACTTAAATGAAAGCACATTTCAAAACATAGCATTTATGGTCTGGAAAAGTGATTCAGCAGGGAGATGTTTACCACCAAGATAGACCTGGGTTCATTACCCAAAATCTATTTAATGAAAGGAAAAGGTCTGGCTCCTGCCACCCAATACAGGCATAAAGAAACCTCCTATGTATGTATGTATATAAGGGAAATAAGAGATTCAGTTTCCCAGGCATAATTTCCAGAAGAATACTTAATGGACATAAGAAGACTTAAAAAATGTTTACTCTTCATATTTTAACAGTTTTATAAAAATCACTGTGGAACTCCTAGCATTGAATATGTGGTATTTTATATATATATATATATAATCACTGAACAGAACCTGTGAAACATTGTATATTTATAAAATTTAAATGTGCAGATAATGGCATAAATCAGCATATAGGAAGAAGGGATAATTAACTTTGTGGTTGACAGTAATGATACCCTTTCCTAAATAATGTGTATAAATTAGAGCAGTAACCTGTGTGTCTATGATTTAGGATGTTGATCCAGGAGAACAGTGACACTTCTGTTAGTGATTTAACCAAAACCAGTATATACTTGAAATTTGAAATATGATGATTAGATAAAAGTTGAAAAACAAAATAAAGTCAGGCAATGGTGCTGCACGCCTTTACTCCCAGCACTTGGAAGGCAGAGGCAGGAGGATTTCTGAGTTCAAGGCCAGCCTGGTCTACAGAATGAGTTCCAGGAAAGCCAGGGCTACACAGAGAAACCCTGTCTCAGAAAACAAAAAACAAAAAACAAAAAAACAAAAAACAAAAAACAAAAAACAAAAAAAAGAAAAAGAAAGAAAGAAAGAAAGAAAGAAAGAAAGAAAGAAAGAAAGAAAGAAAGAAAACCAAAGTAAAATCAATTAGATCAAGAATTAATTGTAACTCTCAAACTGAATTTTACAGAAGAAAAAGACAACTTTAGGTTCACTTGTAAATCAGATATTGGTTTGTATAACTATGCTCTATGGTATTTAGTCTTCTAAAAAAAACTCTTGTGATGTGTTACAAAGATGGACAAGACACTATAAATCTTGTGAAATGGTTTAGATTTTATTCTGAACTATTCTCATAGTATATGTAGCTAAGCATCTCCTGTGGCATCAACTTATTTCTGAAATGGATGGTCCCCTAGCTTATCATGGCAATCAGTCTTATTGTAAATCTAGGGCGGATGCTTACAGATCATCTTTTACATGAGTATCAATTATATTTGGTGACATAGCATGCCATATTAAGAGAAACTCTATGCCAGTAGTCATAAAGTAATTACTCTTATGAGAAAGTAATGGATCATTGTCTCAGATTTAAGGAGATATCATCATGGATTTGAAAATCTCCATTGGGATTTGTGATGCTGTCCATCAGACATACTGATGGTTTGTCCAAGGTTTCAAGCTGACAAAAGGAAATCATTCTCTCAGTTCTTTTTAAAGCCTTCTTTATATTCTAGTTTTCAGTACTGTTCTCCTTCTAGCTTGTAATCAGAAAGAAATGAGTGAAGAATAAGGAGTTTATTTAATCATGAATATTTATGGCTGGGTAATATATTATCTGACTAATATTGAGTAAAAATAAATAAGGCTAATTTGTGGAGGTTAGGATTTAATTTTGTTTCAATTTGACTTTTGAATTTATATGCTTAATAATGATATTATTCTCTTTATATTTTGTTTTGCTAAATTGAAATCACTAAAGTATGACAATTAGAATACTGAATGGATATTAGGAGAACTTTCATTTACAATCCAAGTCACCATATTAAACCATAAAGGGCATACAGTTTTGGATATTATTGATTAAGTATGAATAGGTGAAGAGAGTGTTAAGGAATACACAATGCCTTAATGGAATCCATTTTCATTAAAAATAAAATTAAAAATATTTTTTTAGTTAACATAGTATTTTTTTTGACTTCTTTATTTCCTTACTCTTACTAAACTGGAAAGAAAAAAAATCATATTCAAACCTTTTGAGGAACACAATGCCTTTTGATAAGCTTTCACATTATAGAAAGATTTTAGTTTCCATATTGCTGGCAAAGTCATACATTCCAGAGAAAAAGCAAAGAAGTAGTAGAAAATATTTCACAGTGTGATATAAAATATAGTCACGAGGAATTTGAGGGGATTGACTTCATCTACTTAATCTGCACAAACACACACACACACACACACACACACACACACACACACACACACACACACACACAAATGTAAAACCCAGAGTTCACCTCTGAGAACAAAAACGTGTGACATTTGTGTTTCCAAGTGTGGCTTATTTTGTTTAAAAATGGTTTCTAATTCTATCTATTTTCCTGCAAGTGTTATGGTATTTTCTACTTCCTGAATAGAATTTAATTATGTAGTTCTGTATCAAGTTTTCTGTTGATAGATATGTTAGAATAGTGAAAAATTTTAAAGCAAATATGAATCGTCCTGGAATAAATATTGATATGAAGGCCACTCTGGGGAATAAATTATAGTTTTCTGACATGCACAGTTGAGTGAAGACAGGTCATATTACCATTGCACATTCACTCTCTTGAGAAGACTCCACGTTAATTTTTTTATAGTAATGTATCAGTGTCAGCCATAGTAGCAGGAAATGTGGTCTCCTCTTTCCTTACAGGTCTGGAACATTGGCCCTTCTTATCATGATGATATCAATTCAGACAGGACAGGAATGAAATGAAATTGCAAAGCAGTATCCATTGGCATTTTCCTGACAGCTAAGGATGTTGAATGTGCTTTCAAATATTTATTGGCACCTTTTGCTTACTTTTTTTTCAATTTTTATTAGATATTTTCTGCATTTACATTTCAAATGCTATCCCAAAAGTTTATTCTTTAGAGTACTACATATCATAATTCCATGTATTATTTGAGGAACTGAGTGGTATAGTGTTTATTTTTGGTAGTGTTTGGTTATTTATATATAAGAAGTATTATGCCACATCTAATTAATATTTGCAAAATATTTTCATTTTCTGAAACCTGTCTCTTCACTCGGGTGATTGTTTCTTTTGTAATATAGACTATTTTTGTTTTTTTTACTCTTGTAATTCCATTGGTCAATTCTTGGTCCTTTTCTAAACATTCTTGCCTAGTCCTTTATCTTGCAGTGTTTCTTCTGATAGTTTCATAGATCTAGATCTTACATTATGATCTTTGATCTATTTTCAAATTGGATTATTTGTGTTTGTGTGCCATGTCAGTGAGTTGTATCTGATTTTGTTCTTTTCCAATGACCAAGTGTTCTTAGCATCATTTTCCTGAATGTTTAATGTAGGTTTCTAACATTTTTGTCAAATGTTCAGTAACTGTAGCTGTGTGATTTTATTTCTGCATCACGTCTTTTGTTCCCATGGTCAACATATTTCTCTGTAATAAGATGCAGTGCTATCTTTTTCTTTTTTAATATTACTCAGTAGTTTAACTTCAAATTTTGTGTTGTGATATCTCTAGCACGGTATTTCTAGTTGAATTGCTTTCATTATTTTAGGTCTCTTGTGCTTCTGTATAGTTTCTGTGAATAATATCACTCAAACTGTGATGATTAAAGTATTGAATCTCACTATATTTTTCAATAATAAACTTTGGAAATGAGTGAATGAAAATTTTTCTTTTTAAAATTGGAGTTTAAATTTGAAGCAAAGTTTTTATATAATAGGCAATGATAATCTTTTATATTAATATATTAACTACATGGTACTTCACTGTTATGAAAAAGTGAAGGGACTTGTACCACCCATTGCTAAAAAAATAATGAAATATTTAACTGTGCCTAATGAAGAGTCATGTTATTTAAAAAGTCCGTTCAAACCAACTGCATTATAATGTAAGAGAAAAGCAAACATGATTGTAAAATTGAAACATACTCTTAACTAATCCTGTTCAGACATTCTAATCCATATACATTTTAGTTGCTGTTATTTCACAAAATTATTGTGTGCCAGTCACGTGACTTATTCAAATTTTAAAAAGAAACAAAGTAGCACTTGACCGACAGTCTCAGGAATATTGGTCCATGTCCCTTGCTTCCCCTGATGTAAGGTAAAGGAAGACCAGTGTGGTCCAGTATGAGACCAATTGTTCACCTATCAACTCTTACCTACTTGTCAATAAAGACAGAATAAAAGCAGATTAAGGAACATGAGTAGTGGAAAGGTTAATACAAGGGAAGGGAAAGAAAGTAAAGGTAGAAATGGAAGAGGAGGGAAGGGGAGGAGAAAAAAAAAACAGAAAAATTAAAGAGGAGGGCAGAAGGAAGAGGAGACAGGAGAAAAATCATTACAAATACCCATTTATTTAAAAAAATAAAAATAAAAATAAACAAACAACTCTTCCTCCTAAAAGTTCACTTAATTATGAATTCATCATCTGGATATTACATTGAAAAGATTGGCAAGCATATTATTTAGTCACCATTGTGACAATGTTTCCTGATAATGATGAAGCCTTCATGATATGAAACTGTGAGAGACATTTCACATAGACTCTCTAAAGTTATTGAACTCTTTTAAGAGTTCAAGTTGCAGTAGTTATTAGCATTTATCACATTTTTCTGTAGTATCATATTACATGCATGCAACGATTGAATAGTCACTTTAAAACTAAAAATTGAAAATACTTAGAGAATACGTACAAAATGATTCTGAGGATGTTGATATTTTAGGGCATATACTACAAATATTAGGATTTTAAAAATAAACATAGTCAAAAAGGATAACTTTGTGCTTAGTTTTCAGGGTTTTTCACATCTTAATTTGTGACTGATTGCTCTATTTGACTGACAGGTTTTTAGAAAGCAGCCTGGGTTGTTCATGAAAAAAAAAAAAAAAAAAAAAACTCTTCACAGAAATAACTTGCAACCTCTGAGACGGTGGAAATATGTAGCAAATCCACAAACCTGAGCTGTATTGACTTGGCTACAATAGTCCAAATAGTAATTTGTGCTGCAAGTGTGTCTAAAAGTTTTTCAGAATTAGTTCAAATATAAATTATTGGACATAACACCCAAGAGAGCCACATGCTGCTGTTCTTGTTTGTAACAAGGTACCTTGGTCACAGAAGGTTAAGTGACTTTCCCAAGATTACTCTGAGAGTCATACTCAAAGCTAGAAACAGAGCCCAGGAGTCCAGTTCAGCTATGTGCCTCTGTGTAGTGTGAGTGGTTAAAAACTGACAGACTGACTATAATACTCTGAGGAGCGAGGCAGAAACACTTCTCCCTAAGAAGAAAAGAACATTTATTCATTATTACCTTAATTACAATTTATAAAAATTAACTGAAACTTTGAAAATTGCATCTCTTGCAATTTTTATATGCATACAAATAGTTTTGTGCAAACGCATCTAATCCTTAAGCCCCACACCTCTATTTCCCCTGACACCTCTATTTCCTTCTAAAAGTATGTGTTTATTCATGTTTTGTTTCGGTGTTTTTGTAGCTCAATGAGTCCACTCAATGCTGCCATCATGAATGTGGGTCTCATGCTTGTCTTTGGATCATGGACAAGCCCTCAACATCTGGATCCCCTAAGAAAACTGATTCTCCTCCTAGAGATATCAATTGCTCTTCATTTATTTGTGTGATTTGCTGACACCATGCTGGATTTTGGCCTGATATTGCATAGATGTTTTGTAAGCTAGCTCAGATACTATAGGATAATTTATCCAACTGCTCTGTTGTGTCCAGGGCACATTGTATCAGTTGAGTCATCTACATGCATGAGTTTTATAACTGTCTGTTCCCCTCTTCAGCAGTGATCCCTAAGACATGGAAGGAAGAGATATGATGTAAACATTCCATTGGAGCTGAACCATCCACAGTACATTATGCTCTGTACCTTAACCAGTAGTGGGTTTGTTCATAAATCATTAGAGAGAACTGCTCTGATTATTATTGAGAGATCATCACTTTACAGCTATACTGATAAGTCATTGGTAGGGAGATTAATTTTATGTGCATTTCCAGAATAATAGCAGGGGTTATGTTATCCCGCACCTATTTTCTGGTACACTAGGTTGTGGACGGCACTGACAAAGAAAGAATTTTTTCATCTCCTCTCAAATGCTCTCAGTGGAGCAAGAAAGGGCAACATTTTATTCACATCCACTGTTGCTATTAAAGATATCTAATGTATATATTGCCATATAGTAATATTGCTTGGAATTATGATTCTACTTATGTATCACACCATAAGAATGGATACATTCTCCACAAATAGTTCATAAAAAAGATATTTTATAGATTCTCTTAATTATAATTCAAAAACTAAGTTATAACATTTATTCTCAGGTATGCATAGAAACATTAATGGAATGTTTAACTCACTGTTAATTTATTAATCTGGTTTGATTCTAATGACACAAGTAGGACTCAATGACACTAGTAATGACTCTAAAGTATCTGTATAACTTTAATGAAATATAAATATATCTCAAGAAAAGAATGACTACATTTGTTTTCCTCTTTTCCACATTATAAATGCACATGCGCATGCATACACACACACACACACACACACACACACACACACACACAAATTTTTGACACTGTTTCTTACAAAAGACTGGAAATTTTTACTTTTCTCGACTTTCTGTTTCTGAGAAGAGAACTTTTTCACAGTCCTGTTCCTGATTTGATACAAGCAGAGATAAACTGAAGTACAGTTGCTATGGCAACTTCTCCACAAAGTTAAGGCAAGACCTTAACCATATTAACTCCTGAGTCCCATTGGTCAAAGAATAGGAACATGCTCTTTACTGATAGAGATCTGAATTCATATCTTTCTATTACTCTGTTTCTTTTTACCTAATATCATATTTAAAATAAAAATATCATTTGTATGTTAAGTAATTTTATGACTAGGTTATTGTTTTATTATTCATATGTAAAACTAGGAACTGAATGCAGATTTCTGCTCATTGAAAGTCAATGTTTTATCTGCTTGGCTTTTAAAAATATTTGTTATTTTTATATTCTTTGTTTCTACTTTGTTGATTTCAGATCCAAGTTCAATTGCTCCTTGCTTTTTTTTTCTTTTTAAATATTTTTCCTTTCATTGAAAAAATATTTTTCTCATATTGAGAGTCATTCTGATTATAATTTCTTCTTCCTTTACTCATCCCAGTTCTGCCCCACTTCCTCTTTTCTCCTGATGCACTCCTATTTTGTCTCTCATTATAATAGAACAGCCTCCTAAGAGATAAAAACTAAACATGACAAAATAAAACAAAGCAAAGCCCATCATATCAAAGTTATACAAAGTAACCCAACAGAAGGAAAATAATCCCTAGAGCAGGCACAAGAACCAGAGATCCACTTGTCCTCACAGTCAAGAATCCTATACAAATACTAAGCTCAAAGTTGGAATATGCACCCAGAGGGTCTGATGTGGAAACGTTTAGGCTCATAACTTGTTTCTTCAATCTCTGTGAGTTCATATGCACCTTGCGTATTTCATTCAGAGGGTCTTGTCCTCTTCATGGTCTCCATTCCCTCTGGCTCTTACACTTTTTCTGCCTCTTCCTTGTGGTTTCCCTAGGATCTGACAGAAGGGATTTAATGAAGACATCACAATTAGATTCCCTCAACACGTAATATCAGACTGTGTGTTTTTGCATGTGATCCTTTCTGCTTTGGGGGAATCTTTTCTGATGATAAGTGATTAAGGCACTGATCTATGAGTTAAGCAGAATATCATTAACAGTTATTTTATTGAATTTTTTTGACGAATAGTGCTTGGATATACCATAAGTCTATATGCTAGCTTATCTCTGCTTCTTGGTTACCGAAGAAGGGTTGGATATGAGTGTAATCTTGTGGAATGGGCTTTAAGTCCACTCTTAAATTGAGGCTACTTGCACAAATTCTATGCCTCCACAGGCCTAGCATATTTTGCAGGCAAAAGAAAGTGTGGGTCATTGGTTTTATAGCTGGGCTTAAATTTCTCTTTTGGTAGTTTGAAGAGTATCTTCCTACATCAAAGATACTAGAATAACAGGGAGGGTAAAACCATGCAGTCTCTAGTTTACCCTCCCCATATTTAACAAGTTGAATGGGGATTACCCTTGGCAATGGAGCCCCACTGTCTGTCCATTGTCATGGCAAGAACATGGAGTTTTGGGGATTTCCATAGGACCCAAGTCAGTTGAATGAAACCTAACCTGGCAAACAAAAGAAGCCTTGTTTGCTGGTAAGAGATCATCAGTTGGGATTCTGTATCCTTATTATTAGAAGGGCTGACTAAAATCAACGCCACATATTTTAGTAAGTAACTTTGTATGTCACTCCTCAAATGTCTTTTAATTCCAACTGTCTCTCCCACATTCTCTCCTCCTACCCTTGACCTCTGCCTCATGTTTCTGTACTCTGTTGTTCCTCGGTATGTCCATAAAATCCTTATATGATGTTCCCATTACTAGATATTGCATGTACCCTTCTAGACCATAACTCTAAACCTAATCTCTAACTCTAAACTGTTTTTTTATTTATTTACCAGCTAATAATCAAATATAGAGAAATACATACCATAATTATATTTCTGAGTCTAGTCTACCTCACTCAGAATGATTTTCTTCTCATTTGCCTACGTTTCATAATGCCATTATTTAAAACAGTTCAGTAATATTTCATTGTACAATGTACCACATTATCTTTATATATTCTTCTATTGTAGAATAGTTAGGTTCTTTATAGCTTCTGGCTATTGTGAGTACAGCAATAATGAACACGATTGAGAAATTATACTTGTGCTAAGGTGAATATGCCGCAGAGTAAAGAGGTAGAGGAATCGCCAACTCTGAGGAACCACCACATTGATTTCCATAGCGTCTGCACAAATTTGCACTCCTACAAGCAAAGGATGAGTTTTCCTCTTGTTCCACATCCCACCAGCATAAGCTGTTACTTGTGTATCTTAGTAATTCTGACAGGTGTAAGGTAGAGTCTCAAACTAGTTTTGAATTGTATTTCCTTGATGGCGAAGGATGTTTTTAAGTGTTTCTCATCCATTTGAAGTTCTTCTATTGCAAGTTCTCCATTTAGACCCACACACCATTTTTTTCTTTTCTTTCTTTTTTTCAACTTTTTATTAGATATTTTCTTTATTTACATTTCAAATGCTATTCCAAAAGTTCCCTATACCCTCCCACCCCCTGCTCCCCTACCACCCACTCCCACTTCTTGGCCCCAGCATTCCCCTGTAATGGGGCATATAAAAATTGCAAGACCTAGGGACCTCTCTTTCCAATGATGGCTGACTAGGCCAACTTCTGCTACATATGCAGCTAGAGACACAAGCTCTGGAGGTTCTGGTTAGTTCATATTGTTGTTCTATCTATAGGGTTGCAGACCCCTTCAGCACCTTGGGTTCTTTCTCTAGCTCCTCCATTGGGGGCCCTGTGTTCCATCCTGTAGATGACTATGAGAATCCACTTCTGTATTTGCCGGGCACTGGCATAGCCTCATACGAGACAGTTATATCAGGGTCTCTTCAGCAAAATCTTGCATATGCAATAGTGTCTGGGTTTGGTGGCTGATGATGGGATGGATCCCTGGGTAGGGTAGTCTCTGGATAGTTCATCCTTTCATCTTAGCTCTGAACTTTGTCTCTGTAACTCCTTTCAAGGATATTTTGTTTCCTATTCTAAGGAGGAATGAAATATTCACAGGATGGTCTTCCTTCTTCTTGGTTTTCTTGCAAATTGTATCTTGGGTATCTAAGTTTCTGGGCTAATATCCACTTATCAGTGAGTGCATATCTAGTGCATATCTAGTGACTTCTATTGTGATTGGGTTACCTCACTAAGGATGATATCCTCCAGCTGCATCCATTTGCCCAAGAATTTCATAAAATATTTCATAAGTGTTTCTCATCCATTTGAAGTTCTTCTATTGCGAGTTCTCTGTTTAGACCCACACACCATTTTTCAATTGTGTTGTTTTGTCTGTTGACATCTACTTTATTGCATTCATTACATATTTTTTATATTAGGCCTCTATCAGAGGTGGCATTGGCAATGCTTTTCTATTCTTTAGGCTGACCCTTTTGCTAATTGACAGTATCCTTTGCCTTACAGTAGTCTTCGTTTTCATGAAGTTTCATTTTTAAATTGTTTATCTTGTTTTTTTTAATAAATCATAGTAGTAAAGTATTTACTATATTCAGAACTCTTCAGTCTTAATGTGTGAATGATATTTAAGAATATCATTTGGTGAAAATATCAATTAAATTGCCAAACCTAACATAATATCCAAATATGTTGGTAGTGAAAAACCAGTAAAACTATTAGATGTTAAAGAAATTGTGTGTGTGAGTATGTATGAATGTGTGTGTACTTTTATAAGCAGCTCTGTGTGCATGCATAGTATTGTGTAACATACCCTTGAAACATTTGAGGTTAATCTTAGTAACTCCATAACTAATGAAAATTTTCCTGTTGTCTTTATTTTTAGAAGTGTTGAGGTGAGGAAAATGTAATTCCATCTAAGAATAAAGACTAAGGGTTCAAATCATATTTTTGAGAACAGGGCTCTGTGGTTAGATGTTCGTAAATCCAGATGTATTAGAACCTGAAGAGCAGCCACATCTGTGAGACTAGAGGGTGATGGTGACTAAGCTGTGATCCAAACATAGTGCTTTCCTTCTTGCTTATGAGATAGAAAAAAAAAATATTTAAAATAATGAGACTACTTATTTCAAGCAAGAAATTCATGATTTAAATATAGAGAAGTACACATCTAACTAAATATTAGCAAGCAAAAATATACTTACGGATTTGTCTTTTTAAATGATAATAGGCATCAATCATTCCATTTCATGAATAGCAAAGTTAGACTTCGCTATTTAAAACATCAGAGTGAAAACATTGAAGGATGAAAGTAAAATATGATGACAGAATTGATATCAGTTAATGATCATGAGGAGACCAGCCACCTTCACAACAACATTTTAACTTACAATATTTAAATATTCTTCTATGTAATTAAAATTTTCAACAGACTTTAATTATTGCAGAGCTAGAAATTCTGAAGACATGTTACAGCTTTTTTTTTTTTTTTTTTTTTTTTTTGGTAGCATAAAGCTGGGAGAGTGGAGCCTAAAAATGAGACAGACTAAAGTCTCATTCAATAGCCTTATTTTTTTATCATTTTACTTGTTTATATTTCAAATAATATATCCCTCTTCCCAGTTACCCCTCCACAACCCCTCATCACATGCCTCCTTACCCTCTCCTTTGCCTCTATGAGCGTGCTTGTCCACCCACTCACCCACTTCTGCCTCACCCCTCTAGCATCTCCCAATGCTGGGGCATCAAGCCTCTCTCCCATCCCACTGATGTCAGATAGGACCATCCTCTCCTTTATCTAGTCTCTTTGGTAGGTGGTAAGAGCTCTGGGTGGTCCAGTTATTTGATATTATGGGATTCTTCTTATGAGGTTGCAATTCTTTTTAGCTCCTCAGTCCTTTCCCCAGCTCTTCCATAGGGGACCCTGGGCTCAGTCTGATGGTTGTCTGTGAGTGTCTGCATCTGTATTGTTTAGTTGCTGGTAGACTTCTCAGGGTAGCCATATCAGACTCCTGTCAGCAAGCCCTTCTTGGCATCAGCAATAGTGTGGGGGTCTGGTGTCTGCAGATATTCTGCATCTCTTGGTGGGGCGGTCCCTGGATGTCCTTGCCATCAATCTGTTCAATTTTTGCCCTGTTTTTCTTTTGGTCAAGAACAATTCAGGGTTAAAGCTTTTGAGATGAGTGGGTGGCCTGCTCCCTCAACTAGGCGTCATGTCTATCTACTGGAGGTGGTCTCTACAGGTTGTATCTCCCCGTTGTTGGCATTTTTGGTTAAAGTCATAGTCATTGCATCCTAGGAGCCTCTTGCTTTCCTGGAGTCTAGGACTTTCTAGTGGCTACCCTCAGTTCCCCATCCTCCACTGCTATGTTTCTCTTATTTTCCTGATGCTCTGTACTTCTCTGCTCTCTCTTCTAATAACTGATGCTGTCCCCCCCTTTCCCTCCTCCACTTCTCTCCCTCCTATGTCTCTCCCTCCCTCTACTTCCTGTCATTAGTTTGTTTCCCCTCTTTTTTTTTTTTTTTTTTTTTTTTTTTTTGAGACAGGGTTTCTCTGTATAGCTCTGCCCATCCTGGAACTCACTTTGTAGACCAGGCTGACCTCAAACTCAGAAATCTGCCTGCCTCTGCCTCCCAAGTGCTGGGATGAAAGGCATGCACTACCATGCCTGTCTTGTTCCCCCCTCTTATGTATTATTGAAGCATCTACACTTTGGTATTCCTTCTTCTTAAGCTCTATATGGTGTGTGTGCATGTTGTGCATGAGTATTCTGAGCTTTGGAGCTAATATCCACATATCAGTGAGTACATACCATGTGTGTTCTTTTGTGTCTGGATTACCTCACTGAGGATGATATTTTCTAGTTCCATCCATTTGCCTGTGAATTTCACGAAGTGCTTGGTTTTAATAGCTAAGTAGTACTCCATTGACAATGTAACACACTTTCTGTATCTATTCTTCCGTTGAATGGCACATGAGTTATTTCCAGATTCTGATTATTATAAATAAGTCTGCTATAAACATAGTGGAGCATGTGTGATTGTTATATATTTGGGTATATGCTACTGATATAGATGGATCTTCAAGTAGAACTATTTCAAATTTTCTGAGTAACTACCAAATTGATTTCCAAAGTGGTTTTACCAGTTTGCAGTACAACTAGCAATGAAGGAGTGTTGTTCTTTCTTTAGATACTCACCAGCATCTGCTATCACCTGAGTTGTGATCTTAGCCATTATGATTGGCATGAGGTAGAATCTCAGAGTCATTTTGATTTCCCTGATGACTAAGGATGTTGAGCTTTTCTTTCTTTCTTTCTTTTTTTTTTTTTTTTTTTTTTTTTTTTTTTTTTTTTTTTTTTTTTCAAGACAGGGTTTCTCTGTATAACCCTGGCTGTCCTGGAACTCACTTTATAGACCAAGCTGGCCTCGAGCTCAGAAATCCGCCTGCTTCTGCCTCCTGAGTGCTGGGATTAAAGGCGTGCGCCACCACTGCCTGGCCTGAACTTTTCTTAAGTGCTTTTCAGACATTCTAGATTTTGTGTGTGTCAGAGTTCGTGAGGGTCAAGTTGCCATTGGGTAGCAATAGTCATCTTCATTTAGGGCAACAGGCAATTTGATAGTATTAAACAAAGATATATGACCGAAGTTCACTGTAGTCCGAGATGTATATACTCCCAAAGGCAAGATCCCATGAGGATAAGGCATAGCTGGAAACATTTTTCTGGATAATAATGAATTAGATGATGAGTAATCTAAAATAAAACCCACTTCTATTTTTATTTTTTTTCACTTTCTAGTATATAATTATTTTTTTTATTTTCTTTATTTACATTTCAAATGCTATCCCGAAAGTTCCCTATACCCCCCCCCGCCCCTGCTCCCCTACCCACCCACTCCCACTACTTGGCCCAGGCCTTCCCTTGTGCTGGGACATATAAAGTTTGCAAGACCAAGGGGCCTCTATTCCGAACACTTCTATTTTTATAACTGGGAGAAGAATGGAAGCTTATTCCTAATGCGACCCATCTTATGGAGGAACAGAAACTACAAGAATCATATTTGTTTACTTGTTATTCTCACAAGGTATCAGAAATCTCCTCATATTGCTTTGCTCATGGACTCTTTCCTGACAGAAGCATATGTCAATTAAATATTCATGTGTATTTGACAATATTTAGTAATTATATTTAAATCACATGCTTTCTTTAAGAAGTTTTAAAGCATCTGAATGGCAGGGAGATTTCACATAGCCTGTTTGAAAATGACCTACAGATAATTCGTGGCATTCTACTGAGCACATTTTTGTGGAACTGCCATCCACTAGACATTTATCAGAGTTTTTCTATTAGTGTGTTTTCTTAAAATTTGAGTGTACAAAGAATATATGATACATTATTTCCTCAAATCTAATGCTTGGTTTTTACCAACCTTTGTATGCTATTTTTCTGTCCTTATAGCAATGGAAAAACAGCCAAACTTATTCAGATTTTAGGCTATGGCATGTTTGTATACTCTGCCCTCTTACCATTAGGACAATCACTGCTTTCTCTCCGAAAGCTCTTTCTTATTTCCTCACCACACTCAACTATTTCAGTCATAGAATCCACTAATGAGAGTTAGGCATTGGGCCTGCCCTATCAAATGCACTGATATATTTTCAGTGCTAAAAATATACACTGAAACAACCAAAAGTACTTACATTGTATAGATTGTTATGCTGACAAACACACAAGAAGTGTATACTTTCCCAGTCCATGTAAAAGGTTTATTTTCAATACTAGGACTCACACATAAATTTTCAATATTATAAATTAATTCTGTCTTCTCTTTAATATATCTTTCTGTTATCTTAAATAATAATATGACTTGGCTTGACTTTTTCTAATATGTCCTGTGCTTATGATATATATTGTACATATACTTATTATGTATATATATATACATATATACAAATACATATACAAATACATATACGTAGTGCATAGTGTCATAATAAAATTTTTCTTGTCATGCACTTTGATCATATTCAACTCTCATATATATGATAAACATTACATATAGATATAATGTAATATATAAATATATAATATTTATATTACAACAAGAATCCATAAATGAAAGAACATATGAAAGTTTTATGCATTGATATAAAACATTATGTTCATATCTATCATTTCTATATTACATTGGAAATAGCAATTCTTTAGAATTCCCTATTCTTTGCCTTATAATTTTCATTTCTTCTTTAGATGATAGACTTTATGCCTGGGGAAGAAATTCTCAATATAGTTTTGATTGGCATTACTGTGATTATTAAACATGCCACAGGAGTATGTACTTCTTCTTTGGAAACTTACTGTTCATTTCATGAGTCTATTTCTTGATTGAACAATTTGTAATTTATTTTTTTGCAGGGGGTTGATACATATTGGTTTTTTATTTAGTCTTGACATTAATCTTTCTTCACAAAATTAACTAGAAAATATTCAACCTTCAGTAGCCTGTACCCTAACTCGATTGTTTCTTTTACTGTACAGAAACTTTTTATTTTCATGTAATCTCTTCAGTCTACTGAGTAGTTTCACTGTCATTCCCTATACCGACATATTGAAGGATATTCTGTACCTATTTTTTCTCAGTTTCAGACTTAAGTATTGTATATTCAGGTTTAATCCATATCCATTATAAATTGATTTTTGTGTAGGTTGAGTAACAGGGCTACAGCTTCTTCTTCTTCTTCTTCTTTTTTTTTTTTTCTTCATGAGGTCAGGTAGTTTTCTCAGCACCATGTATTGAAAACACTACTCTCTTTCCAATAAATGTTAAAAGAACTGTTTACATTAGACATCTCTATGTCATAATATGTGAATTGATTTTTTGAAGAAAAATTGAGCCACTAACATCTCTCAAATCACACATTCTTCCATAAACAATTTATGTTTAAAATTTTTAACTTTTAAATTGTTTTGCCTTTTATTGAAAATAGATTTTTTTTTGCTAACACAATATATCCTGATTACAGTTTCACCTTCATCTACTTCTTCCAGTTTATCTCACCATCCCCTCCCATGCAGAAATGCTCCCCTGTTGTCTCTCAATAGAAAACAAATATGCTTTTAAGGAAATATAATGTAATATATCACAATTGGGTAAAGCTAATAAGCAGAATGGAAAGAATATATATATATATATATATATATATATATATATATATATATATATATACACGATAGTTTGTATATGCTTGTCCTAGGGAGTAGCACTATTAGAAGGTGTGGCCTTGTTCGAGTAGGTGTGGCCTTTTTGAAGCAGAAGTGGCACTGTGGGTGTGGGCTTTAAGACCCTCATCTTAGTTGCCTGGAAGCCAGTATTCTGCTAACAGCCTTCATATGAAGACATAGAACTCAGCAACTCCTGCACCATGCCTGCCTGGATGCTGCTATGCTCCCATCTTGNTGATAATGGTCTGAACCTCTGAACCTGAAAGCCAGCCCCAATTCTAAGTTTCCTTGAACATGTCTGTTCACAGAAGTTAAACTCTCACACTACGGAAGCAAGTTGATGTGTCTGTGATCCAGATAATAGGACAGGTGGCAGGTCAGCCTACATTTCTCTGTATTCACAATTGATTTTAACGGATCCATTGCAATACATTTGTTCTCATAACAAAGAGAAGGCATAAAGCACAATTAGGTCATATGTGTTCTCTTTCTTCAATCCTGTAGAACAATTTCATATGTATTTCTTCCATTCTTCAAAAGCAAGAACAAATTCTAAAATACTAAATACTAGTTTTTACCTTCAATAAATTGAGAGATTAAGTATAAGAATCAATATCTGTTTTAAGTGATATATTCTATCATGGTCTTTATTTTTAATAACCACTGATTATGTCTTTCAGCAAAATATTTTCAAGTTGGCTCAATGTAAGAACATGAAATTGTCATTTGATTATGTTAACAAACTCAAAGCCTAAGATCATGTGATATTTTCTGTTGCACTGCAAGTAAAAGTCATTTGTCATCTTCCCCATTCATTTACTCAAATTTCAGTAAAAATTTGGGACAAAACAATATGTATAAAAACTCCTACCTTGAAAGAGTAAGGATAAAATATTAATAACAATTAATGATATTGGCAATCCTGAAATACTGTTCGTTTAATATTGTAAATGTTCATTATAAATAGTAAATTTTGATAAGGCTTTATACTAACATTCTCTGTTATATTTTATTTATTTATATTTCAAATGTTGTTCCCCCTTCCCAGACTCCCCTCAAGGCCTCCATCCAATCCCACCTCCCCACTGAGTCTAAGAGGGTATTGGTCCACCCACTCCTGTCTCACCCCTCTAACATCCTCCTTTGATGGGGCAAGGAGCCTCCACAGGACCAAGGGCTTCCCCTCCCATTGATGCCAGATAAGGCTATATATATATCAGGAGTCATGGACCCACCAATGTATACTAGTATACTATTTGGTTGGTGATTTAGTCCTTGAGAACTCTGAGGGGTCCAGTTAATTGATATTGTTGTTCATCCTATGAGATTTTAGTCCTTTTCAGTTCCTTCAGTCCTACCTTAACTATTCCATTGGGGTCCCCAGGCTCAGTCCAATGTTTGCCTGTAAGTGACTACATCTGGATCAGTCAGGTGCTAGATGAGATTCTCAGAGGACAGCCATACTAGCTCTTGCTGCAAAAACTTCTTGGCATCAGCTATAGTGTTGGTGTTTGGTATCTGCTGATGGGATGGATCGCAAGGTGGGGCAGATTTTGTATGGATTTTCTTTCAGTCTCTGCTCCATTTTTTGTCTCTGTGTTTGCTTTAGATAAGATCAATTCTGGTTTAAAATTTTTGAGATTAGAAGTGTCCCCTTCCCTCAACTGGGGGTAATGCCTATCTACTGGCGATGTTCTCTTCAGATTCTATCTCCGCTTTGTTGGTTATTTCAGCTATTTTCATCCTGATTGGGACCTGGAAGCCTCTCATATCCCTGCTATCTGTGACATTTTGGTGGTTGCCCCCATTCCCTGGACCCCACTGCTACATACCTCTATTTATTCTTTGGATCCTTTGGATTTCTCTCCTGTCTCTTCCTATAACTGAACCTGCCTCTTCTTTTTTTTTTTGCTCTCCCTCCCCTCAACCACCCAAGATTCTCCCTCTCTCTACCTCCCATAATGATTTGCTTCTCCCTCCTAAGTGGGACTGAAGAATCCACACTTTGGCTTTCCTTCTTGTTAAGCTTCATATGTTCTGTGAGTTATATCATGGGTATTCTAAGTTTTGGGCTAATATCCAGTTATCAGTGAGTATATACCATGTATGTCTTTTTGGTGCTGGGTTACATCATTCAGGATGGTACTTTCTAGTTCCATCCATTTGCCTCTAAAATTCGTGAAGTTATAATTATTAATAGTTGAGTAGTATTACATTTTGTAAATGCACAATATTTTCTGTGTACATTCTTTTGTTGAAGGACATCTGGGTTGTTTCTAGCTTCTGGCTATTATAAATAAGGCTGCTACAAACATAGTGGAGCATGTGTCCTTATTAGAAGTTGGAACATCTTCTGGGTATATGCCCAGAAGGTAAATCTGGGTCTTCAGGTAGAATTGTTTCCAATTGTCTGAGGAGTCTCCAGATTGATTTCTAATGTGGTTGTATTAGCTTGTCATTTCCTCAGTAATGGAGGAGTATTCCTCTTTCTCTATATCTTCCACTTCCTTGCCAGCATCTGCTATAGCCTTCATTTTTGATATTATCAATTCTTATTGGTGTACAGTACAATCTCAGGGTCCTTTTTATTTGCATTTCCCTGATGTCTAAGGAAGTTGAACATTTCTTTAAATGATTCTAGGCAATTCAAGATTCCTCAGTTGAGAATTCTGTTTGGCTATGTACCTCATTTTTAATTGGGTTATTTGTTGTTTTGGAGGTTATCTTTTAGAGTTCTTTATATATTTTGAATACGAGCCTCTATCAAATATGTGGTTGGTAAAGATTTCACTTTTTGCAAATGGTATGATAGTATACCCCATATGATAAGAGACTACAAAAAAAAATCCACCTGGGAACTTATACAGCTGATAAACAACTTCAGCAATGTCGCTGTTTGTAAAATTAATGCAGACAAATCAATAGCCTTTCTTTTTACAAATGATATACTGGATGAGAAATAAATTAGGGAAACAACACAATGGTCATAAATAGTATAAAATATCTTGGTGTAACTCTTTCTAAGCAAATACAAGATCTGTACAATAAGAAGATCAAATCCCTGTGAAAAAAATCCAAAACTTCAGAAGATGGTAAGATCTCCCATACTCATGGCTTGGTAGAATTAACATAGTAAAAATGGCCATCCTACTGAAAGCAATCTACAGATTCATTGAAATACCCATCAAAATTCTAATACACTCCTTCAAAGACATGGAAAGAGCAAATCTCAATTTCATATGAAAAACAAAAAAGTGAAAAATTTCTCAACAATAAAAGAATGTCTTGGGGAATCACCATCCCTGGTCCCAAACTATACTACAGAGCAATAGTGATAAAATTTCATGGTATTGGTTCAGAGACAGACAGATTGATCAGTGGAATAGAATTGAAGACCCCAAATTAAAACCATACACTTAGGGACACTTAATTTTCAACAAAGAAGTCAAAACATACAATTGTAAAAAGAAAGCATTTTTAATAAATGGTGATAGACAACTGGCAATCTGCATGTAGAAAAGGCAAAATATATCCATATTTGTCACCTTTGACAAAGCTCAAGTCCAAGTGGATCAATGATCTTAACATACAACCAGATAGACCGAATCGAATAGAAAGTGCGAAAGAGCCTTGAGCTCATTGGCACAGGGGCAAATTTCCATAACAGAACTCCAATGACTCAAGCTCTAAGATCAACAATTGATAAATGGAACCTCATGAAGCTAAGAGGCTTCTATAAGGCAAAAGACACAGTCAGTAGGACACATCAGCAACTGCCAGATTGGGAAAATTGTCCAAATTAACACTCTTGAAAGCTATTCCTCCACTTACAGACACCGACTCTTCCTTATGAAACAATCTTCTGTTTTCATAAAGAAGAAAAAGAAAAGAATCAAAAACAACAAAACCAGTTTCTCTAATGTTTTATACTGCTGTGGTGCCTAAATGACAGTAAATTACCAAATTGTCAAAGCAAATAGCTTTAATATTCTAGTAAAGGACTTACAATGTTGACTTTTGTATTTATACATGGTTTATGATGAGCAATATTATTTGTGCTCTAAGACTATATAGACTGTAGTTAAATGCTTTTCTGTGTCATCAAATCACTTGTTGGGAATATGAAAATTCAGGCATAATAATTAACCGAGTCTTATTCAAGTTTTACATCTAAACTAAATCCATGTGTTCAGTTTTGTTCTTTATTGGCAAGAGAGTGGCTATTATATGATCCTGCAGATTCCTAAACAATGGGCTTTCTGGATTCATTTTACTAACTTTCTTTAACAGGACAACTTGGTTTCTCACTTTACCTAATTTTTAAAAATTAGGTTCTCCAATGTAGCAAACAAAACACAACCAAATCCTTCTGTCTCTCAGATTTTCTTATATTAAGTATTTTAAGGCTTTGCAACTATATAATGTGTTCTCTTTCAACCATCCTCTAAACTTCCTTCTCTGGGTGGCACCTGGCTTAAAAGCCAATCATAAATATTTCAGGCTATACTCAGTAAGCTACTTCAGTGATAAAACTTCAAGAAGCATAAAATATCAGAGGCATAAACCTGTAAATATTTCTGAATAGATAATAGTTGTATGAATTTTTGTGTTCAAACCTAAAAAGGTAACAAGTTTTGTTTAAGAAATAAAATATGGCACAAGTCCCTTCCAGTCGGTGCCATCACTGGGTCACCTAGGGCGTGGAGTCTGCAGATACCCCCAAGGTCCCTAGAGGGACCTGCCCACGTGATCTTAGGATCACTGGTGAGCTGAACATTACATCTGCTCCAATCCAATCATGCACAGGACCTGAGACAGCACTAGGGAACCGGCCTGACCAGGGGCACAAATCCCTTCTGGTCTGCTCCAGCAATGAGGCACCTAGGGTGCTGTGTCTGCAGACACCCCCACGGTCCCTAGAGGACTTCCCATGCATTTTTAGGATCACTGGTGAGTGGAACACTACATCTGCTCCAATCCAATTGTGAAGGGCCTGTGACAACAGGAACAAGGACACCAGAGCCCTTCCTGACCAGAGGCTCAGGATCCTTTTGATCAGTGCTGGTTAACATGGGTTTCAAAAGGACTAGACAGCACCAAGGTTCTCAAAGGAGACATCACTTCCAGGCACTGTAACACACCCAGGATCCCAGGATAACAGGATCTGGGTCACACCAGTATTTGAGGGTCTCAGAGGACCTTGACTGACAAGAACTCTGACACACACAGAATATTAGGTTCACAGGAGCCCGAAATCAAATGATCACAGAGAAATCTGGACTCTGAGGAGTCCTAAATCAGCTGGGATTATAGGAAGGACAGGCTCCAATCAGATATATTGAGGGCAGCAATCACTTGAGATAATTAGATGGCAGGAGGCAAGCATAAGAACAGAAGCAACAGAAACCAAGTTTACTTGACATCATCAGAACCAAACTCGCCCACCATAGCAAGTCCTGGATACACCATCACACCAGAAAATCTAGACATGGATCTAAAGTTACTTCTCATGATGATGATGGAGGATTTTAAAAAGGAAATACAGAAAAACACAGGTAAACAGCTAGAAGCCTTTAAAGTGGAAACACTAAAATCCCTTAGAGAGTTCCAGGAAAACACTGCTAAACAGGTAGAAGCCCTTAAAGAATGACAGGAGAACACTGCT
>NC_034597.1:85130605-85152925 GCF_900095145.1 Mus pahari | reverse complement strand
GCCATCATTGGGAAGAGAGGCCCCTTGGTCTTGCAAACTTTATATGCCCCAGTACAGGGGAACACCAGGGCCAAGAAGTGGGAGTGGGTGCGTAGGGGAGCAGGGGGACAGTATATGGAACCTTGGGGATAGCATTTGAAATGTAAATGCAGTACATACCTAATAAAAAATTGAAAAAAGAAAAGAAAAAAGAAAATAATTGAAAAAAAAAAGAAATAAAATATGTGTGCGTATATGAGCATGTTTGTGCATGCATGTGAGCATGCCCCTGCCGTGTGTATGTGTGTGTGTGTACGCGCATGTGTTTGTGTGTGTGGTATTCTCTTGATGGTGGCAATTAATGACATTTGAAATATAATAACTCTCATATAGAAGCCCATACTCTTCCGTGAAAGGCAGTCACTAAGTCTGCTATAGTATAAAATGTGTATCAGTATTCCTATGTTGCTTGGACTCTGTTTCAACACAGTACTATTACTAAAGAAATGCAAGCTTGGTTGGCAGCCATGAAGATAGTTGTCTGTGCTGATTATAAAGCGATTGAAGTCCCCACAGTTCTCCTTAGCTATTTTATCTCTATCAAGGCAGTCAACAATCTCTGGACCTTCACAATTATCTGTTTGCTTTTCTCCATCCGTATTCAGGAATACAATTTGTGTAATTCAATTCTTACTTTAAATGCACTGTACTTTTCCAAAGAGTAAGCAAGACTAGAGCAATCCTTGAAAACATAAGACAACAGCTTGGCCATTATTTTATAGACAGATAGATAGATAGATAGATAGATAGATAGATAGATAGATAGATAGATAGATAGATAGATAGATTTGCTTTTGCTCCTGTGGTTTGAAAAATGGAACTCCCACATCTCTAAATCAACAGCCACTGTTTTTGCATAAGACACCTGTCAGATGCTCTGGCATGGCACTATATCATTAGGGTTTGCTATTCAGAAATTTTAAACAAAAAAGGAAGGTTGTCATGTTGTACAATTTTGATAAACATATAAATCTCATTCAGTGTCTCATTGACTGTCTCATCACTTTACTTTTCAACTTAATTTTAAACTGTGCTTATCCCTCTGTAGTTTTGCCAATGACCAATTCAAGTAGGGTCTCTTCCACAGTGTTCTATATCTCTTTGATTATCACAGATAGAATCAGTGTACATAGAAATTTACAAACACCAGCAAAAATAGATGTATGTGATTACACACAAAAATTTTCTTTTACTTTTTAAGGTTTATTTGGTTATATTTATTTTATGTGTATGAGTGTTTTACTTATGTGCATATATGTGCACCCTGTGCTTCCTTGTTGCCCCATACACCAGAGGAAAGCAGTGGATAATCTAGAGTTGCAGTTATAGATGATTGTGAGCCACTATGTAGATGCTAGGAACTTTATCCAAATTCTCTGAAAGAGCAGCAAGTCTCCTTAGTTGCTATCTCTTTAGAACACCAAACCCACTTTCTTAATCAAGTTTGTCTTCGTTCCAACTGTATAATCCTAGTAATTTGCTGAATACCTTATATGTGTGTATCAGCTTACTATTATCTGTGGAAGAAAGTGGCAAAAATTGATTATGCAGGTTTTCAAATACCACGTTCTACTAGTATTGATGTTAGAATAAAAGTTAAAATGAATTAGGTTTCAGTATAGTGTGCATTTATATGTAATGAATAAATATATCTATATTTAAACAATAAAGTCTAGAATCATTCCATAGTTTTTTTTTCTTTGTGACAAAGGTTTATTTAAATATAGTTACTTAAATTAATGGACACAAAATTCTGTTTTATTATCCCTCTGGGTATGTTTCTTTAAATCTTTCAGTTTTAGCTTTCTACTTATCCTTTGCTTAACATTCAAAACTATAGAAATTTGTGACATTTATGTTTTCTAAACCTCTTTTGGCATTACCAATAGTTGCTTACATAGATTACTTATTTATTCTGATCTTGTATGTCTCAACACAAGGAAGATCTCTTAAGGTAAAATGTGTAGCATTAAAAAGGGTTTTCCTTTTACTCTGACTTCAGGATGTTCTTGCAGTGAGCAGGGTTTTGGGGATTTCCTCAAGGGCAAAGCTACTGCTATTCCCTGAGCTGTCACTTTTCCTGAGCCACATTACACTGTGAGGACTGCTGCTTTACTGTTTTAGGAATGATGTGTCTGTGTTCTACCAGTGGTAAGAATAACATGTTCAGAATTTCTATATATGCAGTAGAGCATAAGCATTCGAAATTGACTTTTAACTTGTAGAAAAGAAAATTTATATAAAATAAAAAGGGCATATGTATACTGCTATTTTGTTTAAAATAGATGTGTAAGAAACATATTTATAATTCTGATTTTTCTAAAATCAACTGTCATCTTCTAATTTGCCTTTTTTGGTGTATACAAATGCATAAGTATATAGCTCAGTACCAAAACACTAGGACATGTAGCCCTCTCAAGAAACACAATAATTATCCTAGAATTCAGGACTTCATTCTTGCTTGTATTCATTTGTCCAGGTATACTGTATGTTAGAAAATGTTTGTAAATAAATAAAGTAAGAATATTAAAGCCCATCAGACAGCATAATCCAGAGTTATGTTGAAAGAAAACACAACACAATATCAATGAAAGCATACAAGTTAATGTTTAAGATAGTTCTGTTTCGTAGCCATGTGAATGTAACCACAGAATTTATATGACCCAGCACAGGGGAATGCCAGGGCCATAGTGGGAGTGGGTGGATAGGGGAGCAAGGGCGGGGGAGGGTATGGGGAACTTTCGGGATAGCATTTGAAATGTAAATAAAGAAAATATCTAAGAAAAAATAAAAATAAAAAAGAATTTAATGGATGCCTTATACCTCCACAAAACATTATACTCACTATGCTTTAAGCATCCATGAAAAATGTTTATTTATCAATGCTTAAAGTTCTGTCTCTTATTCAGGGAAACTGATCAAAGTGATTGTCTTTTAGTTTTATATATGACAGCTTCAAATCTAAACCATGGCTAGTGCTTTGAAAATGAATGACCTGGTTAGACATTTTTCAGGATGACTTGAAATCTATGCAAATTCTTTTTAGATATCTGAAAGTATATATTGTCGTGTGACTTTCCTGAGGAGATGTAAAAATAATCTATTCATACCTAATCTAATTAGGTTGCTGATAAAAGAATAAAGAAACATTTCTATACACATCAACTTATTGAACCCAAAGCTTCTTGAGTGTGCTGGAAGGGTTACCAACAAGAGCACAAGTGGCTCCACGGCAGCAGCAGCAGCAGCAGCAGCAGCAGCAGCAGCAGCAGCAGCAGCAGCAGCAGCAGCAGGGAAAAGCCATCCAGCGAAAGGTGCATCTTGCTCAACGTGCTAGCAGCCTAGCAGACTGCCATTTATTCAAACATTGAAACGGGGTATTTTTAATTTTATAAGTTTCAACAACTTCCTGAGACTTGCATTAATATAAAGCATTACAGTGGTAATAATAAAAGAAGATGTTATAAATATTATTGGAGGCATCCGGTAATCACTCCTTAAGCATGCTATTCAAATATTGGCAGCTGATTCCCTGGGAATGTGTCTCAGGTGATAGATGCTTACTTAGAATTCATGAGGCTCCAAGATTGATCCTTCACAATACCTTTAGCAGTGTGTATTGATGCCTGACTATAGCTTTGTGATTTTTGTAGAAAAAACTAAGAATATTAGGACTTAACTATGATTACAAATCAAGATTGAGAAGGGTCTGGAGTATGTGAGACATGCCTCAAAATAAATAGCAGTCTTTTTAAGGGAAAATAAAGCATATTATAGAACATTATTGATAAAATAACAGGTGAATTCTGGAAAATCATGATTATTCAAAATGTTAAATGAGTACCAAACATAAAAAATAAAACTGGCATTAATGAATCACAATTGGGAAATTGATAGCAATGTAGTATTTAATGAGATTTATTATTTTATTTTGGAATAGTATTAATTTCTTAAAAGATGAAATGGTGTCCAGTTGATGTTTTTATAATTTATACTAATATTTTATGGTAATGGAAAATAATATTCTTAGTGCACCATACAATGCTTCAGGGAAAAAGAACCAAGTAAGGCGTGGAGGTTTATGTACATAAATGTATAGAGGACTATAACAGCATAAAGAATCAACATGTTAACAGTGAAGGCTAGGGAGATGACTCAGTGGGTAAGAGTGCTTGCTCTTCAAACATGAAAACTTGAGTTTGAATCTGAAGCTTTATGTAAAAGGCTGGAAAGCAATGTACATGCTCATAACTTTGGAATTGGTTTACCAAAACTAGGATACTGAGGTCATCCTCACCACTTTAATATATACAAAGAAAAAGATTGTCTCAAGGCAATTAGATGAAGAGAGATACAGGAAGACATGGGAACTCTTACTATGTCCCCCTCATGTGCATGCATGTTTCCAGAAACACTCATAGTTCAACAGTGAATATGGTAAAGATTAAGTATACTAACTATTTCAATTTTAAGGGATTTGATATAGATGACTGCTTTAAAATTTATGAAAAACTGGAAGTAGCTTCCCATGACAACAGTACAAAAACAAAATCAACCAAGCAACAATAACAAAAGCCAATTATTTCTCCTCAGCCTTATAGGCATCCAAATCAAAGGCATTACGCCTCAGTATACTATGGAAACTTTAATGTAAAGAAAACATTACAACTTTGTAGTTGCACTTTTCACTAGAAACAAAGGTTTAAATTTCAATATAAATAAGACACAGTGTTGTTTTCAGCTTCAGGCTGTAATTTTACTCAGTTGTAGATTAACATTCTTGTGAACTCTTAACATGGTAAATTTGGCAGATTGCTTATCTGATAAGATATGCATCAAAGCAGATATGAGATTAAGGCATAAGACAACTCGAGCCTCAGCATATGTTTAGAGAATAGCTCCACATCTGCCCACATAATAGGATTGCATGTAAAATAGCCAGCTTGGTGTTTTGCTAAATCCATGTGATTTAAATCTGTATCTCATTATTCAAATACATAAACAGGAAGGAAGTTTACTAATGTTATATAAATAGATTGAAATCATGTGAACAGTCAATTTAGGGTACATTTATAAAGCAATTTTATTTTATTTGTTTCATTATCAATAGTATGTTGGGTCTTAATATACTTTATCAATAAAAATGATCTCAATTTTAACTGATGTGTTGGATTACAAGAAAAACAATGTATCAGTATATATTTATGCATTTTAGTTTTTAACACTTCTTTTTCATCTCTTTCTACCTTCTGGATGAATAACATTAATCCTTGTGGTATCAAAAATCTATGTAGAAACACAGGGTAGAACAATGTAGAAAACCCCAAAACAAATGGACTTATATATACAAGAAGAAAGAGAGGCGACAAAGAGCTATGGTGTGAGTGCTGAGAACTGAACCTGGTTTTAAAAAGAATGGCAAGTTCTTCTCCTCTTAAACCACAGCAAAGTGTTCTTGCATAGATCTGTTTGGATTAGGCCAGCGTGTTTATAATTGTACTCACTATAAGTTAAACTTAGTGTTTTATCCATGATATTCATTTATTTTTACCTTCTAGGTTTACTAAATTTCAACAGTTTCATTTACTAAGTAGAAGTCTGTCTCCTTAAATAAGTCTCTAATTCACACACATTTACTCTTCAGCTAACTAACTGTAGTCTTTATTAGTCACAGTTTTTTCCATTGGAACAGCTACATATTCTCCTCCTGGTTGAGAAGAAAACACCCATTTCCAGTTGTCCAAACTAAATTAGGGATTATGACCTTGAATATGATGTTTGACTAATATAATTCTCTGCTATTCTTTATTGCCAAAAATTATCAGAAACTGGGTAACCATATAAAGCAATGTGATTTATTCCTATCCCAGTTTTAGATGCTGAGAATCCATGATATTGGACCTGCTCGTTCAGACCCTTGTGAGGCGATAGATGTATGTCATCATGGCAGAAGCACTTTTGGAATGAAAAGCATCAGAGCTACATAAAGGCACACATCTTGTTTACTGTATAGTAACCCTTTCACGAGAATGCCCAGTGGCTAATAGGAATGATTCCTTATGGAAACAGACATGATAACTATCATCTTATGCTTCTAAAATTTTCTATAATCTTTCACTTTGCCATACTCAGGAAAAGGCCTTCCCCACATGCTCTCTTACTGGATTGCACAAACTACAACTAAAATCAAGCAAAGCATTTTATATCTTAATACTCAATGCCTTTATGAAATGAGAGCCATAATAATAGCAATATCATAGATGGCTTTGCGTAATGTAACTATTAAAGCACTCACAGTCCTATCTCATTGAATCCATACAAAAACATTCTCTGCAACTTGAGTAACTAGATCTCTGTAGAAATCTCCATCTATTTGCAAAGAGACTTCATTAATGATTGGTGAGATCTAAAATTTTCTGGGGGAATAAGAAAATTGTATTTAGAATACAATTAGATATTACATTAGTTTAAAGAAGTGGCACTATCGATTTTCTTTTATGGATAATAGATTCTCTTCATCTATAGATATCTGGCTAAGTTTACAGTACCAGGCAAGATTTCCTTCCACTTAAGAGGGACTCAAGTTCAATTACCCAACTATATGTTACAGCCTAAGTTAAAAAAAAAAGTCACTGTTGTACTCTTAGTAATAATTTGTTAATAGGTCATTATTGTGGTAGACGGGCATTACGGCAGGATATCACAATGGCTGCTTGTTCTTTGTCTTGTACGATCCTTTCTGATATTATGAACACTTGTCCTCAAGGAGGAAGCCTTCAGGTAAGTTTTACCTTGATTTTTCCAAGTTCTTTATCCAAAGAAGGTAGTACCTTCAACAAAAGGATCAAATCTTTATGGTATGAGAGACAAATGAAGGCAAAGGCAACTTTGTCTTATTGTTTTGGGAATCTCTTATGTTCCCTGACCAGCTACTTGAGGGGAAGTTTGCCTTATCTGGTACTGAGGTTTCTAACAAGGAATATTTATTATTGATTATTTATTTATTTACATTTCAAATGTTATTCTCCTTTCCAGTTTCCCCTCCACATAGCCCCTATTCCCTCCCCCTCCCCCCTGATTCTTAAACTCAACCACTACCTTTCAATTGGGTTCAGAATAATGTTTATTGTTTGGTTTGCTTCTGTACATAGTTATGAGATTTCTTTCCATCTGTATCATTTGCATTTTATACTAATAAGTGTAGATAAATCTGCATGCAAATTCTTATATAATTTGTACCAGAAAATGTAGGTTGATTACAAAGAATTATTGAAGATTTTCTGAACATATATCCTGCATCACTTTTCAACAGGAGATGAATCAGTAGGGATATATTTGGTGTTATTTTTCTATGTAATTGCCAATGTAGTTATTTGTGTACTGAAATCAGAATTGCCATTAAAATATTCAAAAGTCATTTAACATTTCTATGCCTTTTCTAAATGAGACTGAAGCTTAAGATTTCTACCAAACAGAAACTATATAAAAATACAATATGAACAGAAACCATTTTTAATGGGATAAAATTATAGAAAGATAACATCATAATAATATTGTACTTTATTTCATAATATGTAAATAAGGAATGCATATATATACATGTATTATTCTTAATATCCATTCAACAAGGCCTTAGGTGTATACCTACTTCTCATAATTAAAACACAAATGAATGAATTTTGTGCTTTGTTTTCTTTCATTTTGATTTGCTTTAAATGATTTTGATAATATAATGTGTTATACGGCTACATGTGTTTGTTTTAAAATATATTTCGTTTCATAATATTTTTGACTAAATATAATGTTTACTCAAGAATGATATGAGATTTAACTTAAGCATGAACACAACAATAAGTTCTAAAGAAATTATTACACAAAACCAATACATATTTCTATAAATCAACTATACTTAAAAGAAGTAAGAGACCAAACAGTTTTTACAACCATATGTTTTTGACACAGTAACCATGTTTGGATGTCTGTTTACATTTTTATTTTATCCACTTCTACATTTGCTGCAGCTTGGTGGAAATTCAAAATCACCAATATTATCAAATCACTCACATACAACCATTTATAAGAATTCATGGTGCACTACAGGTATTGATAGTGTATAGGAGTCTCAGAGCTATGGGAAAATCCTTGGAGGATTCACATTATTCATGCATGCAGAATGATAAGAGAAGATGCAAAACACTGTGGCCTTGTTTTGCACTTTCGTACCTTCTACAGCTTTCAACTAGATGGACTCTGTGATGATTTTCTTTGCTGCCAGACTCAATATATCACATTACTATATACTTTTTATTCTGCATTTTATTGACTAACAAATAGTAGTATAAAACTTGCTACAGAATGCAAAAAATTTATCCTGATATTCTTTAGTCAAACAATGATGAATTTTATTGGCGCATAGAATAATTGTTTCTGATAAAGTTGGACATTCATTACACTTTTAAGCTATTATTTTCTCTCTGTTTATTAAAAATGGCTTCTTCTGATACTGAAGTTAATCCCATCATTTAAACAGAAAAACTAAAGTTTACAACAAGAGTGGCCTAGCACATTCAACTCATTTTATCTCATTTATTCCAGAATCATTTTCCACTGTCTTCTTTCAGTTCATTACTCTACATAATATATAGGTCTAAAGGCATAGTTTATAACTGCATATCATATACTGAAAATGTTATTTTTCCCATATTTGTCCTTAGAGACTGCATAAGACTGAATGTATTTTCTCTCTTTCAAATTTATTTTCTAACATTGCTTACATTAGCTAGCAAAGAAATATAAAGTATCTTGCAGAGAATTCTCTGTGTATATATTTTCAATTATAAATGTTATGACATATACTATAAAAACCAATTGAAGTCACTCTTCAATATTTGTATCAAGTAATAATAAGCTGCATTTATTTCTTATGTCTCTATATTTCCATGTATACATAATAAGATGCATAAATATCCATTTTTATGGCTATGGAATTTGTTATTTAATAGTGACCAAATTGTGCCACATCAACCTGTTATACAGATCTTCACATTATTCTTCCCAAAATAATGCAGTATAGAAATATTCTTTTTAGACGTTCTCAATTATTTTCATGCATAAGAACAGAGATTTCATGCTGTATGTTTATTGAGAAAGTCTAGTAACAGATTTCATTTTGTCAACCAACTGTGACAAGCCATCCTGTAATAGTATGCATCTCAAAATAGTCACAAGGTCTTAACATTTTTTCATAGCATATATTGGTTCAACTTTATTAAATATTTTCCATTCAGACAAAATTAGGAGTGAAATACTTCACTGTTGTTATAAATCATTTTGCCTTTTCACTAAATTACAAATAGAGCAAACAGTGTGAAAAGATGGAAGCTCTTTAATTTAAAAACCTGCACAAAAAATTTCACTGCAGTCAGCAAGATGAGAATGTGAAATAGAATCAGTAATGTCACTTGCTGGCAGGTTCTATCCATTTCTCCTTCTGATTTTTGTTAGCAAACATTTTAGAAACTTAATTTTAAAGTCTAGAATTGGTTTTAGTGCTTAGATATTAAGAACATTTTGCATTTCCAATAGTAGAGATCTATAAAAATATATGTACATATGTGTATATATGTTTTCTGTTATTTTGGGCTACAATTTATTTCCATTCACATTAAAGGACTTCTTAAATTTGTTATATTTAGCACTTGCTCTTTATGAAGTTGTTTCAATAACTAGAATTCTTCATAAAAGTAAATAAAAAGGATAAGCAATAATTAATACAAATATAATTTTAAAATTAGAAGGAAAGTGTCAATTTAAAATATATACCAGAACTTACTTTATGGATTCTATTTTTAAAGTTCTCCAAGTGTCTATCTTTGATGGCTTCAATCTTACTTGTCAACTTGACTATATTCACAGTTGCTTAGAAAATTCATAAAATATCCTACTGGATGTAGCTTAAGAGTGTTTCTAGAGATGATTGACACTTGACAGCAGATTGAAAAGAAGGGTAAGAAACATCTTGAAAGTGAGTAGTGCTGACTGGTAGATTAGGAATAAGGAACAAAAGAAGGAAACGTTCCCACTTCTTCAAGAGTGTTCTAAAGTGGCTATAATTTTTGCTTTGTAAGGATTCATGGACAGCGACGCCAGCTTTTTAGCCCTTAAATACATATTCAACAGTCTTTGGTAGTGAACTTCCATTCTTTATGTCAGACATGGGCTGCCTCATTTATCTGACTTTCCTATTCCATCACTGACAGAAAGTTAAGGTGAAAAGTCCTGGTTTTAAATCATGTAAGTGAACCTGTTAACTCACTTACTATGACACACTCACACACACACACACACACACACACACACACACACACTTCACACTTGATTTAGTTCTTTGAGAGATAGAATGGCATAATCACGTTTTACAGTAAGTCCAAACAGAAATAACATGTTGGAACTTACCTCTTCCTTTCCAGTCATTACCAGCTAAACCTACTTAAATCTTTTTCTGGAGTTCATTGAAAGAAAACAGTTCTTCAGGCAAACCTATTTTAAAGAAAAGGTGTTTTAAAATTACTTTTTGTTTTGTTTGTGTGAGAGTTAAAAATTTAGATGAATAAAATGTGAAGTAAAAAGGAAAATCAAACTTTAAAATTTCTATACAAATGTTCTTCAATATGCAAAGTTGTAAATATTATTTATTGGAAATAGACATAAAGTTATGCAACTTGATAATAATGAAAATAAAAGATGATTAATATTTAGAGAATGGCAAACACATAACACTCTTTATGCCTCAAATAAAATGGGGCTTTTAGGGAGAAATAATAATCCCTATTAAAAAAAAAAAAAAACCAAACCAAACATAACCAAACCAAACCAAAACCAAACCAAACCAAAACAAAACAAAACAAGAAAACCCAACCACACAGAACTCTGATAACCATTCTATTTTCCTCAACAGCAATTTTTATTTATGAAACATACACTGCTACTTCTGGAACTGTCATTAATTTTACATAGACTGTGAGTATATTGTTCATTATGGATATTACTGAGAACTAATAACTAAGATTTAGGTTCTTGAACACATAAACTATATAAAATGAATGCTCATAGACATTTTAATAAAGAATGAATAAAAAACTCTTGTTTTTCAAAATGGAATCGATCCAAAATTTCTGTTTTGAGGAAAAATCAGTGTCCTATAACAGGACTTTACCTAGTACTATATTTTCTTAACCAGGTCCCTACATGATCTTGTCTTTTCAGGAGATATTTGTACCAATAAAACTTATTTCAAGAAAATGACAGAGTATCACTCCTCAAATAAGTATTGATCCATCTGTCAGGACAAATAACTAAGTCTTGACGAAAAAAAAAAAAGTTCAATTCCACTGTTGCTTCTTTCTTGTCTAGCAAAATAAATGGTCTTTCAAATGGAAAAGCAGAAAACATGTTGACAAGGGCAAACTAAATTTCAATGATGGACAAAAAATTGAGGTAATCATTCAGAGTTAGTTTATCCCTTGCCATTGATCCCTTTCTTTGTAGATTCAGGACTCTTGGAGTAGAATCAAGAGATTCAGGGGTTCAAAACCAGCTTTACCTATACAGTAAATCTGAGATCAGCCTGAGGTTCATCTGTCTCATCTCAGTCAACAAAATAAACAAACCAAAAAAAGGAAACAAAAATAAGTTTATTATATGGTCTAATTAAATATCAGGTATTAAGTGCTAAATGTATTTTGTATGGTTTATAATATCTATACATTAGCAAATGCTACGATAATGTTTCCTAACTTTTCAACTAAAAACATGGGATGCTTTTTCATCTTTATAGTTTTTTAGATCGACAATTAAAATATATGAAAACCTTAGCTCCTTTAATTTCTCATTTGAAAAGTCTTAGTGGTATTCTTTTTGTTCTTTCAACTCTGATCTTCCATGTGTATGTGTGTACATATGTGTGTATCAATATGCACATTGATATATAGCTTCTCTGATGTTTCCTAGAGGGAAAAAAAAAAGCATCTTGTCATTAAGGTAATAGCCAGCTAGTCCTTGAACATTTTGCTTTTGAAACCTGTAATTACCACGTTGTCTGAAAACAGACCTAGTTATATTAATAAAGAACAAGAGAAGCATCTGAACCTATATTTTGGAGTGCCCCTCTATAACCATTTTTAAAAAGTGAAGGCGAAAGAATTCTCTTTAGCTCTATACCCATTTTTCAATTGGTTTATCTGGTTTTTGGTGTCTAATTTCGTGATTTCTTTATATATTTTAACTATTAGTCCTCTGTCAGATACAGGGTTGGTAAAGATCTTTTCCAATTGTATAATCTGATGTTTTGTCCTATTGATTGCATCATTTGCTTTATAGAAGCTTTTCAGTTTCATGAGAGCCCATTTATTAATTATAGATCATATTGACTGCACTGTTGGTGTTCTTTTCAGGAATTTGTCTCTTATACCAATGTGTTCAAGGCAGAGCCTTTTATCTTACCCATTATTCAGTAGCTGCTCTGTGACCCTCCAAACTCACACTGAGTATATGAGATGACATAACTCTCTACCTTTGATCCCTGATTGCACTGAATGTCACAAGCCTTCATTTGATAAATGAAGTGAGTTAGAGGTCAAATGCTGTTTTAACATTTGTATCCAATCAGTTTGAGAACAATTTGCCAAAATGTTAGTGTCAGATGCCTCTTAAAGAATCTTATGCTTTTCCAATTAACTTACTGCCTTCTGTGTTATTTTTCTCATAATTATGATAAAATATCTGAAAAATTCAACTCAAAAAAGAAAATGATTATTTTTGCTAACTGATTGAAGGTACTCCATCATGGTGAAGTCAATGGCTATTGAAGCCTAAAAGAGCCATTCATATTGTTCTTGGAGTTAAAGCAAAGATAGATGAGTGTTAGTGCTCATTACAACTTATCATTTTTCATTCTATCTAGAAATATATATCATAGAGTAATCTATTCACATTTAGGTTAGGTCTGCTCAATTCAACATATCTAGAATTTCCTTAACAGGTATGCCCTTTAGTTTGTCTAGGTGATTCTATGCCCTGTCAAGTTGACAATATTAACCACCACAAATCTATTTCATGTATCATGATTGAAAACCCTAGAATTATAAGGCTTTTTACCCTTTCTCTCTCAGATTTCATAATGCCTCTTTGAAAATGCAAAATATATCCAGTCTAACATCACTCAGAGGTTCTTCTGAAATAATCTCTTGACTGGAAGCACCAATAATATAAGATAAAGTTATGTACTTTTAACATTAAAAAGTTAAAGATAAGCATCATAATTTCAAACATATTAAATCTGAAAATCACAAGGAAAGATGAGAATGAAAAGGATCAAAAAACTCCAAGATAAACACCAAATCCTGAAGTTCCACAAAGTATCTAAGATTTTATTAAAACTATCTCTGATCCGAAGACCTGGAGTTGTACCACCCTTGTAATACACATAGCCCCTGTCTTTTTGTCAGTCTCACTCCATACCCGAATGATTCTTTGACAGATATCTCAATCTTCAGACATCTCTGAAATTCTACACTCTGCAGGAAAGTTAGTTTTCAACTGTACAACTCCATGCCGTGTTTTCATAGGGCCTTTCACTCTGGACTCTTATCAGTGCCATACATTGCCTGGCTTCAGTGGCTCTCTAGAATCAAGGAACATTCCCCTACACTGGGGCATCAAGCCTTCACAGGACCAAGGGCCTCTGCTCCCACTGATGCCAGATAAGTAAATCCTCTGCAACATATATGTAGCTGGAGCCATGGGTCCTTCCCTGTATACTCTTTGGTTGTTAGTTTAGTCCTTGGGAGTTAAGGGAGGTGGGGGTCAGGTTGATTAATATTGTTGTTCTTCATACAGGGTTGCGAACCACTTCAGCTCCCTCAGTCCTTCATCTAACTATTCCACTGGAGTCTCTGGGCTCAGTCTCTTTGGTGTCCCTGTGTTCAGTCCTATGGTTGGTTGACTGCAAGCATCCTCATCTGTATTGGTCAGGATCTGGCAGAGCCTCTCAGGAGACAGCTATACCAGCCTCCTCTCAGCAAGAGCTTCTTGACATCAGCAATAGTGTCTTGGTTTGGTGTCTAGAGATGGAATGGATCCTAGGGGGTCAGGGGGCAGTGTCTGTTCCACTCTTTGTCCCTGAATTTCCTTTAGACAAGAACAATTTGAGGTTAATATTTTTGAAAAGGTTAGGTGGCCCCATCTCTCAATCAGGGGCCGTGCCTAATTTCTGGATATGGTCTCTACAGGGTCTCTCAGGGATAACTTTTCTGAACAGAACACCGATGGCTCAGGCTCGAAAATCAACTATAGACAAATGGGATCTCATAAAATTTAAAAGTTTCTTAAATAATCATTTAAATTTCACGTATATATTTTCAAACATATTTTTCTTATTTTCACTGTATGGTTTTGGCTTCTTTGTCAAAAATCAAGTGTCCATAGGTGTTTGGATTTTTTTATCTGAGTCTTTGATTCACTTCAATTGATCTCCCTGTACAAATACCATGAAGTCTTTATCACTTTTGCTCTGTAGTACAGTGTGAGGTCAGGGTTGGTGATTGTTCCAGAAGTTTTTTATTGTTCAAAATTGTTTCAGCTGTTTTGGTTTTGGTTTTGGTTTTCCATATGAAGTTGAGAATTGCTCTTTCAAGGTCCATAAAAATTGTGCTGGAATTTTGATAGGAGTCACCTTGAATTTGTAGATTGCTTTTAGTAAAATGGCCATTTTCACTATGTTAATCCTACCTATCCATGAGCACTGGAGCTCTTTCCATCTTCTGAGACCTTCCTCAATAACTTTTCTCAGAGACTTGAATTTCTTATCATACAGATCTGTTACTTACTTGGTTAAAAGTAAGTCAGACCTTATGACTATTTTAAAGGGTGTTGTTTCCCTAATTTCTTTCTCAGACTTTTTATCATTTGTATAAAGGAGTGCTACTGATTTCTTTGAGTTAATTTGGTATCCAGACACTTTGCTAATGTTTTATATCAGCTGTAGGTGTTCTCTGGTAGAGATTTGGGAGTGACTCATGAATACTATCATATCTTCGAACAGTGATAGTTTGATTTCTTCCTTTGCAATTTGTATCCTCTTGATCTTCTTTGGTTGTAGCTAGAACTTAAAGTATTATATTGAATAGATCGGAAGAGAGTGGGCAGCCATGCCTTGTCCCTGATTTTATTGGGATTGCTTCAAGTTTCTCTCTATTTAGCTTGATTCTGACTGTTGATTTGTTGCATATTGGTTTTATTATGTTTGGTTATGGGCCTTGATTTTCTGGTCACTTCAAGACTTTTAAAGACTTTTTCAAAGGCTTTTTCAAAATCTTATGACATGATCATGTGATTTGTTTTGCTTTGAGTTTGTTTACATAGTGGATTACATTGATGGATTTTTATATATTCATTTATTTAACCCTACTAATGATATTCTAGGGTTTTAACATTTGTAAAGCCTAACAAATTTGTTTCTTAAAGGTTTGATAACACAAGGCCTAGTTGAACACAGCATTGACTCAGCCTCTAGTACCCATTTCCTGCATTGTTAATTTCCTGATTCTTGTAACAATGACAATTTACACCACATGGTATTTATTTTATGCCACAGTGTATGTGTACTGTCCACCAAAACACAAAAGTCACGATGTCAGCAACTCAAGGCAACATAGTCTAGACTGTATAGGCATACATCTTGGATAGAGAAGGGCTTCCCACTTTATATAACCTAATCATAATACTGCCTCTCATTCACCCCTATAGGATTTTCTACTGGGTAATCAATCCTACATCCTACTAAGCTGATAATCACCATTAACCATCACACCTAAACATTTTTTTAAAAAATGCATATAAAGTTACAGTATAAAATATAATATGAAGAGTTGAAATGTGTCCCCAATTTTAGAAATGCACATTCAATATTTAACTTCTCCACTGTGTAGTCTGGAACTATCTTATGTATCTATTCCTCTTCTACTATTTTCACTTTATCTATTCTCTAAGTTGTTACAGTACATTAAAATAAACCTGTCATCCTTCCCCTTTATTACCTTACACTCCATATTCACAACCATTATGTGTTTTTACAGTGGTGCTATTTGAAAATACCTTCAAAAAATGTTTTTCTTGATTTTCTGTCTTATACTATGAATTAAAATCTTTACCCACATGGGGTTTCTAATAACATGGCTTACATATGTTTCCTTCTCCACTGTTATGAACAGTTACCAGCTATTAGGCTTTTAAAATTATTGTCTGTTAATAATTTTCAATCTTACACAAATCAAAATACAAATTTTTATCTATGATTGCAAGGTCTTAGAAATCAAGTTTGTTCCTTTGGTTGACTTTATTTCCTCAATTCTATCTTTTCAGTCTGATCTAGCTATAGTGGCTTATTTGATATTTTCAAACCACCATTTGTGTATCTTAGTTTATATTTTTCCTTTGTGTAGAGAACCTTCATCAAATAAACATAATACTTTCTCATTCTCTGCCTCATATACTCCTATCATGTCACTTACTTCTACTTAGACCTCTTACTTCTACTGTAGACTTTTGTATTATGCATGTTCAGTATATTACACAGCCTTTGTTGTAACTTGGAAAATATTTTCTGCTGTTTCTTTTTCTACTTGAATGTAAACTACATGAAAACTGCAACTTTTATCTATGGTTATGTCCTCAGGTTAAGTAAAACCTGATTTTTAATAATATTAAATATATACTAATTGGATAAGTTAATGAATGCCAGAGGAATATACATATTCAACTATGCATACTAAAACTTAAAGTAATAATCAATTATCCTTTACCACTTCAAATGTCTGTTAGACAGTATCATTTATTTATTCCACCTCAATACTGACTAATCAACTTAACACTGCCCACAGCGGAAAAACTGAAGATCAACTACTTCAAGTTCTAATTACATTGTCTGAGTACATTTCCTGTCTAGAAATGCATATTTTAGAATCACAGGGGAACATGTTGGTCTCATTGACAATTTAACATTATTGTTATTAATACTGTGAGAATTATATACGATCCATTTTGATGTTACTTGCATCCCCAGCCCTTTCCCTAATTTCTTCCAAATTCATCTCTCAACCCCATCAACTTACTGTTCTCTCCATTATATTTTGTCAATAAACCACATATTCCAACTTGTGCTGGTCAAAACTCTTCTGTGGGACCATCATCGGAAGTTCAATCAACATGCCAGGGGCCATGCTCTTAACAAAACTTTTGCTCTCTTTTCGTGATAAATACATCTACTATCAACAGCTCATCAGTTAGTAGTAGTGGTCTATGAACCCATCCCAGTTCATTCTAAGATAGTAATTGGCTTGGTATAATGTAGGTCTTTTGAAGGCATCCACATTTTTTGCTAACTTATAAATACAAGGGCCCCATCTTATCCTGAAGAATGGTTACACCCCAATACTCCCTAATTTCTGGCTTTTAAATCCTTGGACCATTCTTAATTTCTTGTTGGGCACTAAGTGCTGGCAGGTGGTTCATATTTTCCATTTATAAGTGAACAGTCCATGGACATTGCTTTTCTATAGTGAGATTAGTTATTGCTTTTGTGGTAAACACTGCTCTTTGAACAAATATTCATCTCCTAAAGTCTGAGAGCTTCACTATTCTGTGGGAATTAGCATGCAATTCAGAATATTCTTTGGCTAGTGTTATGTTCATTTAAAATAATAGTAGTATGTTTATTCCTTGGACTTTTAAGCCCCATGACTTTGGGTTGTTGGTCATATAACACAGTGCCAGACACATTTGGTGCAAATGGAATAGGTCTAATATCCAATCTGAAGCAGCAGGATAGCCCTTTAATATCTGTACCACTGTTTCTTTGTTGTACATTCCAGGCTTTTTATTTGAAAACTTATGGTTCTGTGAGAAGCATTATCACTGTTGTGGGGTCTGTGTGTATGTAAGTATTTATGTATGTATTTAAAGCTGGGATATTGCTAGGTTCCTGCTGAATTTTTTGTCAGCTTTTCATTCCATTGCCTATGAAAATTTCACTGTTTTCCTAAATACATGCTATCCATCTCCTTTTCAATAGTATTTGGTTACTACTTAGATGGGCGTATCTTGTCATATAGGTGACTAATGTAAATCGCAGTGTTTACCAGAGGGTCGGGCTGTTGAGGAAGCCTCTATAGCGTCTTTCAGTATTATGAAAGCTAGTTAGCAGTGGTTAACTTTCCATATCAGTATTAATTTGATTGATTGGTTTATGTCATGGGAACAATTTGTATATTATCTTCAGTAATAAGTTCCTAGCCTCAGGTACTTGTTGGAAAATAAGAACAATGATTATTTTGACATGTTTCTGAGATCTCTCCAACCACACATGTTTCAGGTTCTTTTTTAACTGAAAACCTATGGATTATGTGAGAAGCATTATCCTTGCTGTAGGGATTTATGTGTGTGTGTGTATGTATGTATGTATGTATGTATGTATGTGTGTATGTATGCATGTATGTATTTAAAGCCACTGTATTGCTAGCTTTTTGTTGAAAGTATTGCTAGTATTTTATAAGTATTCCATTACTTATGAAAATTTCAGTGTTTCTTAAAAGACAGATAAATCACAAATAGTATTTGATTGGTACTTCTATAACAATCACATCTAACACTTGAACTGAATTTAATTTAACCAGGAAATCTCTTGTACTATGTAGTTTTTATTAAGAGCACTGAAACTTTACTGTCTCTGGATTATTATTGTCTTTTCATAAGACTCGTTGATAGTATACGCAGTGATTTTTACATTTCCTGTTGGTTTAATATTAACTATTAATAATTCTCATAGTATTATAAATATCTAGGAGTTTTCAAATTTTTCATAGAACGCTGAACTTACAGAGGAAATCTTTGCAATCACTTTTAACTTCTGAGCCTTCACATACAGATGAACTTCATTGACAAATGTAAGATACAGAACTGGAAAAATGAATTGAATGCACTCTGTTGTGAGGAGGATCAGGATACTATTGATCCACTTTTGAGTTGTCTTCTATTTAAGGTAAACAGTTTTCTAAATAAATTAAAATTAATTATTTTGATAACATCAAAAATGGCAGATCCATGCTGATGAATAATTAAATCTCTTTCCTTTGGATGTATGTATTCCATGTAATTCACATAGCTGAAAGAGGTTGTTTTCAAGTCAGTATAAAGGATACATAATCAATTGTGACCATCAAATTCTATGTGAGGGAAAAGAACAGAATGGTGTGAGAAGAATAATTCTGAATCTTCAGTCAGAGCTACACAGTTATGGATGAGTTAGCTGTAGGTTGGATAATTACTAGAATAAATGGCCATTTTTTATAAGTGCTAGTTGGCTATTTACAAGCATGTGAGTATATATTCAATCATTCAGGTAACATGAATAGTTTTATCTATTTATAAAATATAGTAACAATTGGTAATTAAGTTTTACTTATTAATTTTATATCTTATGAGCATATGGAATATTTTTATCTTGACAAATCTTTAAGGAAGTAATGAAAGATTACTTATTCATCTTTTTGTTTGTTTCTTTTTTCCTACAGCTTATAAGAAAGTTATATAATATGTTACAAAGGGCTATCTGACTTTTCCATAGCAAGCTGTTAAAACTGGAACCATATTCAGTGCACCAGTTTAATAGAGTTTATACTGTGTGATTATCCTTGTAGATAAGATGCAATTTAAACCACTGCACCTCATAATTACAGTTATTTAGTGATACATCTATTTTAGAATAAAAATTATTCAAGCATAGATAAAACAAGAACTATTAACTCTTTCATAAAGCTCTTAGTATTTTTCCTTTGTCTCTGTCTCTCTCTGTCTCTCTGTCTCTGTCTCTGTCTCTGTCTGTCTGTCTGTCTGTCTCTCTCTCTCTGTCTCTCTCTCCCCGCCTCTCTCTCTGTATGCTTAAAATGTAATAATACTTAGAATATAAAAACAGGCTTTCTAAAACACAAGATAATGATCTATATTAAATATTCCCACCTTATTTCTATCTGTACCTCTCCTCTCGGGAGGCACAGTGTTGAGAAATGAAATCAGATGTTTTTGGAAGATTATAAGCAAAATCTGTACCACTGAATTATGAGTCTAGTTGTTTATTATTTTGTCGTTTCATTCTGTAACACTTGCTCATTTTTGTGCTTTGAGAATTCCATAAAATATTTACATCATGTATATTCTTTGTCTTCTGTCATTAACTCCTCATATGTTCCTTCTATTACATCTTAAATTTCTGACCTTTTACTCAATTATGTATAATAACTTTTGATTAAAATACTATCATATATTGGTCCATAAGGAATACTGATTCTCTCCCTCTAATTTTAGATGATTTTGCTAATTTGCTTACATTATCAACATGCTTCCCTTAACTCTTCCATAAGTGTCCTCAGCCTCTTTCCAATGTTTGGCTGTGGGTATCTAAATCTGTTTCAGTCAGCTGCTGGGTAGAGCCTCTCAGAGGACAGTTATGCTAGGCTCTCTGCAAGCATAACAGAGTATCATTAATAATGTCAAGGATTGGTACTTGCCCATAAGATGGGTTTCAAGTTGTGCCAATTATTGTTGGCCCATTTCCTCAGTCTCTCCTCCATATTTGTCCCTGAATTTCTTTTAGACAGGACGTATTTTGTGTTAAAAGTTTTGTTGGTGGTATAGTATACCCCCATCCCTCCAGTGAAGGTCCTGGCTGGTTACAGGAGGAAACTTCTTCAGGTTCCTTGAAGAACTCTTAGGCATTTGGCCTAAAATTACCTGAATTGCCTCCTTGGAACCTCTCCCATCTCAGGTCTCTGGGACTTCCTAGAGATTCTCCCCTCCCTCTCCACTGTAGGCAGCTGCAGATTTCTATTCACTCTCCTGGCTCTCTGTACTTCTCTTCTGTCTCTTGGAACACCTTATCCTGCGTCTCCAGTTTCTTCCCCACACCAGTTTCCTCACTCCCTCTGCTTCCTATGACTTTTTTGTTTCCCCTTCTAAGTGTAATTCAAGCATCCTTGCTTGAGACTTCCTTCTTGTTTAACTTTTTTGGGTCTGTGGGGTGTATCAATGGGTATTCTGTACTTTTTGCCTAATATCCACTTAAAAGTGAGTATGTACCATATCATGAATTTTGGCCCTGGGTCACTTCACTCAGGATGATAATTTCTAATTCCACCTGTTTGCCTGTGAAATTCGTGTTTTAATAATAATACAAATCATTTGAAAATTCTGAAACCTAAGAAATCTCTCATCTGAAGAAAATATCTGTGCCTATTGAACTAATTCTGTAGAAAAGACTTTCAGTTTCAATATACGTTAAAATTATTTTGCATACGGCTGTTTTGTTTGAACTATGGGAAAATTAACAGCTGTAATTAAATTAATAGTGACATTTTCATTCACCAATGGTAGATAATAATGTCCTGTCACTGGATGAAAAAATAATATAAAATAATGGTGAAAGAATCTACCCACATATGAGTAAAGATAAAAGAATCATAATATTCTAAGTGTTTTTATACTTGCCACATGTTCAACCAGGGTATGGATCCAGTTATCCTTTGCCTCTTAATCGGGAGTATGCATCATTTTGGAAGTTACTCAGAATCTGGTCTGTTAAGTATTTGGCTGTACAGTTTAAACCACTGGCTTCATGTGGTGCTACTTTCAACCCCTCAAAGATGTACTCGCTGCTAATAGTGATGATAGTAATAATTAACTTTCATTATTTGTAAAATTGTCAAACAAAATCAACATTGTCACAGGTACTTTTCGGTCTTTCAAGATAACTTTTTATTTTTTGGTCGTTTATTCTTTCTTAGTCTATTCCTCAATTAGCATTCTCTTAATTTTCTCTCTTGTTTTACACACTCAGGAGTCCCATGAAAATACTAACTAAAAGTTAGTTATCATTCATATATATATAATCTTGAACTTGCTGTCCCTGTGTCTTTGAGTTCATATGAACCTTGCTTAATTGAATCAAAAGACTTTATTCTCATGATACATCCCTTTGGCTCATACACTCTTTCTATTACCTCTTCCACAGGATTTCTTGGAATCTGAGGGGTAGAATTTGATAGAGACATCCCAATTAAAGCTATATATAACTGAGTTCTTCCTTCTCCTCCTCCTCCTCCTCCTCCTCCTCCTCTTCTTCTTCTTCTTCTTCTTCTTCTTCTTCTTCTTCTTCTTCTTCTTCTTCTTCTTCTT
>NC_034597.1:85121212-85130490 GCF_900095145.1 Mus pahari | reverse complement strand
CTCCTCCTCCTCCTCTGCTTCTGTTTCTCCTTCCCCTTCCCCTTCCCCTTCCCCTTCTCCTTCACCTTCTCTGTCTGCATGATGTCTGAATGGTGGGTGTCTATATTTGCTCTTTTCTGCAGCAGGAGAAAGCTACTCTGATGATGGCTGAATAAGGCACTGATCTATGAGTACAGCACAATATCATTAGATGTTATTTTACTGTTACTTTTTAAAAAACCAGTAGTTCTTGGTTTTACTTACAGTCTCTTAGATACATAGTCTTTGGTTCATGGTCACCAAGCAGTGTTAGGGATGAGTTCCTTCTTATGGAGATGGCCTTAAGTCAAATCACATTTTGTGTGAAAGTTCCCACAAGTTTTGTGTTCTATCACCCTTATTTCACAGTCAGGACAGGCTATAGATCAAAGGGTTTGGTGTGGGAACTAAAAAGGGGGTTGGGGAATGGAGGAGGGGAAGGAGGATAACCCATGTCTGGCCAGAGTTCCTCCTATGCTCTGGGCAGGCAGATGCAAGAGGGCTGCCAGATGCTTTCCATTCGGCCCGGGCATCTAAGCCACTGACCACACTTGATAGTGGTTGGAAAAGGGGCATCCCCAGACGGGACCCTGGGGCAATATCCTGTGACCCAGGGTTACAGGAGAGAGGGCTGAGGGAGAGAGGTTTCCACACAGGCGAGTGTAAGTGCAGCTGACCTTGATGAACAGAGAAAGTCTATGATTTTAGAGCTTTATTATAGAAAGGCAGGGGAAAGAGAGAAGCTAAGAGAGAAAGAGAGAGAGACAGAGAGACAGAGAGAGAGAGAGAGAGACAGAGACAGAGACAGAGACAGAGACAGAGACAGAGACAGAGACAGAGAGAGAGAGAGACTGGCCATGGCCAAGAGGAGACAAAGGGGAAAGTAAGAGAGAGAAAACAGGTAGAGAGTAAGAGGGAGAGAGAGGAGAGTAAGGGGAGTTAGAGCAAGAGCAAGAGAGTGAGGAGGGGTCAAACAGCCCCTCTTATGGTATGCATTATCTTGCTATCTCTACTGTTGCTAGGTAACTGGGGAGGAGTTTAGCCTGAAGGTCAGAAGCTTTGAACATTGCCTACGTGACTGACTACTAACCATGCTTCTCTTGTGGGGGATGAGGGTGTAGTAACTTTGACGGGAGCCAGAGTTCCAGGAGACATGAGAGAAATCCTTCCATCCCATGTAGGTGAATTATTACCACTGGGTCCCGGGGTTCCACCTCAGCTCAACTGGAAACCAGACTGTCTGTGTATAGCCCAATGCCCAACAGGTTTAGGACTGGGTAGGTGTTTATATTTCTGGTAGCCTGCAGAGTGCTTACTGTACAAAGGAGGCTAGTATATCGAGGTGAAGATTCTATGTAGGAACCAGCTTGAACTTTCTGTTCTATGAGTTGTTTGGATGATGTCATCTGCAACATGTCCTGGCTATCAGGTTTATTTTGGGGAGGAGGTAAGGGTAGGGGGAGTGTAGCCTTTAACAGTATGGATTTTTAGGGAATTGTTATGGGGATCTTTGTGCTATACCTTAGTTTCTTTTATCCTAATCCTAGTACAGGAAACTTCGTTGGGTGACAAAAGATGGCCAGCTGGAACTCTGTTTCCCTCATTATCTGAAGAATTCATTAGCATTGCCTTTATCTATTTTGGAGATTTTCCATTGAACTAGGTTTTCATATTACCCATAAAATACTTTTCAATGCTAGCTGTCTATGTGTACCCTCTCTCTCCTCCCACTCCACACCTGATTCTTCTATTTCTGTTGTGCTGCCCTAGTCCACCCATATAATCTGTTTTATTTTCTTCTCTCAGAGAAATCTGTGGGTTTCCCTCAGATCCTTTCTTTATACCTAACATCTCTGTGTCCAGGGATTATAGCATAAGTGAATTTTTGCCATATTTATATTTCTGGTTCTGGCTTATCTAACTCAGGAAAATTTTATATAATTCCATCCATTTACCAGAAACTTCCATGTCATTTTTCTAAATAGCTGAGCAATAGTTATTTAATTACTACATGGTTTTATTCATTCTTCTGTTGAGAAACACCTAGGCTGTTTTAAATCTGCCCATTATGAACAAAGCAGCAATGAATACGGTTGCACAAGTGTCTTTGTGGTTGGATGGTGAGCCCTTTGTGTATATTCCCAAGTGTGGTATAGCTGGGTCTTGAAGTAGATCAATTCCTCTTTCTGAGGATTCTCCAAACCAATTACCATAGCAGTTACACTTGTTTGTACTCACACTGACTGTCCTATGTTGATCGTTGCGATTGTGGTGTGTAATGGCTCAAAGCAGTTTTGGTTTGCATTTCTCTGCTAGCAAATGATGTTGAATATTGCAATTCATAGCAGTAGCAAAATTATAGTTATAAAGTAATAACAAAAAAATTGTTTTCAATTTTATAGTTGGGGGTCACCACAACAGGAGGAACTATATTAAAATGTCGCAACATTAGAAAGGTTGAGAAGTACTGGTTTGTGCCATATGTTGTAGTGTCAGTGTATGAGGATCAATATGTGATTTAATCTGTATTGGTGTTTCCTTTAAGAACTTTTTCAAAGTCATATCTGCTGTTCACATATGTAGTCCATTTAGTTCTTGTTTTCTTTCACTGATTTATCATAGTTTTCTAATTCACTTGTACTATAAGATTTAATTATATAATTAATGATCTTATTTAGCAATAAGAAGTCATTGTGCTGCTCTGTTTTGAAGAGTGCTGAATTATCTATGCCTTCATTTTAGTGGTACCTTGCTTTAATATCACTGAATATTGACTTGAGGCTTTGAATTGGGCAAGCATAGATTCACCCCTATCCTTTTATACAGTTCTTACTGCCATGACATCATCATCATCATCATTTTAGCTTCCCTGTAGAATCTTATAATACATAAGTTTGTACACTCTGACTGAACATAACAATGTCTTCTACCACACCTGTCCCTAACACTTCCTCCTACTTGTAATACTTTTAATGGGTCTTAAGAAATATCCCCTACATTTAAAGATTTATCTTAGATCATTTTAACTTTGTTTGATTTCATTCTATTTTTTCTAACTATGTCATTCATGTATGTTTTGAAAATATCCATCATTAATCCATTTAAAAATATGTCAGTTCTATTTGCATCACAATATATTTCAAAGGCCAAATACATGAAAACAATTTAGAAAACTACAGAATAAAGAAACCTAAATTCTGATTAGTATTCACTTCATACACATCCTTTTATTTATTCTACCAATACTACACTTACTTGATGGAGTGAGAGAATTATCTATATGATCTCACAGTTTTCATATTAAATGAATAGCTATAGCTCATTACAAGATATAGGACTGACTAACAATCTCTTTTTATCTGTTTGAAGTTTACACACTGTTCTCCTTAACAATTTACAGTAATTTTTTTTTTTTTTTTTTTTTTTTTTTTTAGTTACTGGTTATGATCATTGTGTTTGCATTCATGAGTCCCTGTCTGTTTCTGTTAGTGTTTGTATTTAGACCAAAGGTCCATGTCAGCTGTCTTCCTTCTTCACTCTTGCCCTTATATTTTGGTGCATCTAAGTGAAGGGGAAGACTATTTTTTCAGCTAGACTGGCTGAGCAATACACTCCAGGTATCTTTCTTTCTCTCCCGCCTCAGTCATGGGATTTCTAGTATCCATTGCTGTGCATGGCAATTTGGGGGAGGGATGAATATCTGAACTCAGCAAGTAGAGAGTTTACAGCAAGCACCTACTTACTGAATCAACTCTCAAGCCCCTTTGTGTATGACAATTACATGCTCAGATTTTCTTATTTTAATGTGATTCCAAATTGTTCAGGTTTATCTTGAGTAAACATCTGAGTGCAAGGGTTTAAATGGCTTGAAGGAATTTTCTTGCTTGCTAAAATAATAAGACAAACCCACTTTGGCTGAAGCCATTTATAAAGCAGATCTCTATCTTTACCTATCCTGATAATTGTTCATACAGAAAAGTTTCTGGAAGACAAAACTATGATCTCCAATTTTCTCTGCCTTCTGAAAGGACTGCATTTGTAATCTATTCTATTAATATTACCAGGACACAAGGCTTGGTTTTAAACAATTTAATATGACAACTATTCAACAGTGCTACTCCTATGCTTATGATATGTGATATTACATGCCATTCAAAAGCATAATCACTTTAGAGATTCTATGTATTGGATTCATTATAAAGCCATAAATTGAAGGGATCAATGAAGGAGAGAAATCTGAGCAGCTTGTATGGTCTATTGTTACTTCTGTATGTTGAATGGATCCTCTAAAAATATCAGAATGCTTCCTAAGACCTGAATATATTTTCTAGGTAAAATTGGCAAGAAGGCTTTACCTTCAATCCAATAGATGAAAAAATAATTGTTGGTTAACAAGCTCTCTGGGTTTATATGTTGATGCTTTTATGTTGTAAGTTTATTTACATTACCCAATACTTTATTGCAAATTTATGAGTTCCTTATCAGGGGATGCAGGTGATTTATAGATTTTTAGATAAACTAGAGTTCAGACTTTTAAAGTTTATAGATACATATTCATTATTTTCTCTTGGAGGCTGGAAGAGCAAGGTTAAGGTCTATAATGGTTTGTACCATGTCCTCTGTGTATATGTTGTGGCTTTCAGCTTCATATTCTTATGATAGCCCTAACAGTGGAAGACAGTGTATTTCTAACCCCTTTGCCTGTTCTTGAGATTCCTTTTTACCCTTACTGTATTGCCTTGTCCAACATTGATGTGGAGTCTTTTCCTTGAGTTTTTGTAGCTTGCTTTTTTGTTTGTTTGGTTGGTTTGTTTTGTTTTTTTCCTGGATGGTTGTCTTCTCTTGGAGTTCCACTCTTTTCTGAAGGGGAAACAGAGAGTAGGTAGATGTGAGGGAGAGGGTGGTTGGGTGAAGGGAGAGGAAACTGTGTTTGGAATGTTTTGTATGTGAGAAGAATTTATTTCCCATAAAAAGAAAGGAAACTTATACAATGTCCCAGAATTTGTTAAGAGGTAACATTACTCCATAATGATTGAGTGGGTTATTATATGAACTTTCCAGACAAATCCAGGGCCATTTTCAGGTGTGTCATTTGGTAGAATGCTAAAATGAGACAATGATACAATGCTGATGCATGTGTATGTGTGTGTCTATGTGTATAATTGTATAACTGTATGCTTAATTAGACTTGAATTACAAAAAGGATTATGCTAACAGAAGCCAAATGCATAATAAAAAGCCATAACCAGCTCTTTTATTTGTCCACAGGTTACCTTCCTAGAGATTCAACAAATAATATAGACTAGTTTTTCCAAATGGATATTTCCGCCAGAGGGAAGAAGCAATTTGGCTGGCATTTTACAAAGAAATTCAGTGTCAAAAATCAATGTAGCTGTTCATGTCCTCATATTTCTAGACAAACACACACACATGCATGCACGTACGCACATGTGCACGCATGCGCGTGCGTGCACACGCACGCACACACACATACACACACACACACACACACACACACACACACACACACAGAGGCACACATAAAATACCTTTGTAATTCAAAAGGCCTGCTAAGAAGTAATTGAATTGTATTTTCTACATCTGTGCTTGAATTTTACTAATCAACTTGATACTTTAGAGATATGCATATAAAATGTGCAAATTCCCTCTCAGTTGCCAAATAATGATTGGGAATAGAAAACATGAGATTCAAGAGTGACCTGGAAAAAAAAAACAAAAACAAAACAAAACAAAACAAAACAAGGCTTCAGGCAGAATATGATCTCTATCTTAAATTGTATAATGTTGAATCAGACAACTTATGCCCATTAATGTTTGTTTTGCGAAATATGAGGCCCACTATTTGCTGCATGTGTGATATTTAAAATTGTGAAGTCTTGTTGGTAAGTGTTTTATTTGAAGTGTGTGATAGCTTTATTCATCACCTGCTTTGAGGTAATTGTTTGCTCTATACTTTTTCTGACCTCAGCTAACAATGCCAGGTAGTTTCTGTTTCCATTTACTTGACAGATTCTTGTCCACGGAATGACTCAGTCTGTAAGTTTCCTTTCCACTTAGAGGTTCTTGTGGTGACAATATTTACATCTGGCTTTTCACTACAGGTTGTAATCAGGTCTTTAGTTGTCATGTTATTATAGACAAAAGTGAAACAAGTCACTACATATTGATGTTTTTTAGATTTATGGCAAATATATATTTTGGATACACACACACACACACACACACACACACACACACACACACACACACACACACACACATATGACTTTAGATAACCTGTAGGAAAATTTTAGTAGAAAAGACACAAAGTGAAAAGCATAGGTATTGCATAACTAATTACTAACCTATTACGGTCCTTATTATAGTGATGAATATTTTACAAGCTCATTACATTTTGTGCTTTCATATTATCCTGACAATTCTTCTTCTTTATGCATTTGTTCTCTTCTTTTATTTCTCCAAATAGTCCAGCATGTGATACCTGATCACTATCCTTATTATTATCAAAATCAACATTCGATGTAATGGGTACTTGTAATAAATAACACGATGCACAAAATAATGAGGTCTATCAGCTGCTCTAACCTAGGGTACAGTTATATGGATGTAAGGCTGCTGGATACCAAGACCAGTAAGCAAAATAAACCTGGTCGAGCTAGACAGCCATGTGTTCTTAGGCAGGTTCAGAGTATCAGGCATGGGGTTTCTCCTGAGGACTGGCCCTTAAATCCAATCCAAAAGTAATTGTTCAAGTGGTCTCAGCATACACAGAGAATCATTCAAATGTTTTCTGAATATAAAAAGGATATAATTAGAAATTTTGTACTTTACTTATAGAGAGCTGTGAAAGAGTGGTAATCTTTATTTCTTAACAATTTATATTTTTTAAGCTTAACAGAGGTCTAATCATATGTGCAGAGATTATTCTCATGGTCACAGACAACAATTTTCAAAACTGCTCCTTCAACTGTAGTTGAATAAAACTGCTCTTTTAACAGCTATTGAACCGTTCTCAGCTTTAAAACCTTTAGAAAGGATTCTAAAGAACAAATCTATCAGCTACTGGCTGTCTTTCTGTCTGTCTGTCCGCCTATGTTTCTATCATCTATCCTTCTGTCTTTCTAGCAAATGTATTAGTATGGCTTACAGGCTGTAGCCCAGTTTGTCCCACCATGCCTGTGTACCAACAGAAGTGCCAAAGATCCAACAATTGTTTAACCCAATGATTGCTAAATTTAGAAGGCAGGAGGTCTCAGCTAGTCTTCAGTATATTGTAGAATCCCCCCCCCCCAAAAAAAAAAAAACAGTCTGAAAAGTCTGTGAAAGGAGAAACTTGCCAGGAAGAGTGAGAGCACTTAGGCGAAAAGAGAACCATAAACTATTCTGAATGTCCTTTATTTAGCCTGATATCAGATGTTATGTCCCAGATGTGTTACCACATTAAAGGTGGATCTTCACATCTCAAAAGATCTGGATTAAAAGCGAATCTTCCCATTTCATAGGTATATAGCTTCCTGTCTTTTAATTAAATCTGTAGGTATTCAAGTTGACAACTAAGAATATCCATTGCAATGACATAATAACTATTTTGAAGTGTATTTAATTTGCTAAAACAATAATTTTATAGACAATATTTATGTTAATAAACCTAATACTTAAGCTATAAAACTTAAAAATGTGTACATTGCTTATTTTCAGAAGCGTTATAGTGAGAACAAAAACCTAGTTGGCTTTAAAAATGAACAAATTAGACTTTAGAATCTACTAAAGCAACCAAACTATGTACATTGTGAACTCCCTAAATATTACTCAAAAACATTTCTGTCCTACCTGTGTGTGTGTGTTTATATCTTTAAGCACTTGATAAAAGTGCTCTATAAAGGTCTCATGTAAAATAAAATTGTACTCAGAAGCACATTTAATGACTATGTTCATTTCTCTCTCATCTAAGTATCAAGACTTGGTGCTTGAACTTTATCCACTATAATATTTCCAGATTGTATCGCCTCTCCCAGAGTTAATAAGATATTACTGAATCAGAATGTTGAGCATAGTTTACCATTTACTTTTAATACTTCCTCACTTTTCATTATTGACATGACAATCATGTTTTCACTATTTCATTTTACATTGCTAGGTGAGTTGTTCATAGAGTCATTTAAATTCCATTGTTTTTGGTTTACCTTTTTATTTATGAAATTTAATATTTTGTGATTATGGGTTAGTGATTTTAATTAAAATTATACCTATTATGCAATATTTAAACATTATAAATAAATTTGTTTTTATTTCTTGAAGTATATGCTAAGTTTGGAGGGGTCAATAGAGTGAAATTTTCACTAAATAATTCTTTTACTATATTCAGGTTTTGAACCTAGAACTATTTTAATATTTATTTTCCTACTATCTGATATTGTAAGAATATTCTTTAATGTTAATGTATTTTTCTTCAGTATTGAACCTGATACTATACTCAAATTAAATGAAAAAAATTACTTGAAAATTAATTTAGCCATCTTATTTCTTGTCTTCTTCATTGATGTTGAAGATTTTTATGTATCTTGTGTATTATTCTAGTTTTGTTACTGTCTTGTTTGAAATGAGATTGCAATGATCTTGGCTGGAGAGATAGCTAACCAGTTAGGACGTCTTGCTAATTTCTAGATGACCTAAAATTTGTACCTAGCTTTGGCTTAGCAGCTCACAAACTTCTGTAACTCCAGTTATGAGGATACAACTTCTCCACATTTTGTGAGTACCTGCAATCATGTGCGTGTAACAACATGTATATGAATGCACTTAAAATAACTTAAAAATCCAAAATAGCACAAGTGTTTATAGAATTTCCTTTTACTAATCTTTGTATATTTGTCAATTTCTGTACCTCTCTCAGCATCGTTCTATCCATCTATCTACCAATTTATCTCCCTATACATTGTATTAATTATAATTTTTCAAGTTCTTAAAATTTATCTTGTGATTTAAAATATCAGTGTGCTTAAAATAGCTAAGCATTAGAACAATCCTTTACATTTCAGCAATTATATGAGAATATGATTTACTAAGTAATATTAGGATGCTTGGTGTCTTGTTAATTTATTCCTTTAAATTCCATTTTTTTCCTTAGCCTTCTGAATTTTAGGTTTTAACACTTTTTGATGTACCACATGGGAGAGAGGAAGCGAGAGAGAGAGAGAGAGAGAGAGAGAGAGAGAGAGAGAGAGAGAGAGAGAGAGAGA
>NC_034597.1:85105006-85120106 GCF_900095145.1 Mus pahari | reverse complement strand
CACACACACACACACACACACACACACACACACACACACACACCAGTAATAATTACAGAAGAAAATTAAGAAAAGGTACATATTAAGAACTCAACTATCAGTGGTTTCAGGTTTGTTTCAAGAGTCAAAAACAGACATTAATGAGTGAAACAGCTCTTTCAGGACAAATGTTTATGAATTAAAGTAGGTTATATTTATATAATGAATATCTCAAGCTATCAGTCAATAATTATTTTAATTTTTAACTTTGCTAGGTTGATGATTTTATCATGAACTAAATTTGAAACAATTTTATAATCTGATTTTTAAAAATTGTATTTATTATATTTTCTAAAGTTTTACCTAAGCTATAATAAAAGTAAATTAAAACATTTATTCATTCTCTTAATGTGTTATCTTATTATAAAGACCTAAACGATTTGAACTTGAAGTACTATAGTATAATATGAAGAACTGACCAAAGCAACCTTTTTAATTTAATACTTAGAGGGAACATTTTTAAAGATATAATCTGTATTTTCTAAAGTTTTAAATGTTTATTATCGCATTGTAAACTTTGATTTTGAATGGGAATAAAACTAAGCAATGTAGCTTCTTTTGTAAGAAACAGGTGTTCTGGCCTGGAAAACTCATTCTTAAATCTCATCCTGGATCAAAGGTTGATGTGCATTAATCCTACCCAAGTTTGAGATTAGGAAATGATTTATGAGAATTGTACAAGAGAAAATCATATTGAACCAACATAACCATTTATCTGACAGATCAAAGACCTTGAAGAAAATGACTTATTTCAAGAAGTGTAGAAAAAAATAAAAATGTGAAAAAATTTTAGAAAAATGAAAGTCTAGGTGAAAACTAATACAGGGGGAAAATGTCTTGACACTCAGCTTTTCTTCTCTGTCCTTATTTTTATTGTTTTAAAATTTCTTAATATAAAGAACGGCATACATATATACAAAGAAAGCTGTTTACTTCCACCCTATATATTCCTCCAACTGTTCCAACACTACACAGTATAATCATTACTATTGTTTTACGTTTTATTTAACTAACTCACAGTGTTCCTCTTTTTCTGTCCTTACCATCTACTTTAGCATTTACTAGTGGTTGCATTCTTTAAAAAACAAACAAACAACAAAAATAAAAACACTTTTTAAACTCTACCATGTCAACTGTCAGTAGGTCATAAGTATGGGGTGGAATCTTAAGATCTATGCCTAGAATGCAGCTAGCTTGATTTTCTACAGATTAGTCTAAAATATGCAACCCATGTCTCAGCCTATATTTTAATTAATTCTGAAATATCACTGGGATTTAAGCATCTGTCACCCAATTTATTTAACAGTGAAGTCTCCATTACTTGGGTTGCTTGATGAAACTTAGTGAGTTGTTTCTTGATAACATTCACGAAAAACATGAAACCTTCACTAAACATAAAACTTTCACACTAAAGAGAATGTCATTAAACTTTTAGAAAAGTTCTGATAAAAGGTTGCAGGTGGAACCATTTTATACACTCTGTTTCAAACAAATCTAGACTCTTTCTACAGGGCTATGGTTAAAATCTTCAAGTTTAGACATGTATTAGTCATGAACTGTAAACACAGTACTAGAAGCATCAGGATTTCATTGGAGACACGTATAATGTATTCCTGACTCAGGTTTCTTTGCTCCCTGTGATCTTATAGTGTGAATCTGATAGACTGACAAATGCTCCTTGCAGTGAACTTTGTGAATATCTACACAGTATGCTTATGCATGGAAGTTCATTGCTATGATACCTACATGTATCTGATTTTCAAATCATGTCCCAAATCATGATGCTGCTCTGGAGGAAAAAAATTAAAGACAAATATATGGCATAGAAAAACTTGAACTACTTTCAAATATTTAAATGGAGACATGAAAACTCTTTGAAAACATGTATAAATGAGTAATGTTGATAACAAATGACACATACTACTACTACTAAAGCTCCATGTGTATTAGGTAATCCATGGATTCTTTTGGAACTTTGATAAACATAAACATTTTCTTTAGTTGATATCTAAGAAAAATAGACTTACTTTGTTTCATGTTGTGTGCTAGAGGACCTCCAATCATGCTGCATGGTCAAGTAATGTAATCATTTTCTTCTTAATCTCAATAGGGATAGGGAAAAGTTTCAATTGATATCACATTTGCTTATGAAGTATGAGCTAGCTTTTTACAACTAAAGTGTATTTATGAATTAACTCAAAATTGTTTGTGGTTTATGAGATTTTGATCAATGTATTTCATTACTTATATTTTTCTTACTGTATTGAAGTCTATGGCCTATTTCAAGATTCTTTTCTATTTATTTTTATTAGATATTTTCTTTATATACATTTCAAATGCTATCCCGAAAGTGCCCAACCCCTCCCACACACACACCCCTGCTCCCCTACCCACACATTCCCACTTCTTGGCCCTGGCATTCCCATCCTTACAAATTTTGGTCTTGTTGACAAAGTTGGGCAGCATCATCTCACTTTTTTTCATCAAATTCTAAAACTATTTTCTTGTAGTTTTTGAATTGGATTTATTATTAAAATAGTTTTAACATAGTATGATTTTTATTGATTATAGAACTTAAAAGACAATATAAAGTTAATTTAATTGAAGCATTATCACACAAGTTTATGAGGCATAATGTGACATTTTCACATGCAGAACAAATGTATTGAGAAAACAAGAGGAATAAGCATATTGAGTCTGTCAACCATTTATTTCTTTGAGAAAGAATCAACTGATAATTTGATGCACTAGCAACAGCCATTCTGTGTGTAAAGATAGACATAAAAGTTAGTCCTATGTCTTACATTTTTATACTTACTTTATATTTAATGGCAGATTTTTTTCCCATCACTTTCTAGCCCTTCATGTGCCTAGCCTCTTACCACTGCCATTTTACTTTCATATTGTATGAGGGATTTTTTTTTTAATTAGAGACTTCATGTAAGTAAAAAATTTACTGCGGTTGCCTTTGTAAGATTGGATAGTTCTCTTAATGTATCATCTTTGAAGTATACTTATGTTGCCCAATAGGATGAAAAGAGTTCTTATTTTTATAGAGGGATATCATTTTGTTTGGTACCTAAGCCAAAAAAAGTAAATACATTTTAGTATACAATGTCAATAAATTTTATAATAAATACATAATGAATATACTATTTCTGTGACTCTTTCCAATTTAGTAACTTGATACTCTGCTATAGAAAATCTATCATAAGTCACCTTTTAAGACGAGAAAATATCTTTCTCTAATTTATGTCCTGCTTCCCAAAACAGGTAATTTTTATTAAACTGGTTTCTTTTTTTAAAAAGAAAATCATTCCAATCTTCTTCAGGGCCTTCAATTCTTCCCCCTATACCCAACTCTTCCATAAGAGTCTTTAACCTCTGTCCAGTGTTTGACTTTTGGTATCTGCATCTATTTTAGTCAGCTGCTAGGTAGAGCCTCTCAGAGGACAACCATGGCAGGCTACTGTCTACAAGCCTAACAGAGCATCTCTAATATTGTCAGGGATAGGTGCTTCCTCACAGGATGGGTTTCCACATGGACCAGCTATTGGTTGTCCAGTCCTTCAGTCCCTGCTCTATTTTTATCCCTACATTTCTTTTAGATGGGATAGATTTGGGGTCGAAAGATCGTTGGGTGGGTTAGTGTCCTTATCCCTCCTGGGGTTCCTGCCTGGCTACAGGAGGAGGCCTCTTCAGGTTCCATGGCTACAGTATTAGGCATCCTGGCTCGGATCATCCAGATTGACTTCTTGGAGCTTCCCTAAGTCCAGATCTCTGGGACTTCCTGGGAATTGCACCCACCCTGTGAAGCAGAGCGGTGCCTAGAAATTGCACCCAGTGGCAGATTTACATTCATTCTCCAAGAGCTCTAAACATCTCTCCCGTCTCCCCCCCACACACCTGATCTTGCCCCCTATTTCCTTCCCTCTCCCCACTCTTACCCACTTCCCTCCCTCCTTCTGCTTCCTATGTCTATTTCATTCCCTCTACTAGGTGGGATTCAAGCATCCTCACTTAGGACTTCCTACTTATTAACTTCTTTGGGTCTATGGGTGTATCCTGTATCATGGGTATTCTGTACATTTTGGCTATTATCTACTTGTCAGTGAGTACATACCATATATATCCTTTGGGTTTAGGTTACCTCAATCAGGATGATATTTTCTTGTTCCATCAATTTACCTGTAAAGTTCCTAATGCCTTATTTTTAATAGCTGAATAGTATTCTACTGTATAAATGAACTAAAATTACTGTATCAATTCTATGTTGAGGGACATCTGGGTTACTTCTAGTTTATGGCTATTATGAATGAAGCTGCAAACAGAGTTAGCTAATCTAGATGCCTGGGAGCTCTCAGAGACTGAGCCACCAACCAAAGAATATATAGGGACTAGTGTGAGGTCCCTGGCTCATACATAGAAGACATGCAGCTCAGTCTCCATGTGAGTACCCCAAGATGTGAAATTAAGGCTGTCCCTAAAGTTCTAACTTGATCTTGGTATCCATTCCTCAAGAGAGCTGATTTTCCTGGCCTCTAAGTGGGGAACATGCACCAGGCTGAAATTTCTGAGGGGACCTACTATCTTAGCGAAGAGAAGGAGGATGTGGGAAGGACTCTGTGAGAGGGGAATCAGGATCCAGGATAGCATTTGGGATGTGAATATATACTTATGTGTGTGTGTGTGTGTGTGTGTGTGTGTGTGTGTGTGTGTGTATGTATGAATGATTTTATATACTTGTTTTTCATGATAATGTCTGAAAAAAAAGCTCCCGAAATTGCTGACCTAAATTTATGAAAGACATAAATTTCTGGACCATTACTGACACTTTATAAACATCATCTTTTCTCTTGGGTGTGTGATTTACAGGTTGACAGCGACCAATCATTCATTGACACCTCAAAGTGATTTGGATTCCAGTAGCTCTGAAGAATTCTATCAAGCTGTTCACCATGCTGAGCAATCATTTAGAAAGATGGAGAATTATTTAAAGCAACAGCAGCTCTGTGATGTCATCCTGATAGTTGGGAATCGAAAGATACCTGCTCATAGGTATGAGAGTTCCAATTGTATATCCATATTTATAAAACCTATAGATTAGTTTTTAGACTGCAGAATTTGTTAGCATTATAATATGTAGAAATTGTAATTTCTTGACATCTTAGGTTGTTGCTGCTCATTTATTTTACATTCAGGGGAAAATTAACATATCATTTTAATTATTTAACTACTAATAAAAGAAATTTAAAGATTTAATATAATTATTTTTATAACTCTTTTATTAACTGCATATATTATATGCTTTAGTAATTAATTCTGAGTAACCAATAATTCATTGATGTCACATTAAGAGAACAAATTAAGCACTCTCAATTGTGGTGATTTTACCAGGAGCCAGTCCAGATTTGAATTCTCTGCTTCATGAAACCAGTGTTGTCCATCCTCTCTCTGTTGCATTAGTCTGAATCTGTGCCTACCAGGAAAAAAAAAGTTGTCATGTGAATCTTTCTGCACCTGTGTCTTTGTCTCCTCCTGTGTGTGTCTACCATGTGACTTTGTCTGCCCCTCACAAAGGGTTTTATTCTTACTATAATAAATAGCAGAAAATGTATCCTCTAAGGAAGGAATCGGGTATTTTATAGCAATCTTTACAGTTTTACAAGGATCAAATTACTGTCTCCAACTCGTTCCACCTGATCCAGGTGACAAACATTATTTTTTTCAACTAGTATTCATAAGTAGTATATCAATTATTGTGGTGGATTTTAGAAAATTGATTTTAATATCCATATTTGCTGTTTTCAACCAAAAATACACAGCCCTATCTTTTAATTTGTTTGACAAAAGATTTGTCTATCTTGTTAATTTTCTCAAAGAACTAGCTCCTGGTTTCATTGATATATGCATCATCCTATTTCTTTCTAATTTATTGATTCCAATCCTGAGTTACTTATTTCCTGCCTCCTACTACTCTTCAGTGTGCTTGCTGCTGCTTTTGCTTTTTCTCTGTCTTCTCCTCCTTCTACTCCTTCTTATCCTTCTCTTCCTCCTCTTCCTTCTTCTTCCATCCAGCATCATTCCAGTGAACTTTTAAGTTGGGGTATGAGAACTTTAAAAATTCTTCTTGGAGGCACTACTTTCCTCTTAGCACCACATGCATTGTGTCCTATAAATCTGGTGTGTTATACCTTCATTTTTATTGAATTCTAGAAAAATATCTAATTTCTTACTTTAGTTCTTCCCTGACCCTGGGACCATTGTATAGAGAGTTGGTAAATTTCCATAAGTGTGTTGGCTTTCTGGTGTTTCTGTTGCCATTGGTGTTCAGCTTTAATGCATGGTGGTCTGATATGATATAACATGCTATTTCAATTTTCTTTTATCCATTGAAGCTTGTTTTGTGACTGACCATATCATCAATTTTTGGAGAAGGATCCATGAGTTGCTAAGAAGAAGGTTTATGCTTTTTTGGGGAAGGGTGACATATTTTATACTTGTTTGTTGGTTTCATTTGAATCACAATATCTGTTATTATTTCTCTGTTTAGATTTGTCTAGATGAACTGTCAATCAATGAGATTAGTATGTTAAAGTCTCTCACTATTAATATGTAGGATTTGATAGATAATCTAAGTTTTAGCAGTGATTCTTTTACAGATGTGGCTACACTTTTGTTTGGGGCATAGATGTTCGGAATTAAGATATTGTCTTGATACTTTTTTTCCTTTGAGGAGTAGGAAGTGTCCATTTTGTCCCTTTTGATTAATTTTGGTTGAAAATCTATTTTATTTGATATTAGAATAGCATTCTAGATAGCTTCTTGGCTCTATGTGCAGGGAAAACTGTTTTCTAGCCCTTTACACTTAAGTAATGTCTATCTTTATTGCTGAGGTGTGTTTCTTTTATGCAGCAGAACAATGCATCCTGTTTTCAAATCCATTCTGGTAGCCTGTATGTTTGTATTGTGAAATTGAATCCATGGATGTTGCCATATATTTATGCAAAGTGATAGTTAATTCCTGTTTTTTGACATTGGTGACATTGGTGTATATACTGGCTAGTTCTGTGTCAACTCGACACAGGCTGGAATTATCTTAGAGAAAGGAGCTTCATTTGGGGAAATGCCTCCTCGAGATTCAGCTGTAAGGCATTTTCTCAATTAGTGATCAAGGGGAGAGGTCCCCTTGTGGGGGCCATCTCTGGGCTTGTAGTCTTGGTTCTATAAGAGAGCAGGCTGAGCAAGCCAGGGAAGCAAGCCAGTAAAGAACATCCCTCCATGGCCTCTGCATCAGTTCCTGCTTCCTGACCTGCTTGAGTTCCAGTCCTGACTTACTTGGTGATGAACAACAGTATGGAAGTGTAAGCTGAATAAACCCTTTCCTCCCCAACTTGCTTCTTGGTCAAGATGTTTGCGCAGGAGTAGAAACCCTAACTAAGACCGTGTGTGTGTTTGTGTGTGTATGTGAGTGTGCACATGTGCTCGGGTGAATATGTGTTTGCATGATTGTGTGTTCTTCCCTTGTTTTTTTCATATAGAATTACATATTTCCTGCTTTTTCTTGGATGTAGTTATGTTCCTTGGGTTTCAATTTTCCTTCTAATATTTTCTAAAGGGCCGGAATATATATATATATATATATATATATATATATATATATATATATATATATTTGGACTTTTCTTGAAATAGCTTCTTTTCTCCATCTATGGTGATTGAGAATTTGGGTGGTTATAGTAGACTAGGTTGGCATGTGTTTTTTTGTTTTGTTTTGTTTTGTTTTTAGGTTATAAGATATCTTTCTAAGCTCTTCTAGCATTTAGAGTCTCTGTTGAGAAGTCGGTATAATTCTGATATATCTGCGTTTGTATGTTACCTGGCCTTTTCTCCATGCCAGAGTTAATATTCTTTCTTGTATTTTTGATTATTATGTGAATGGAGGATTTTCTTTTCTGGTTCAGTCTAACTGGAGTTCTATAAGTTTCTTGTGTGCTTATTGGCATATTTTAATTTAAGTAAGGAAAGTTTTCATCTATGAATTTGTTGGGAATATTTTCAGGACCTTAAAGCTGGGACTCTTCATTTCTTCTATTCAAATTACTCTTTATTTTATTTTTCATTAGTTATTTTATTTATTTACATTTCACATGTTATCTACCTTCCCAGTTCCCCCCCCCCCATAACATCCCTATCCCCTCCCTGCCTCTACATGGGTACTTCCCACCCACTTCTGCCTCAGTGCCCTAGCATTCCCCTACTCTGGGTCATCGAGTTTCTACTGACTCCCTTCCCAGTGATTCCTGATAAGGTAATTCTTAGCTACATATGCAGCTGGAGACATAGGTCTACCCATGTGAACTCTTTGGTTGGTGGTTTAGTCCTCGGAAGCTTTGGGGTGTCTGGTTGATTGATATTCTTGTTCTATGTGGTTACTAAGTCTTCCATTGTGGTCTCCCTGTGCTCAGTCAGATGTATGCTGCATGCATCCACATGTGTTATAATCAGGTTCTGGCAGAGCCTCTCAGGGGGCAGCTATACCAGGCTCCTATCAGCAAGCTCTTCTTGGCCTCAGCAATAGTGTCTGGGTTTGGTGTCTGCAGATGCAATGGATCCCTAGGTGGGGCAGGTTTTGGATGGCCATTCCTTCAGTTTCTAACCCACTCTTTATCCCTGCATTTCCTTTCAACAGGAGGAATTCTGGATTAATATTTTTGAGGTGGGTGGCTGGTCTCATCCCTCAACCAGGGGTCATGTCTATCCTCTGGATATTGTCTTTACAAGATTGATTTCCTTTTTGTTGGTATTTCAACTAGTGTCCTCCCTGTTGGATCCTGGGAAACTCTTGAGTCTCTGGCATCTTGGACTTTCTAGTGGTCACTCCAAGTTCCCCTTCACCCATTGCTACACACCTCCTATGAAAATCCTGACCCTTGGTACTTTTCCCTATCTCCTCCTGTATCTGAACCAGACCCCCTTTTCCCCTCCTCCTCTTCTGTCCCTCCCAAATCACTCTCTCCCTCTACTTCCTAAGATTATTTTCTTCCCTCATATGAGAAGAACTGTAGCATCCGTGCTTTGGTGTGGTCTTCTTTTTTCTTGGGTTTCATATGGTCTGTGAGTTGTATTGTGCATATATTGAGCTTCTTTTTGGCTAATATCCAATTATCATTGAGTACATACTATATGTGTTCTTTTATGTTCTTTTTCTGTCAGATTTTTCTTTTATATTTGAATCTAAAATTTCTTTGAGTGATGTATCACTATTTCATCTTCTGTACCTGAGATTCTCTTATTCATCTCTTTTATTCTGTTGGTGATGCTTACATCTGATTCTGTTCCCTTATTTCTGCTTTCGTCCCTAGGTTTTCCTTATCTAGGATTCCCTCAGTTTGCATTGTTTTGTTTGTTTGTTTGTTTGTTTGTTTGTTTTTAATTGTTTCTATTTCCATTTTCATAGTTTAGTTTATTTCCTTCACCTGCTAAATTGTATCTTTCTTTATATCTTTAAGAGATTTATTCATTTCCTCTATCACCTTTATAAGATTAGATTTAAGTTCATTTTCTTTTCCTTTGACTGTGTTAGGTTATCCGAGACTTGCTGTATTAGTATATCTGTGCTCTGAAAGATTCATCTTTCTCTGACTTTTACTGATTTTGTTTTTTTTAGAGGTCCTTTAGCCATTGTGATGGCTTTGTTCCCTGTATGTTCCTGTTGTAATAGGTATTGGGAGGGGGGGTTAACTTCAATGGTCCTGATGTGGCAGGCCTCTGATAGGCATCCTTGTGAAGTATACTTGTGGATCAGCAGGTTGGTATGTTGTAGGACTTTCAGGTCTGATAAAAGTTGGCAGACAGGTGACTGGGAGATAGAGTCCCTGGGGATAGCAGGCTGCTCAGGATAGTTTGAGGGTGTCCCAGAGGTCTCAGTCAGCAGGAGAGTTGTGTGGGGAATAGAAAGTAACCTTTATGGTTCAGGCTCTGCAGGTCTGGTGATGGTGGGTGAAGAGGTGGGGGGAGAATTGTGTCTTTAAATTTGTGAAAGTGTATATATATATATATATATATATATATATATATATATACTTTGAAGGGAAAAATGAAAGGGAGAAAGTATGTCATATTTAAAGTTTAAAAATTATTTTTAAAATACTCATTTAATTCATGTTTTGGCATTACTCGAAATTCTAAAATGATTATGGGGGATATACAGTAAATATATACTTTAGGGAAATCCATTGTATCAATTGAAGGAATTTATGATTTTATGTTTATTGTTTATTAGAAACCGAATGTTTGCGCATGTACCATCTGGTCATAAAGTTATTTCAGAGAGAACAGGGACAAAAGACAAAAATGAAGCATTAGATGTCATGTCCTTAAAAGTATCCAGTTTAGGTGTCATAGCTTGAAATAATGTGCAATAAATTTCAAGCTATGAAAGATGGTAAATTAAAATTTAAATGATGAATGAATACAATGAAAATGTTTTACCAGGATTAAAAATTCTATGGTCTGAAATCTTAATTTTCTAGATGTATCAAGTTATGTTTTCTTTAAATCTTCATCCAGGCATAAAAGAGAGAAAATTATCTACCTGAGAGACCTTGAATAACAATAAGAAATTTGGGGTTTGAAATAGTATTAATAATTAATTAAAAGCTAACACAGGTTTTTGGGGGACATGTAGTACTAATAAATCAAATAGTAGTAATAATCATTGCAGGCACCAGAAGCTATTTAAAATTCATGATCTTGGTTGTGTATCTGGCCCTGATTGACACAATTTGAGCATTTCTAAAAAGTAAAGGAAATCTTTTTTTTCCTCCTTTTTAAAAAACATCATAAAATATAAAACAAAGTCCTGGAAGGTTTTAATTGCACATGATATACCATCGATAATTGGTAACAATAGAATGGAAACTCCAAAACTATGGGAATATATGTTATCTATCTTCAAAACACATAGGATTACCATAACCTATGGTTATGAATACTATCTTTGAAGCATTATAATACTGATCAAGAAGAGCACAAAGTAAATACACAGACGAAAATATCAGACGGTCTGTGAAGCTAGAGTATTACCCTACCGCAGAAATAAAAACTGTGAAGATAAAGAGGAGAGGGGAGAGATATTATATAGACTGGCTTGGTAACACTGGAGCACAGAAAACAGGTGTGCAACTTTATGTATAAAATGTTCTTAGAAGAAATGAAAGTTTACAAGAACAGAGGAACAAATTAATCAAAGTTTAAACCTCTTCTCCTTCAGCCTCCTGAGGAGATAGAGGATTTACTTGATGCACATAGACATACTGTGCTTCACAGGACAGCCTTTTAGGCCATGATGTGGTAGTATTGGTTACTGTTGGCTCCATTACTTGTCTAGAGGTGAGGATCATGTTGGCAGAGGAGGACCATGTGCAAGGCCCAATGAAGCTTTTTGGAAGAAGTGTCCTTTTTCCTTTGCCTTATGTTAATACCAATTCAAGATGTATGGGCCTTAAAAAGAGGACATAGACGTAGAATAAACTAAAATATATGTTAGTGTTGTATTTAACATAGAAAGAAATACAAGGAAACTTTTATGTCATTTGGATGAAAACTAATGGCACAACAGCAATTCTAAATAAGACAGTGTGAATGTAAGAAAATTACAGGCAGTACACTGAATTTAGTATAAAGACAATCAAATGCTGGTAGAACATTTGGACAATGATCTTTTCTTTTTTTACAGGCACTGCAGTAGTACAGTAAAATTTAAAGCTATCATACAAATTATTAATGCAGTGCTAAAAAAAAGTGATTTTGCAAAAGTGAACATTAAAGCAAAGCACAGATATCCACAAAGTCTACAGCAAAGGGCAGGTCACAAAGTAGACAGAAGAGAAATCACTGAATAAGAAATAAAGATGAGATAAAAAGTCTGCACTACTCTACCTTAAATAAAAGTAGGTTAAAAACATGGAATACAATTGAAAAACCATATGAAGTTCAACAAGAAGAAAGACCTAAGTGTGGATGCTTCAGTGCTTCTTGGGAGGTGGAACAAAATATTCACAGGAGGAAATATATAGACGAAGTGTGGAGCACAGACTGAAAGAAAGGCCATCCAGAGATTGCCCCACCTGGGGATCCATCCCATATAGCGCCAACTGGACGCTATTATGGATGCCAAGTAATGCTTGCTGGTTGGAGCCTGATATGGCTCTCTCCTGAGAGGTTCTGCCAGAGCCTGGCAAATATAGAGCCAGATGCTCACAGCCAAACATTGGACTGAGTGTGGGGTCTTTAATGGAGGAGTTGGAGAAAGGACTGAAGGAGCTGAGGGAGTTTGCAGCCCCATGGGTGGAGCAACAGTGTCAACTGGCCAGACACCCCCTCCCCCAAGCTCCTGGGGACTGGACTACCAACCAAATAAAACACGTGCAGGGATGACACAGTTCTGGCCACATATATGGGCCTGAGGTGGTTCGATTCCCTAGTGTAGGGAAATGCCAGGGCTGGAACGGGGGAGTGGGTCAGTGGGTGGGGGTGCACCTGCAGAAGGAAGGAGGATGGATGGGATAGGGGGTTTTCCAGAGTAGAGACCAGAAAAGGGATAACATTTGAAATGTAATTAAAGAAAATATCCAAAACAAGAAACAAACAAAGAAAAAGATTATTTCTGTTCAACTGCTTGCAGAAGTCAAAAGAGGGCACTGCATCCCCTAGAGCTAGAATTAGCATGTGGTTGTGAAACAACTGACTTGGGTGCTGGGAACTGACTTGGGTCATCTGGAAAAGCAGTCTTTGCTTTTAACTATTAAGACATATCTGCAGACCCTCTTCACAAATCTAAAATGAGGCACTAAATTAACAACCTTGATGAAGGTGTTTAAATTTGTGGTGCTTTTAAAAAAAGATTTATGTATGTACATACAGTGTGTTATTCCCTATGGTATTTAAAATTCAACCAAATGTAGAAATCGGGAATGTATATAGGATATAACATGTTATTTAAGGATAATTCAAGAAAAAGCTTCAAAAGAAAAAAAAAAGTTGGAGGTTGACTGTGTCTAACACCATAATAAATTAAAGTGGAATAAATGACTCTTTAATAGATTTAGAACTACATTTCAGTGACTCCCAAATAGAGATTTTTCTAAGTGGCTGCATTTATTCAGTGAATCAGTTTTTGCTCCAGCTTTCCCTACATTAACTGAAGCTAAATATCCACGTATAAAGATGTTAACTTTTGCCAAGTGTTAAATCTAGATTCTAATTCAAGTCTTTTGTGTCAGTAAATCTGAATGCAGAATTAATCTTTTCACACTGCGATGACTGAGCTGGCAGTATTTTCCTAGAGCTGATACAGATCTTATTTGATGATTCAAACTTGCATAATGTAGGTCACAAAATATTTTGTTCTTTAAAATATGACCTGCCTGTAATACAAACTTAGTGTGTAAGAACACGCTGATTTAATTTATGTTGAAATACTTGTTCCTGGAATGATGCCCAACCATCTCTCCAGGAACAGGTATGATGTTTATGGAGACAATGACTATTTATCACCTGATGTTTATGGAGACATTTAAAGCTTAACACTTTGATATAACTGATCATTTCACATTCATGAATTTCATTGGGTTGCAGTAAATATTTGGATATCTCTATGCTTTTTAAATAAAATTAATAATAATTACTATTACTATATGTGTGAATATTTTTGCATACATGTATGACTGTGTACTACATATATGCTTTATATCTTCATAATTCAGAAGAGGACATCATATTCTCCAAAATTTAGCATCCTGAAAGATAAGAAAGCAGGTATGAGCCATTTGGGCTGAATTTAGGTTTATAAAACTAACAATAAAAAAATTCAAAATAATTTTTATACTGGTATATAAAAATTGCGAATTATATATTTTCATTAACTGGAAAATGAGGTGCTGTGCAAAAAATAAATGACAATTTAAACTATGGGGTACTCTAAATTTTTAAAACACATTTTATGAAACACAGTAGGAAATTAATTGGATGAAAAGATGAGGATATGAATGCAAACAGTTTGTGATCTATAGTTTAAAACGGTCAACCTCACTATTACATAAGAGTAGAATATTAAAGTAAAAGTAACTATTAAACTTAATACAGTCTAAATGATAATGAGGTAATTGCTATCATCCATTTAAAAAAAATATTTTATGATTTATTGTAGAGGAAACTAAAAAAAATATATAATAAATGAAATCTAGGAATCCCTTTGTCCTCAGAGCTACACTAAAATAAGCCTAAACAAAACATTTTCTACTATTGATAGGAGATTGATGCTTTCAAGAGAAATAACAAGTATTAGAAAAGAGAGTAAATATAAGTTTTTATTACCAAATACACATCATGTATTTAAATTCTTGTTGAAGTAGAATGGAGCAAGGAATTATCATACTGTAATTTGATATAATATTCATTAAATGTTACAAATGTGTTTGATGATCAATTAGTGTTGGTTAAAGGAGGAAATCATGAAGTCGTATTACCAAAGGTAATGTGTAGCTTAGTTTTTAATGACTCATTGGGTACATGTTATATTATACTTTCGAAAGCTATGTTTTCATTATGTAGTTTATTTTTAATTCAATCCTGGCAACAATTTCATGAATATATACAATTCATTGCCACTATATTCATTCTACATAACCCTGGCTTTTTTCCTCTCTTGACCCTTCCTTACTTGGTCCTTCATTTGATCATATTCTCCACTTCAAATTTGCTTGTTTTCACCCATTGAAGGTAAATTAGTGTTGCATATATGAGTACAATTAAGAAAACTAGATCTGGAAGATCTATCAATAACTACATCAGGGAATGAAATGATAAACATAGCTCTTCCTTAGAAACAATTAACTACCAATACTTCCTCAAGTTCTCACACTCCCACCATCACAAACCAATGTTGGAATGTTGAAGGACACATGCCTTGCCTTGCCTTGCCTTGCCTTGCCTTGCCTTGCCTTGCCTTGCCTTGCCTTGCCTTGCCTTGCCTTGCCTTGCCTTGCCTTGCCTTGCC
>NC_034597.1:85089129-85104662 GCF_900095145.1 Mus pahari | reverse complement strand
CCCTCCCTTCCCTTCCCTTCCCTTCTCTTCTCTTCCAGTTTAAGGATCTGTAGCTGCTGTGTGGTTTTGGTTGTAACAGCAATGCATTATATAGAAAAAAAGCCTTTCACAACAATACCCCTCTCTGTAGGCTCTTTCAGTTTTAACTTATTTATTATTTGTGAATTTCACATCAAGCCTCCCAGTCCCACTTATCTACTTGTCCCTTCAAATTCAACCCTTTCCTGCAAGAGCCTCTTCCTCCATTAACAAAAACAAACAAACAAACAAACAAAAACCAACCAATCATCCAAACCAAAACAAACAAACAAAAAAACAAAATATACTGCTGTGTAAGTTTCAACATGTCACAGTGTGTCCCCCAGTATACCTTTATATTCTTTCCTTTCCCTCTTCTGAAGCACCCCAATATCGTCAGAAGGAGCTGGGGACACTTCCTTTTGAGGGTTGAACACTCAGATATCACCTATTTTCAACAGGTCAAGTCTCTTCATTACCCACCATTCAGTGTACAAAAGGAACTTCTCTGCCCAGGGCTAAAAAGCATTAAACTCTAGGTGTAACCCAGAATGTTTAAAAGGATGTTCCGAAAACGAAATAACGGTCATAGATTTAGTCTGCATCATGGACAGTGACAGCCTTTGACAAGGTTTATAGTAGCAACAACCTTTGTATTCCTTACCATAGGACAGGTGTCAACTCCAGTCTGTGACTATCTTACAATCAGTTAGACTATGTGCATACTATTTTCATAGAGACATGTATTTCCCAGCAGATCAGTATTATAGTATGCAGATTCCAAACAGTATAAAACAAATGACCTTTCTTTCTTCAGAAGCCTACATTGCTTTGAAGAATATAAATATTTGGAAGTATGCTAGCTAGCAAAAAAAAAAAAAAAAAAAAAAAAAAATCCCTTTCTGTTTCAGGTTCAGACTCTGTGTCCTGTATCCAAAATTCCTGGGTTTTATTTTGACTTCTTATTGTTTGTTTGCTTGTTTGTTTCTGCATCAGGGTTAGAACACCTAATTTTGATGGGCAAATGAGGGGAATGGCATAGGAGAGGTTTTTTTTAGTTAGTTAGTTAGTTAGTTTGTTTGTTTGTTTTTGTTTTTTCAATGCTTCTGAAAAGCTCTGGTAAATAATGCAAAATTTGCCAATGGTTTTAAAAACCTATGTCTTCTTGGAATATCAGTATGTACCCATGCAGGGCACCTCTGTTTAAACATGTTTTATCTTCATAATCATTATCGTCATCACTATTATCTTTTAAATTTAAGTCATAATTTTATAATTTGATCAGATTGCTGGTGGTTGATTTGTTGTTTTACCTCTTGTCTGCTGAACTCAGTGCTTTGTGCTTTATGTCCATTGCCTAAAATAGAACCTGTGCCTCTTTCAGGCTTGTTCTGAGTTCTGTCTCTGACTATTTTGCTGCCATGTTTACAAGTGATGTCTGTGAAGCCAAGCAAGAGGAGATCAAGATGGAAGGCATAGATCCAAATGCACTCTGGGATCTTGTTCAGTTTGCATATACAGGTACAGTAAAATAACTATAATACCATAGAGATACCACGTTAATTTTAAAACTACTTTAGGTCATTGGAAGCTAAAAAGATAGACTGAACTTTTATCATTAAATGTTTAGTTGCAGGTTACATAATAGGGAAAGTTTGGTCTTTATGTTCAGTAAAATCAAAAATCTATAAAGATATTGATTTTTATATTTTCCACACAATATTTACAGAGATTAAATACATGAATAAAATCAGTATTGGGGATGGAATGAAGGAAAAAAAATAAGAGAGTTAATCATTAAATACAAAGTTGCTTATCTCTAGCTGGCCAGAACATTAATCATATAAAATTATCCTCTTTAGAAATATGAGTTAAGGTAATTCTCATTTTTCCAATTATGCTAATTTAATGTTAAAAATTTGTATGACCTTCATATTGATTTGACAACCAAGCTGAAAGATTCAATAGTGAAAGGTAGAATTTGGAGAATCATTGGTCTTGGATATTTGAAAAGTTTTTTTCTAATTTATTATATTGCTATATTCCTTTGGACATTATATTATTTGAAAACACATAGTGTTGTCAAGTTTGGGTTTGTCAAATATGTGCAATTCTGAGCTAGACCAAAGGAGAATGATTTGACAAATAAGATAGCTCTCTCCTTCCAGAAGATCTCTCTTTTTTTTTTTTTTTTTTTTTTTTTTTTTTTTGTTAAGTACCCATAGAGTTACAAAGAAAAAACAGGATTAATGTCTTAAAGGAAATATATAAAGAAATGATGAAACACATGAGCCTTGCATATAGAATTTAAAGTCAGCTTCAGGTATGTGATGTGAAATCGCACATTTCTCATCTCAATAATTTAAAATATGGTTAAACAAGCAAAATTTTCACTATAAAAATCTAAGATGTTTTGAAAGCTATTATAATAGTGGAAAAAGCCCTTGATTTAGTCTGACTGTAACTGGATTGAATTAAGCGAGCAGGCTTTATTACATACAGTGCAAAACTTATAACAATGGAAGAAGGCAAGGGTTCATTTCTACAAGAAGGAGAAAATACAAGATCTCTACATGTGTCTAATTAGCAGGCTATTTCCATGGTCTAGAAGACTACTTTGAAACAACCTAAAATAACTACATTCCTCCAAAAGAATGAGCAAGTAAGAAAATGAAACACCATTTCTTGAGAATCTTTGCTTCAACTTCTTCCTCCCCATTGCCTATTACCCAAAGAGGGTCTTGAAGTGGTTCATTTTCTTCTCCGGTTAGGAAATTAAAAGGCAGACAAAATCTGGAGCATGGCAAGCAGCCAGAGAGAAGAAAGGAAATAGAAACAGAATCATCATTTGAAGAAAGGCTTCTATTGGGGGCGAGGAAAGACATATAACAAGAAATAAAGATGAAGACCCCCCCAAAGTAGAAGGGGGAACCCTGAATTCAAATTCTAACTTCCTCTTGAGTGCTAGTAGTCTTTGTAGTTTCATAGGGGGATTTTCTCACCTATTTTAGGTTTGGCTAATTTCGAGAATGACAGGATGTTGATTGGCCCACAACTGTTGGATAAATATGTCCTGATATAGGCCTTGAATTGTTGAGTCAGTCTGTTAGCGAGGAGCTTATTGGCTAATAACCATAAGACCTTTGTTTACAGCAGCTTTAAAGTCTTGGAAGTTTGTCTTCTCTATTGCCTAATCATAGTTCTTCTACCTATATGTCCTGGTCTTTGAACAATGTAGTCTTTAACGATTGTAGAGCTTGACAACCTTAAATATAGAGAAAGACAAGCTATCTTCCAGGTGGCGTTCTGCTGATATAAGTTGATGCATTGCAAGTGTATGAAACACTTTCTCTATTTCTTGCCAATATTGAGGACATAGATGAGAAACAACTGAATTAAATGTAAGAAAAATCAGCAAGAAATAAATAAACAACAATGCTATGATTTGTTCTATTTGCTATGAACCAAGAAGTTTAGGAGTTTTATCAGCTCAAATAAACCGAGTTACTTTAAGGAAAGATACATAAAAAAGATAATCTTGAGGAATGGGCTACACACCAATCTCAAAAATACTAATCCAGAATTGCTAGCCGTCAAAAGGAAATGCAAGGACAAAGAGTGGAGCAGAGACTGAAGGAGCAGCTATCAAGAGATTACCCCAGCTAGGTATCCATCTCATCTGCAGATGGCAAACCCTATTGCTGATGCCAAGGAGTGCTTGATGACAGGAGCCATTACAAGCTGTGCCCTGAGAGGCTCTGCCAGAGCCTGACCAATACAAATGCAGATGCCTGCAGCCAACCATTGGGCTGAGAGGACAAGGACCCAAATGGAGGAGTTAGGAAGTGAAGGAGCTGAAGGGGTTTGCTCCAAAGTCTCTCACTCTGCATGTTGTTCAGTTTGGGCTCCTGTATCAGTTCCCATATGCTGGATGGGGGAAGTTCTTTGATGATTCTTCAGCAAGACACTAATCTACGTGTATAGTAAAATATTGATAGGAGGGGTTTTTATTGCTACATTTGTTTAGCAGAACAGAAATATTTGCTTTTCTTCTACTTCCATGTATTTTCTTGTATCAGGTTCTGACCAGTTGCTCAGTGTTAGGCATGGGTACCATCTCATAGAGTAAGCCTTAAATCCAATCAGATATTTGTACCAGTGTATCTTGCAGGCAGGTTTTATAATAAAGAAAAACATTTGTAGTTCAGATAATGTCTACTTTTCTCTTCTGGTAGCATAAAGAGTAATTTTCATGATCACTAGTCAATAGGTATAATAGTCTAGGTAGGTACCAGGTCAAATTCTAAATGTTCAGTGGGGTATTTACATTGTGTCTTCAGCAAAAGGTTTTTATTATAAATTAATAAACAGATAACAATAGCTTTGGCCGGAATCTGGATTGCTTGGTGGTTTGAACAAGATGTCATTTGCTAAAATTCAACTAGGTGTAAAATATCTGAGTTACTATCACAGCTGATATTCTTAGGATCACAGGTTAAAATCAACTTAATATTTTGCAAAATATTTTACTCTACAGGAGATTCATTTTATAGCTTTACTTACACATGTACATGAACTCTTTTATGTATAGTAAAGTCTTTGATTAGTTATAGTGATACCAAAGTTGTTCTGGAAATATCCCATAAATTATTTTTTAAAAAAAATCATGAACTCAAGGAAGAAAAATTTTAACATTAAAGATAGCATTACTCCATTTTCAAATCACTTAGAAACTAGTTAAAGATGATTAGATATTCAGATATCATACTCTTACTATTAGACATTATTCAGATTAGTAGTTGAAGATGCTAAGAATGTGTAAAGCTTAAATTACAAAAGTATTTGAAGAGTAACAATTTGTTATACAAAAATGTATTGATAAGTTCATCTTGAGATAAATCTAAATGGTCCTTTAATTGCTATATCAAAACATTGTTTTTAGGCTGTAAATGGAATACCACTAATGTTATTAAAAGTCCAGTCAGGTAAGGATATGCAATCTGGCAGATCAATAATAATACAATAAGCCTCTTACTATGATATGAATGGCAAAACACAGACTGAATGTTTTATTCTCTATCATACTTTACTTTTTCAGAGTACGTTATGACAGGAGTTCATTAGAGTGACTTATAACCCTCTCTTGCTCTCAAAATAAAATAGGTCACTTAAATTGACACCATTATAGCTCTATAGTGACTTGTTCTAAGCACTGTTGATCATCCCTATGACTATAAGCCACTAGCTTATCTATAGATAAGGACTATAAGCCACTAGCTTAGTGGCTTATAGATAGCTGTGATGTTTGAGCAGGTTAATGTGTGATGTCCCATTTCCTGTGAATATACTCAAATACCTTATTTTACTATATATCTACTATCTTGTGCCCTTTGTCTTAATAACAATATTGTCATATTGTCTTAATAAAAATATGCTGAATTGCACATGGAACCTATATTTAATTAAGTTGGAATTTTACAACCCACAATAATTATTTTTTGGTATAAACATTTTTGATATATGGAGATGTATAATTTACACACACACACACACACACACACACACACACATATATATATATATATATATATATATATACAAACATATACATATCAGTACTCGCATTTTAATCACAGATGAAAATTTAGATAAAATAATATTTTTAAAATATATAAGTAGGATCAATGTAGTAAAATACTGCCTTCATTCACACTTCTAGAAATTTCCTCTTGGTTCATCTCTTACATAATCCCTACAACAATGAAATAAGCTGTGTTCATTGATGATGAAGAAAATATAGTTCTAACAAATACGGTGAGTGGAAATGCAATGTTGCTAATATAGTTTCAGGTCCTGGGGACAACTGATAAGGACAAAGTTCAAATACAGGAAGCTGTCCATCTAATAGTAGTGATTTAAGAAAGAAGGATAGGAAATTAAACTGCCTAACAGCAAACTTCAATCATACTGAAGAGTTAACATGTTTGTAAAAGATGCTTGGGTGCTAGTGAGGTGAAAATGTTTTTATATAAATAGGCAATGTTAAGAAAGCGTATGCTTACTGCCAACATTTCAGCGAAATGAATATCTGTAAAAAGGCACTAAGATATTTAATATTCTTTTAATATTAAAAAATGTATGTTCTTCCTGGACTTTATCCACTAAATTCCTCGAGACTTCTTTACGATAATTAAAAGTAAATCATTGCTTCATCTTTATAACTGGTTTAATTCAAGTGGCATGAATTATGCAGGCACATTAGCAGAATAATCATTTTAATCTTAGAGAACTTAATAGATAGTAAACTCTAGACTCAATATAACATACTGAATCATCAAAGATGGATTTTGTGCCTTATCATTGTTCATTGTTTAAAATTGACTTAGTTTTCCTAGAATGTTTGAACAATTTGCATATGAACTGTAAAAAAGAAAAATAATCAATTAAGTCAATTAGCCATATTTGTTTGAGCACTTGTGTGAATATATTTAGCAATCTACTAATACATGTAAAACTGAATTTTTACATTCAAATCAAGACCGATTTAGGGAAATAATAAAAAATTATATTTTGAGTCACTGTATGAAGTTTCATTGTTATTGAACAATCTATGGCTTTTAATACACATATTTAACTCTTATTTGCAGGTGTGAACAATTACCATGGTAGATAGTACAACACATAATGACTTTGTAAATTTTTAGTGGGTTGGCGCAACACTTTCCTTTTTGCCAAGTTTGATTCATTAAACAATTGGGACTGAATTCATCTTAATGTTGCTCTGAGTTATGCAACTCTTTATGTTTTCCCACTTTACATATTAGAAAAGCTAGACGGAATCACATGACATCCTATCAAGTGTCCCAGTGCCTTTCAAATACTTTTCTGTGCTAACATTGATATGCTCATATATTTGTCTACATGTTTTCACTATTTGTTTAATTTCTTTATTTCCATTCATTACCTTGTATTAAAATTGAAATGTAAAAAAATAAATTAAACATTAGTTATCTAGTGTTAGCTAATAATTCTAGCTTCTAGTGAGCTTTCTAGAACAGCAGAGTCAAATTTGTCTCATAGAAATGTAAAGAGGCCAATACTCAACCTGATACATGTTTTTCATATTGGTATAAACATAGTCATTGCTTCCAATGTAGTATTTTGAATATTTTAAATCTATTTTGAACTTATAAATCTTAATCAGCTATGATTAATAGAATAGTAAGTCTTTATCTTTTCAGAGACAGAGACCTTAATTGAGTAAGAAGATCACTTTGAGAGTGAGTGAAGAATTGCAATATGATGAATCTACCCTGATTGTTCAGGATATCTACTTTTAAAATTTTTCAGATATTTTACATAATCTTTTATACAAAAAATTAGTGAAGACAAATCAGAGAAAAATTAAAGGGAAGAAGTACTTATTTGGCCTAATATTTCCTAAAGGTTATATTTCATCAGAATATGAAAAAGCAAACCAACAAGAATATCCAATTGAATGGAGAAATACTTGAAGCAATTCTACTAAAATCATGGACAAAACAAAGTTGCTCACTCTCTCCATATCTAGTAAATAGAGTACTGGAAGTTCTAGCAAGAGTATAAGACAACAAATAGAGATCAAGTAATTCAAGTCGGAAAAGAAGTCAAGGTATCACTATTTGCAGATGATATGATAGTATATATAAACAACCCAAAAAAATTCTAGCAGAGAACTCTCACAGCTGAAAAACAATTTCAACAAAGTGGCTGGATATAAAATTAACTAAAAAAAAAAAAATCAACAGTCTTACTTTATACAAACCATAAACCACCTGAGAAAGAAATTAGGGAAACAAAACCCTTAACAATACCCACAAATATTTTTAAAAAGCATGGTGTAACTCTTACAAAGCAAGTGAAAGGTCTTTATGACAAGTACTTCAAATCCCTAAAGAAAGAAATTGAAGAAGATCTCAGAAGATGGAAAGATCTCCCATGCTCATGGATTGATAAAATTAACTTAGTAAAAGTGGCCATCCTACCAAAAGTAATCTTCAGATTAAATGCAATACCCATCAACAATTCAACACAGTTCTTCACAGACATAGAAAGAGAAAAATCTTAATTTAATATGGAAAAACAAAAATTCCAGAATAGCGAAAAATAATCTTAACAATAAAAAAATTTCTGGGAGAATCACCATCTCTAACTTGAAGCTATACTACAGAGCAACAGTGATAAAAACCTGCATGGTACTAGTACAGAGACACACAGGTAGATCAATGGAATAGGCTTGAAAACCCAGAGGTAAGCCCTGACACTTATGGACACTTGATCTGTGAAAAAGAAGCCAAAAACATACAATGAAAAGAGAAATTATCTTCAATAAATGGTGCTGGTCTAAGTGGGAGTCTGTATGTAGAACAATGAAAATAGAACCATATTTGTCACCTTGCACAAAGCTCAAGTTCAAGTTAATCAAGGACTTCAACATAAAACACGGTACAATGAATCAAACAGAAGAGAAAGTGGGAAAGAACCTGAACACATTGACACAGGAGGGAAATTTCCTAAACAGAAGACCAATGGCTCAGGCCCTAAGATCAACAATTGAAAAATGGGACCTCATGAAACTGAACAGCTTTCTGTATGGCAAAAGATAGTCAATAGGTCACATTGGCAACCTACAGATTGGGAAAATCTTCACAAACCCCACAACGAATACATAGCAAATATCCAAAATATATAAAGAACTCAAGAAGCTAACCTCCAAAACACCAAATGCCCCAATTAAAAAAAATGTAGTACAGAGCTAAACAGATAATTCAAAACATAAGAAGTTCAAAGGCCCAAGAAGCACTTATAGAAATGTTCAAAGTTCTGAGTCATCAGAGAAGTGCAAATCAAAACGACCCTGAGATTCCACCCTACACCAATCAATGGCTAAGATCAAAGCCTCAGGTGACAGCAGATGCTGGCAAGGATGTGGAGAAAGAAACACTTGTCCATTGCTGGTGGGATTGCAAACTGATATAACCACTCTGGAAATCAATCTGGCAGTTCCTCAGTGTATTGAAAATAGAACAACTTGAAGACCCAGCTCTATCACTCTTGGACATATACCCCCACAGTATGGATACTTCCATCCTTCTTAGAAGGGGGAGCAAAATCCCCATGTGAGGAGATACAGAGACAAAATTTGGAGCAGTAAATGAAAGAAAGGTCATCCAGAGACTGACCCATTGGGGGATCTATCCCACATGCAGAAAATGCAGTTCATTTACACAATAGAATACTATTCAGCTATTAAGAACAAGAATATCATGAGTTTTGCAGGCAAATGTATGGAACTAGAAAATATCACCCCAATTAAGATAACTCAAACCCAAAAGGACATGCATAGTATGTATTCACTAATAAGTGGATATTAGCTGAAACTGTACAGACGACATAGGATACAACCCACAAAATTTAAGAAGTTTCACCAGCACAAAGGCTAAGTGAGGATGCTTCAACCCCACTTAAAAAGGAGGAAAATAATCATGGGAGGCAGAAGGAGGGAGGGATTTTGCTTGGAGAGGGGAAGGAAGGGGATAGGGGAACAGGATCAGATATTGTGAGGGGCAGTAAAGAAGCACAGGCAGCCAGCAGAATGAACAGAAACGTGCAGTCACAAAGGTGGGAGGTGGAGAGACTCTCTAGAAAGTACCAGAGACCTTGAAGGGAGAGAGGCTCTCAGGGCTCAGCGGGGATAGGGAACTTTAAGAATCCAACTCCAATAGAAAGACAGGGCAGGGCCTCAACTGCAGGAAAGGCGTTTTCACAGTCAAAATTTCTGACCCAGAACTGTTCCTATCTAAAAGACCTGCAGGGACAAAAATGGAGAAGAGCCTAAGGGAAAGTGAGTCCAATGACTGGTGATTCATCTCATGGGGAGACACTAAACCCTGCCGCTATTACTGTGGCTAGGATGTGCTTACAGACAGGAGCTCAGCATGGCTGTCCTCTGAGAGACCCTACCAACAGCTGACTGAAACAGACACAGATACTTACACCCAACCAGTGGACTGAAGTTAAGACCCCCTATGGTTGAATTAGGGGAATGATTGGAGAAGCTGAGGAGGAGGGCAGCACCATAGGAAGACCAGCAGTCTCAACTAACTCAGACACTGAGCCACCAACCAGGCAGCATGAAAGGGCTGACCTGAGCCCCTACCCCGATCCCCATACATAAACAGCAGAGGACTGCCTGGTCTGGCCCCAGTTTGAGATTATTTGCTGAGTCCTTTAGAGACTTGAAGCCTCAAGGAGGTGGGAAGTCTGGTGGTGGGAGACTATCCCTTGGAGACAAGGGCTATGAGGGAAGGGATGATTTACTGTGAGAGCAGCAGGGACCAGGAGCAAAGGGCAATGGCTGGATTGTAAATATAATAATACTAATACTAATACTAATACTAATAATAATAATAATCAATAGCAATAATAATAAAGATATCTTTAAAAAGCAGATTTCATGTTGCTGGAAGCATACTTCTAAGTCTCCTTCATTGGGCTAAGGCAGGAAGCTGAGAAAACAGAATGAAGTGAACTATAGCCAGCAGTAGGTGACAATAGTGACTTACATGACAGTGGTGACTTACCTCTACAAGGCAGCTCACCTTCTAAAGTCCTGACAGATTTCATGCTGGGAAGGAAGGACATAAACCTAACCCTGTAGGGAACATTCACAATTCAAACTGTAACAGGAGCCAAGTGCCAACCTACAGAATTTCCTTCCCTTTTACAAAACCTACTCAGAAATACTATGCCTCGCAGGTAAACTTTAAATAACAGCATAAAATTACATTTTCTTCACATTAGCCATATTCACATATTTCAGAATAACTTTGAAGTGAAATACTTGGCCAGTTTTTGCCTGTTTAGCATCTAAGTATGTTTAATAAATGGTCAAGTTATGGATATATAAAGAAATATATCATGCATGAGCTAGCTCAATTTGTGTGCATTCAAGCTCAACACTTGCTGTTATTCCATTTGTGCCTTCTGGCTTTTAAAAATATTCTCTGCCATTGGATATATTCTAAGTTGAAAAGAATAAAGCATTTTAACTCTTTCAGACAGGTAATGATCATAGTTTAATTTAATCACTAGAACTTCAAATAATTCACCTTAAGATTATTCAACATAGAACTATAGAAAAAGATCATAATATGCTACACACTCGAAAGCATTAAAAAGAAATCATTTGAATACATTTATACCTTATATAATAATTGTTTAAGTCATTGATATTTTAAACAGTTTTAATATCATAAAATGTATTTATGTATAAAATATTACCAGGAATCATAAAAGCTGTACAATTGTTGTATCTTTATATTATAATGTCAGCTTTAAGTACTTATTAATAAAGAAATTGTAAAAACTACACTGCACTCCTATATTCTTACCAACCCAGGAAGATGGAATAGAAAGACAAATTATTGGATGGCAGCCTTGGATAGTAAGGTTGAGCCTGGAAAGTCTAAGTAAAACTTTGTCTCAAAAAATAATTAATAAATTAATGTAATAGTAGATAAACACTTTGCTCAATTTGACATTTGTATGCAGACATAAAATTGTGACAACTGTCAAAGCAATGAATAGATCTATTGACACCAAAATTTTCTTATGCCCTTTGGCTTCTTCTCTCTTTTTATTCCTAAAACATACATAGCTTGGAAGATCTCATTTGTTTTTGAAAATATTTATTTTTATTAGATATTTTCCTTATTTATATTTCAAATGTTATCCCCTTTTCTGGTTTCCCCTCTGGAAAACACCCTTCCCCTATCCCCTCCCACATAACCATGCTCAACAACCCACACACTCCCATTTCCTGGCCCCCACACTGGGGCATAGAGCTTTCACAGGATGAAGGGGCTCTCCTCTCATTGATGTCTGACTAGGCCATCCTCTGTTGCTAGAACCATGAGTCCTACCATGTGTACTCTTTGGTTGATGGTTACGTCTCTGGGAGTTCTGGGGGTACTGGTTAGTTCATATTGTTGTTCCTCCTATGGGGCTGCAAACCCCTTAAGCTCCTAAGGTCCTTTCTCTTGCTCCTTCATTGGGGACCCTATGCTAAGTCAAATGGATGGCTGTGAACATTCACATCTGTATTTGTCAGGCACTGGCAGAGCCTCTCAGGAGACAGCTATATCAGGCTCCTGTCAGTAAGCACTTGTTGGCATCCACAGCAGTGTCTGGGTTTGGTGATTGTATATGGAATGGATCCCCAGGTGGGGCCGTCTCTGGATGGTCATTTTTTTCAGTCTCTGCTCCACACTTTGTCTCTGTTACTCTTTCCATGGGTGTTTTTCCCCCCTCAAGAAGGTTCCAAGTATCCACACTTTGGTCTACCTTCTTCTTGAATTTCATGTGGTTTGTGAATTTTACCTTGGGTATTCTGAGCTTTTGGGATAATATTCACTCAGTCATCAAGGAAATGAAAATCAAAACAACCCTGAGATTCCACCTCACACCAGTAAGAATGGCTAAGATCAAAACCTCAGGTGACAGCAGATGCTGGCAAGGATGTAGAGAAAGAGGAACATACCTCCATTGCTGATGGGATGGCAAGCTGGTATAACCACTCTGGAAATCAGTTTGGCACTTCTTCAGAAAACTGGACATAGTACTACCTGAAGACCCAGCAATACCACTCCTGGGCATATACCCAGAAGATGTTCCAACATGTAATAAGGACACATGCTGTCTTAGTCAGGGTTTCTATTCCTGCACAAACATCATGACCAAGAAGCAAGTTGGGGAGGAAAGGGTTTATTTGGCTTACATTTCCATACTGCTTTTGATCACCAAAGGATGCAGGACTGGAACTCAAGCAGGTCAGAAAGCAGGAGCTAATGCAGAAGCCATGGAGGGATGTTCTTTATTGGCTTGCTCAGTCCACTCTCTTATAGAAACCAAGACTACCAGCCCAGAGATGGCACCACCCACAAGGGGCCCTCCCCCCTTGATCACTAATTGAGAAAATGCCTTACAGCTGGATCTCATGGAGGCATTTCCCCAACTAAAGCTCCTTTCTCTGTGATAACTCCAGCTGTGTCAAGTTGACACAAAACTATCCAGTACAATTGACCCCTTGTCAACTTGACACACAAACACATCACTAGTAAGTCTCAACCCTTAGTTCTTATTCATCAAGTTGACACAAAACTATCCAGTACACATGCTTTACTATGTTCATAGCAGCCTTATTTATAATAGCTAGAAGCTGGAAAAAACCCAGATGTTCCTCAACAGAGGAATGGATACAGAAAATGTCATACATTTACTACTCAGCTATTAAATACAATGAATTAATGAAATTCTTAGGGAAATGAATGGATCTGGAGGATATCATCCTGAGTGAGGTAACCCAAATACAAAAGAACACAGATGATATGCGCTCACTGATAAGTGGAAAATCTCAGTTTTGCTGCAAGACCTTTCTTTGACTATATCCTTTACCTCCTCCTCCTCCTCTTCTTCTTCCTCCTCCTCCTCCTCCTCTTTCTCTTCTTTCTCCTCCTCCACCCTTCCTCTTCCTCCTCCTCTTCTTTTTTTTGATATTATAATAACACATTGTTTTCACAGCCCTTTTCCTCCCCCTATATAAACCCCTACTTTATTTCAAAATTCAAGGCTTCCTTTTTCAATATTTTTTGTTACATACATATATGTATATATTACATATATTTCTAAATTAATATGTGTGTTGGGAACAAGCAAAATAAACTTATTCTAAGTATTATCATTTTATTTTCAGATTTCATTTAATAATGGGAAGAGATGAAACTCAAGGTCCCAGGCCCTAGGGAACCTGAGGACTTCCCAATAGCTGAACAGCTTCTGGGGTCCAGACATCTCTAGAGTATTCTCTTCTGGCTGTCAGCGTCAAACAAGTTCATGTTCCCAAGCCCAGAAATAAGCGCCTGTCCTATTTCTCCAAAGATTTTGTTAACTGTCTTTTAACCAGTAAAGATTAAAAGTGCTCTTATTTAAATTAAGATACCTACATTGTAAAAATATATACTTAATTACTTGTTATACTCTGATTAACTACACAAAGCTGACCCCCTTCTTTGTCCTCTTATCACTCTAAGCTCTGGACATAATGTCTAGGAGAAAGAATTTAGGATTCTGAAGCCAGTGCCCTGGATATGGCCCAGTCTCCAACCAGATTCTCTTGTTTAACCTATAATGCCAAAATACAAACTGTAAAATGACACAAAATACAAAATACAATTGTATGGCAGCACTCTGATCCTTTAACAATGTTGTACAATCTAACTGGCCACCTCCCTAAAAGCTCAGAAAATAAAGCTTCATTTTTAAGGTTCTGTGTCTGTCATAAGTTTCCTCTGCTTACAACCCAAACTGAACATGTGTATATACCTTTTTTGTCTGAATGCATAAGTATAGTATTTTTCAGAACTTTAAGAGTTTCAGTTACTTGGAAAAATCGTATTACTTGTCAGGAAAATTTCTTTCTATTCATCACCATTACTTAGTATAATCATGTTTCTGTATTCTTTAATAACATCTTCCTTATTACTGTGATGTGTTTTCTTGAATATGGCTCCACTCATTCTAGGACTAGGCATATGACCGCTTAATGGTGTGTGATAATAGATACTTTTATTTAGCCTCAGCTGAATTAGTAGAATAGCTGAGTGTTAGAAGTCAAAGTGCAAAACCATTTCCCTTAGTATTTGTGGAGTTTCAGAAACCCAGGAGCAGCTCGCTGCTAACTATGCTTCAGGTTGCTTCATTATGGTCGTGTTGAGTATCTCCAGAAACATTAATTATATTCACCAATATTCACTCAGATACCTCAGCTGGAAAAACAAGCAAGCAAATAAAAAACCTTTCTACTTAAATATTTCTTGCCTTTTTTTTTTTATTCTTTTTTTTTTTTCCAACTTGTGAATCGTTTCTATTTCTTTCAGGCAGCTGGTTGGGCCTCAGAAACTTCTTTTTAGCTAAACTCCTCTGTGTGAAAGCTTTTCTTCTTTGCATAGGACTAGTGAATTAGTCAGTTACAGGGACTTCCTGAAGCTCCTTTGGATTGCTTACATTCTCTGATGGATGCAATGTTTCAATCTCAGAGGAAACTGCTACACAACATTCTGGTGGTTCCTCAGAAAATTGGACATAGTACTACCAGAGGATCCAGGAATACCTCTTCTGGGCATATACCCAGAAAATGTTCCAAGTGGTAATAAAGGCACATGCTCCACTATGTTCATAGCAGCCTTATTTATAATAGCCAGAAGCTGGAAAGAACCCAGATGTCCCTCAACAGAATAATGGATACAGAAAATGTGGTACATTTAAACAATGGAATACTACTCAGCTATTAAAAACAATGAATTTATGAAATTCTTGGCCAAATGGATATATCTGGAGGATATCATCCTTAGTGAGGTAACCCAATCACAAAAGAAGTCACTAGATATGCACTCACTGATAAGCGGATATTAGCCCAG
>NC_034597.1:85080972-85087579 GCF_900095145.1 Mus pahari | reverse complement strand
GAGAAGGAGAAGGAGAAGGAGAAGGAGAAGGAGAAGGAGAAGGAGAAGGAGAAGGAGAAGGAGAAGGAGAAGGAGAAGGAGAAGGAGAAGAAGAAGAAGAAAGGCATTGAAAGAGAACCTGCTGTAATCCAAGGATAGAGGACAGAAGTGACTGTGACAGACTAATGAGAGAGGTTGCTCATGCTCAATAGGTGAGCAAAGGACATCCATTTCTTGAGTTAGGGATTTACTAATTTTATTGCCAGTTAAGTATTTTTAGTAAAAAAAAAGGAATTGTTTTATAAGTGTGGAAACTTCTCTGACATTGACTTGTGTCTTTCCTTCTTTCTTTCTTTCTTTCTTTCTTTCTTTCTTTCTTTCTTTCTTTCTTTCTTTCTTTCTTCCTTTCTTCCCTCCCTCCCTCCCTCCCTCCCTTCTTTCTTTCTTTCTTTCTTTCTTTCTTTCTTTCTTTCTTTCTTTCTTTCTTTCTTTCCTTCTTTCTTTCTCTTGGTCAACAATTATGAAGTGATGTTTGAGCCTCTTAATTCTCCACGAACCTTTATTACTCTTCATATTTCTGTTCCTTTATGCCACTCCATTTCAAATGTGTTTCCTTATTATTCTCATTGTCATATTCAGTTGTTACTTTATTGTTTGTGCTTTTTGGCTATCCTGAGATCATTTCAACTGTTATTCCTTTGTTTCTTTGAGGGCCTTATCATTTTTTTTCTTAAAAAATTTATCTCATGCTATCATATATAGTGTGGAGTTAATTTCACATCACCAACAGTGAATTTGTGCTCAGACTGTCCAGGGTGTTGGTCACCTTCCTCCACTCTAGGTTTCCTCATGAGCTTTTGAGTTTTGACACTTGGATCCTTTGAGAGTGAGAATTACTTTTGTCTCTTTTAAGTCATACACTTTTAGAGTCCTTTTATCTCCTACACATCAAGCACTGGGTAGCACAGTAACTTCAGAGGCCATGTGTTTCCTGGTTCAGTTCTGTCACAGGATTTTTTTTTAACTTTGGCCTTTAGGTCCGTAGTGATCCATAGCATATGTGTAAAAAGGAAATTTAGAATCCTTTGCATTCTTTTATTCTGATTATTAGATTTTTGAGATCTAAATACAATATACACTCATCTATCAGGTATATGATTTGTAGGTACCTTCCTAATAGAAGGCCCAACTTTCCATTTCTCAGAGAGTGTCTCTTGAAATAAAAAGCATGTAGTCAAATTTCTTCTGTTCTTATAAGATTATACTTTGATATTTACCTAACATATTTCATTGACTTAAGGTCACAAGGATTTTCTCATATTTTTAAAGTAGATTTATAATCAGGGATTAACTTGTATGCCTGTAATCTTTCTTGAGTAAATTTTATATATTATAAGGTTTATAAAGTGCATTACATGGTTTGTTCATGATTATTTAATTGTTCAGTCTTCCTTTCAACTAACTTCCACAGCTTTCTATGTAATTTTATATGATTTTGTATGTTCTTATTTACAGATATTTTGTTCATTTCCCTTCTGTTTGTGTTTGTTAGGAGCAGTCTTACTCAGTTTAATTATACTTGCTTTGTACTAAGTCTATAAGTGGTTTTCATTTGTTTGTTTGTTGTTGTTTAATTTTTGGATTGCCTGGGTTCATTACATACTCATAACAATAATAGATTTTTATTTTACATTTTTATTAAAATGTTTCCAGAATGTTGAATATAATTAGAATGGATGTTAATATAATTTGGGATGATTGAAACACTAACACCTTTGTGTTGTAAGCTCAAAACTCCAACTTTTATGGTCAGAATATTATAGATAGAAATTTCCAAAACTTATATCTGAATACAGTGGCTCACAAAAGAACAGATCTTGCTTATTGAACTACCAATCCATGGCAATAGTTTATTATGACAAAAAGAACATAGAGCACACTGAGAAAGAGACAAAGACCCATCAGATAAACTCAGAGAGCATGAGCTCTCAACCAGTGCAAGCCTGAGTGACTCAGTATAGTCCTTCATGATAAAATATGTAAAGTCTTACTGGACAGGGAGGCTCAATACTGACTCAGTAACTAGAAGTTTTGTACCAGAGGCTGGTCACCTAGGCAACCTCTGATGACTATGTACAAATGTTCCAGACATGCAGAAGGAAATGTGTACTCTCTCTATGTGTGAAAGTTCCGTAGTTTCTATCCTTCTGAGCCAAAGTTCTCAGACTGAGGCCAAGAATAATTCTGGAAAGTACTTCTTCTCGCAAATAGTAAGCCAAGCCTGCTGTACTAATTCTGCAGGAACTCTACTGGTAGAATGCACAATTAAAGCTATTTATCTCTTTGCTATTTCAAATCAAAGAATCAGAGTTATACTATTAAACACATAGTATATTAAACACATACTATCAACATTTATCTGATTTGAACATCTTTGTTTAGAAAATAAGTTTCTACATTTTAAAACATTTTTTTCTTTTCTTTTTTCATTTTTTTATTGGATATTTTCTTTATTCACAGTTCAAATGTTATCTCCTTTCCTAGTTTCCTCTCCAAAAATCCCCTCCTCCTTCTCCCTTCCCCTGCTCACCAATCTACACATTCCCATTCCTGGCCCTTGCATTCCCCTATACAGAGGCATAGAACCTTTACAGGACCTAGGGCCTCTCCTCCCATTGATGACTGACTAGGCCATCCTCTACTACATATGCAGCTAGAGCCACAAGTCCCACCATGTGTTTTCTTTGATAGGTGGCTTAGTCCCAAGGAGCTCTAGGTTCATATCCACTTTTCGATCAATTTATTAAATAATTTAGAAAATATTTACCCAAAGATATTTATATAATAGCAGTATTTTTTAGACTTGTATGTTACTATAAAGTTTGACCTAGAGTTAATTAAAACATTAGACTCGATTATTAGTGCCTTATTATAGATTTCAAGATGTCCTTATTATTTTCATTACTTTAAATTTATTTTTGAAAATATGGGTATATATTTTATGAATTCTTATATATGCATATTTAAACATTTATTTTATTACATATGCTATTTAATAACATTTATTTAAGATAGTGATTCCAGTGTGCACTACACTATCCAGGTTTTGATTCATAGTAGAGGTCTGTCTTGTATTTTACATGCCCCATCTATGTAGGTTCACTTATAACTTATAACAGCTAGGAGAAGAGGGCATGCATAGATCAAAGGCAGGTTAAGTGTGTTAGATGTTTTAATATATAACCTTCCCTGTAGTTGACAGCCCTATAACAAGAACTTCAAATATCTTTCATATATTAGGTGAAATATTGTCGATCCTTAGGAAAATATTATTGAAAATACCTCTTAAAGAATGTTAGTTGTTTTTGTGCTGTTGTGCATATCAGTCCAGAGTAACTATGTTGCCTGCATAAGACTACCTTATCAGGATAGTCAAACATTCCAAGGGAGGAAAAGATTCAACTAGTTATTACATTAACCATGTGAGAAATGCTGAAAAAACAAAAAAACAGTAACATATGGTTTTGTTTGGTTTTTGTTTTGTTTTTGGTTGCACTTTAGGTTGCTTGGAATTAAAAGAAGACACTATTGAAAACCTTCTTGCAGCAGCGTGCCTTCTCCAGCTCCCTCAAGTGGTCGAAGTGTGTTGTCACTTCCTCATGAAACTTCTGCACCCATCCAACTGTTTAGGAATACGCGCATTTGCAGATGCTCAAGGATGTATTGAATTAATGAAGGTGGCACACAGCTACACCATGGTAAGGAGATTTAATATTTAAATAGTGAAGTACTGCATTATAATATCAAATGTGACAGGAGCTGTTTTGATGGCTTTCAGTAATTTTTATGATTAAAATGTTTCATATGATGATTATATTCCTATTTTTGTCTGTTATTATGCCATAATCTTTTATAATCTTAAGATAAATATTAATGTTGGCCTTATGTTAATTTTGTGACATTATTTTTATAGACAAAATTCACATATGTGTGTTGACTATTAGAATTGTAAATGTTGATAAACCAGTGTTTTCTTTCAAAAAAATCTATCATGGAAGATTAGATAGAGGACAGCTCAATCTTTCAGCTGTAATGGGTAGTGTACAATGTTTATTTGTGTCATTGATGTGGGTCCCTGCTTCAGTCTTCCTGAGCCAGCTGTGTCTGTGTACTGCCAATACACCAGTTCAGAAAGGAGGCAGAGTCTGAAACCCCATTCAGGGTATCAGAGCATTGCTGTTCACCAGAACAGAAAGATGAAAGTTTGGTCTGAGATAAATGAAGTCTGCTCTTGGGGGTATATGGGCACCTTCAATTTACTGCCTAGAGAGGAAGTCGGGGACAGCAGGGGGCAGGGCATCCCCATCTCCCTTCATGGCCCAAGAATGCCATTGCATGCTAGACCTGAAGGGGAGAGTATGGCCCCAGATGAACAAGATCCAATTCAACTGAGAACTAGTGCTGAGAGCCTCAGTTGTGGTAGAAGAGAGAAAGCCTTCTTCTGTAGTCTTATTTAGGCAAAGGCAAATTTTCTCACTTGCCATCTCTGACAAAGCAGTGCTCTGAGACCTTAGCTTGTTCATGTTTCTTATTGGTTCTCAATATAAATGCACACTTTATTAGGGATGACCCAGGGAATATAAAATCTGGGGGAAGAGCTTGAGACTCTCCAGGAAGGGAAGGTCATGAGCTGAAGGCTAAGGTTAGTGAGACGCTTTGTTAGCATGGAGAGGCATTCTAGGAGCTGCCTTCTGTGACTGACTGCCTAAGGTCCTCTCAATTGGGCATTATGGTTAATTTTTCAGAGCAGGCAAGAAGAAGGCAGCTTCAATCCTGCTGTCTCAGATCTCAGACATGCCAGGGTTTGAGCATACCCACCTCCCCAGCTCTTATGCCTGTTTGGTATACAAATTTGTAATTTTGTTTTCAAGGCAAATATTTTAAAACAGACAACGCTTTGTTTGTATTTTATAAAGTTAACTTTCAAAAATGTTTTCATACTTTTGAATTACAAAAGTATAAATGGCATGCATAGCAATCAACAAATATTCTTGAAATAGTTTAAAAAGTTCGGTTGGTTTGCCACAACTTTCATTCTATAGTGATTCTTTCATCAGAATTATAAAGATTGTAGAAGTCCTTTTAATTGTATACTTTATGTTTATGTTTTTAACTTATAAAATATTTATTAATTTTATTTTATTTATATTGATGTTTGGTCTGCCTGTGTGTTCTTATGTGTATCTTCTGCTTACATAGTATTGACAAAGGTCAAGGTGGCACAAGGCAGGCTGGAACTGTAATTGCAGATGATTGCGGGCTTCAATAAGATTGCTGGAAACTGAACCTGGGTCACTGTTTCTGTATTATGCTAACTCTATAAAGTATTATGTTAATTCCAGCTGGTACATGTGCACACTTCTTGCTGCTGCCCCAATGATCTGGATTCCAGAAAAAGACATATATACACAGCTATATATTTTAAATACCTTAAACAGCTCAAAGGCTGGGCCACTCCCTAACTCCATGTGGCTAACACACACTCCTCTCTGATATACCTGAGTTAATACTTACTAAATCTACATTTTATCATTACTGCCCTGGACCCTGTTGGGCAACCTTCCTGGGGCCACTTTCTCCCTGAACCTACATTTGGCTGTCTCACTCTCCCGCACCTTTCTGGAGTGGTACTTCTCCTATGCTCTTGTTACTACAGAATCCCTGTTCCTCTTTCCTCAATCCCTTCCCAGGAGTCCTACCTCCTCTCTTTGCCCAGTCGTTGACTTTATTTACCAGTCAAAAACCAACTGGGGGCAGGCTTCCTTTAGCTCCACCTGCGGGATACTGCAAACAGGATTTCGGGTAGCATAATTAGCATAAGAACACAAGCTTCTATAGGTCACCTTCAAAAATAGCAATGCTGGGACTAGAGAGATGGCTTAGCAGTCAAGAACACCAGCTGCTCTCCCAGAAGATCATGGTTTAATTCTCTACCATGGCAGCTCACACCTGTATTAACACCAGTTCCAGAGATTGGACACCTTCACACAGACATACCTGCAGCCAAAACACCAATGAACATGGAAAATAAAATTATTTTAAAAAAGAATGACAATGTTCTTAACCACTGAGCCATCCATCTCTAAAGCCATGAGTTGCACACTTTAAATGTGACTCTTTGATGTTGATAGATTTTTTTTCCTATTGCTTCCAGTAATGAAAATACAAATTCATACAAAACTCAATATTTATTAAAGATCACTTGCTAGATATAATTATTGTAATGTCATACTCATACACACATTAAAGAGCATACTATAGATTAGTAATATATTTTTATATAAGTAACATTGATTATAATAATTGAAATAAATAAATAGGATGTTATAGACTATTTCATTAGAAATTCAAGGTAAAATTGCCATAGTAAGCAAAAGTAAAAATTTTTTGATCCTTTCTTACTTCAAAACTAAAACAGGAAACTCATTTTTAAGTCACAAGTGTAATCAATATTTAAAAGTATTCTCATCATTAATCTTAGATTTTTCAGTATCTTCTAGCCTTTATGATTTAAATTTTTAAGCAGATTGAAAGTTTGATAAAACTCAGAGATAAAAGCAGAAACAAA
>NC_034597.1:85068472-85078472 GCF_900095145.1 Mus pahari | reverse complement strand
TTACTTAGAATTGATTCTGCTTATCTGGGATTTTTGTTATTCTATGTGAAGGGGAGACTGCTCGTTCAAAGTCTATAAAAAAAAAAATGTGTTGGAATCTTGATGGGAATTGCATTAAATCTGTAGGTTACTTAGGTAAGATGACCAATTTTGCTATGTTAATCCTACCAATCCATAAGCAGCTTCTTTTTTTCTTCTTCTTCCCCCCTTTGTTCTAATTAGATATTTTCTTTATTTACATTTCAAATGTTATCATATTTCCTGGTTTCCCCCTCTTAAAACCAACCCCTAACCCATCTCCCCTCCCCCTGCTCAACAATCCACCCACTCCTGCTTCCCTGTGCTGGCATTCACCTACACTGGGACATTGAGCATTCACAGGACCAAGGGTCTCTCCTCCTATTGATGATCTATAAGTCCATCCTCTGCTACCTATGCAGCTGGAGCCATGGGTCCCTCCATGTGATTTAGTCCCTGGGAGCTCTGGGGGTACTGGTGAGTTCATATTGTTGTTACTTCTATGGGGCTGCAAACCCCTTCAGCTCCTTTGGTTCTTTTTCTAGCTCCTCCACTGGGGACCCTGTGCTCAGTCCAGTGGTTAGCTACTAGCACCTTCTAAGGTATTCGATTTCTTTCTTCAGAGTTGAAGTACTTGTCATACAGACCTTTCACTTGCTTGGTTAGAATTACACCAAGAACTCTATATAATCTGTGACTATTATGTTATTTTCTTAATTTGTTTCTTAGCCATTTAATCCTTTGTTTAAAGGAAGCCTACTGATTTCATTGAGTTAATTTTGTATCCACCTACTATGTTGAAGTTGTTTGTTAGCTGTAATAATTCTCAGGTTGAATTTTTGGGGTTTTATGTATACTATCATATCATTCTCAAATACTTATCCCGTGACTTCTTCCTTTTCAATTTGTATCGCTTTGACCTTCTTTTGTTTTGTAATTGCTCTAGCTAGAACTTTGAATACTAGATATAATAAATGGAGCAAGAATGGGCACCTTTGTCTTGTACCTGATTTTAATGAGATTGCTTCAAGTTTTTCTACATTTAATTTGATGTTAGCTGTAGCTTTTTTTATATTGCTTTTATTATGTTTAGAAATGTACCTTGAATTTTTAATCTCTCTAATACTTTTAACATGAAGGTGTGTTGTCCTTTTCAAAGGCTTTTTCAGCATATGGTGAGACGATCATGTGGTGTTTTTCTTTGAGTTTGGTTATATACTGTATTACATTCATGGATATTTATATATTGAACCATCCCTGTATCCATGAGATGAAGCCTACTTGACTGTGGTGAATGACAGTTTTGATGTGTTCCTGGATTGGCTTTCAAGAATTTTACTGAATGTTTTTGTATTGATATTTGTGGATTAAAAGTGGGTGGCCTGAATCCGGCCCAGAGCTCAGGCCACTGGTTGAGGTGGGAAGTGGGGTGTTTGACATGCACAACCCACGCCACAGCCCCCTCTGCTGGACAGGCATTGGTCTGTTAAAAGCCCCAGGACCCTGCTCCTTGGGTGGGGAAGTACAGTCTGAAGTCCCACTAGACTGCCTGAGTAGGGCTCAGACTCTTGGGCACCACATATATTGCTGGGTGCTGCAGAAGAGCTGGCTCTGGGGTCCCAGGGCCTGCAAGAAGGCGGAGGATGAGAGGTTCTTAAATTCTTGGGCACCCCAGATACTGCTGGATGCCTTGGAAGAGCTGAGAATGGAGTGTCAGGCTTGCTGGCTGGCTCTAGCCTGGCGCAGAAGGGAAAAGGGTTCTGACTTTCCCTAATTACATTGGTGTCTGTTGATTATGCTCTTGTGCTTGCCCCTCACCATCTGCTTATATTTGATGTTAACTGGCCTGGCTGTCTCTGACTGGTGCCTGCCTCCTTGGACCTGGGTTAGAGCAGGCCTCCTGACAGACAGGCTGTGCTGTCTCTGGTTGGGTGTCCGGGATCGGGTTGGGGGCTCCTGTGTCCCTGGGATAGGAGAGTCTTCCTGTGACCTGGTTATGACAGACCTCATGGGAAACAGACAGTCTCTGGGGTGGGAGGAGGAGCAAATGCCCCACTGATCTGCTCTGGTGGAGGTGCAAACCAGAAAGGAAATGGGACTCATGCAAAAGGGAGAGGTCCTGCTTCTGCTGGGTTCTGCGGATCCCTGGTTAGAACAAATCTTCTGGGAGAGCTGTGGGGTGGGGAGAGCAGCAGACACCCTGATCTGCCTTGGTGGAGTTGCAGACCTGTGTCTGAGTTCTACATCTTTTTTCCTAGGGAGCAGGGAGAGACTATGTGCAACACTGAGAATAGCATGAGCATAGAATACCCCAAAGCCCGTCCCCACAGTGACATTCTTCCTCCAAGAAGACCACACTTTCTAATAGTGCCATTCTCTATGGACCAAAATTCTAATACATGAGTGTCTGAGGACCATACCTATTCCAACAATGCAAATTATAAGCTCAAAGATCACATATTTTGTAAATATGATCTCCGGCATATAACTTTGAAAGTGCTGTGTTGATATTATACCTAAAAGTAAAGAAATTTACATTATGGCAACATATACTGTGTATTCAATGCACTAGTAGATTCTACAGATATTTATATTGACAACTGCCAATATCATTCAATTCTAAATTAGCCCTCTGTTTTTAGTTAAAATGTATCCAAGCAAACTAAGTATCATTAGAATTTTTATGAAGTTATATTCACTTTTGATTGTTTGTGTGTGTATGTGTGTGTTTGTGTGTGTATGTGTGTGTTTGTGTGTGTGTGTTTGTGTGTTTATGTGTGGGGGGTGGGAGTGTTTATTGTAAACTTACAGGTAGCTAATTGGTTTTTGTGCTGGCGTTGGAACCTAAGGTCTCACCCAAGCTAGAAAGGTGCTCCCCATTCTACATCATCTCGGACCCTTCATTTATTAGATGTGGTCTTTGGTTTCCCAAAGAATGTTTGTCCTCAAACCCTGCTACTTAATCCACTGTCTCCAAATGGCACGAATTACAGGTATGCCCCTAGATATTCATTGTCATGTTTTCATAACTAATCTTACTTAATATATTGCAAAAACTTTAATAATGTAAAGCAACATCTGTTGCTTTCTATTTCTGTAGTGTCGAGCTTGGGTGTTAGACTAAATCAATGAATTACTCATGTCCCAGCTGCTCTTAAAATACTAATAGGTAAAGTGGATTCTATGTGTTAGAGTGGGATGAAGGAAAGGGAAAATAATATAAGTACATTTTAATTTCAAAAATATTTTTAAAAGTAAAAGTAATTGTGGCACTCATAAATTGTGTATTATCCCATTCAGTAACAGTACATGGATGTGTATTTGATATGCTCTGCTACTACAATCATAAAATCCTTTTAGAGCTCCAGCCATGGCATTGTTCCTACTCTGTTCATTTAATGCATACATTGTTGAAGGAGAACCTTTGTGTTTTGCTTTCTTGCTTTACTTTGACAAAAAATTCTCCTATGAAATATTAGCATTAACTTCTCCCCTGAATCATTGAAAACACTTCTCTAATTTTTTTTGTTTTTTGCATTTTTTTGAGACAGGCATCTCTGTTCTCAGTATTCCATATAATATAATGTTATGCTATAATCATTACAGGATTTATTGCTTAATGGCCTTATATTATATTCCTATTTTTATTGTAGTTCTCTACATGTCTGTTTATTTCATTGGTTCTCTAGCAACATGCCTTTAAATATCCATATATTATATTCTTCATTGAATGGAAGGATGAATTCCTGAAATAACCCTTTATTACTATGCTCCAGGTCCTATAGGCAGTGGTAATGAAAGTATAAAAAAGAATTAAACAGGCAATATATTGTTCATAATATCAAGCTTCATATGTTAAATGAAAGTAAATTATCGCCATCAATGTTATTTGGTCAGATACAAATATTTGTACATGCACAAATTATGAAAGTTATGAGCAAATGAATCATGAAAACCTGCACATATTACAGGTGCTCATTTTAATTTGAATAGGAATACAAAAAATAAAATTTGAAATTATCTGAAGTTGAACCAGCTTTTTCTGTTTAAATATATCTTAGGTGATTGGATTGTAGGGTGAAGAGTGTTAGAAACATAGTTTATGAGACAGTAGACTTAGACAAGCCCCAATTTACAGAGCTATGGAGAGGTTTTTTTTGTTTGTTTGTTTTGTTTTTTTTTTTTTTTTAATTTGGACTGTTACATTGAATAATGTGTCAAGCCACTGAAAGTCTTAGTTTTAGCTAAGTCTTTAGTTTTAGCTAAGTTTTAATTCCAAGAATAGTGATATCAAGCTGGCATAATGATCAAGCAAATATTTGATTTAAAAAGAAAGGAAGAAGCCAGGCGTGGTGGCGCATGCCTTTAATCCCAGCACTCAGGAGTAAGGGGCAGGTGGATTTCTGAGTTTGAGGCCAGCCTGGTCTACAAAGTGAGTTCCAGGACAGCCAGGGCTATACAGAGAAACCCTGTCTCGAAAAAAAAAACAAAAAAAAAAAACAAAAAAAAACAATAAATAAATAAATAAATAAATAAATAAAAATAAAATAAAAAATTAAAAAGAAAGAAACAAAGAAAAGAAAGACATAAAAAAAGAAACCTCTCTATGAAAGAAGTTAATATTTTCCAAACACATCCCCCAGAATGGTAAGACAACAGAGAAAGATGGCTAACATCTGCCTCTGCACTGGACACATGAGCAGCAGTTTTGTCAGCATTACTTGACATATGACTATCCGTGGAACACAGGTTATATGTTATATACAAGCTTGTATATTTTACATATGTTATGAATCAATATATTTTCATTGGTAAGACTGAAACCAAGGCCTTGTACCAGCTAGACACAGGTTATACCATACTCAAGTTTCACCAAGAATGGTTTTACCAACAACTATATTTATTTACTACCTTATGATTCATGTAAGCCATGCATTATGACAGTTGTTAAAAGTATAAGTTGTGGTTTAGGACATTAAATAATTTACTGTAGATTGCATGTTAAATTTTAATGGAATAGAGTATTAAATGTAGAACATATTGTGCTATACAAAGTTTCTATTTCACCCAATATGGTAACTGTTATATGGTGGTTACAATTTACCTACAGTGTCAGATTAGATGGCAGATACCCAAGAAGCAAAGTATGCATTTTTTTCAGACAAACCAGTGTTAAATTCTGCCTACATAGGAGCAACTGAATAACTGAGAGAAGCCTTGTTACTCAGTTAAGTCTGTTTTATGTTTCCTTCTAAAGAGCTGGTTGTCATTTCTCTGCTCTATGGTCACTTTCTTCTCATGGTGACTAGCCTGACCTTTGGGTTGTCACTAGACTCAGGCTGAAAGCAGAAACAGCGCAAACATGACTAATGAGAAACTACTTTGTTCGTCAGAGACTGAAAGGCAGAAGGGGAATAACTGGAGCATGAAGCCATTGGAATCTGTCAAGCATCTCTGCTCTTCAGTCTAGTCGCATCAAAGACACGTCTCATTGCTCTCTTGCCCCTGTCAGCCATTAGCAGAGCGTCTGGGCGGAGAATCAACTTTATTAATGTTGTTTCTGTTCATCGTATCCAAATGCATGACACTGCTCACAGTTACTGGCTTAAAAACACGCTTTTTTACCTTTACCCATAAATCTGATAATGAATCCTGAATTAGAGTTTGTTTTGGAGAATAAATGCAGTTTAACTTTGAATTTATTCCTTTCCCGAGTTACCAAAGTAAAATACTTCATTTGCATTTTAGAACTATATACAATGTAGTATATTAGTACCAAATTATTTAAAAAATCTCCCTACTATTCAATATTCAGTATTGTCAAATTTTAGTATTTCATGTGCATATATGCACAAGTATAAGTTAGAAGTTAAAGTTAAATATGAATAAAATTAGAGTTTTATTTTCTCTTTGAAATCAGTTACTCAAGATCAGTTTAATGAGCAATTTGGAGGGTTTCTGCTACTGATATTTAATAATGACCTTCTTATCTCTCCTAAGTTTTTCTCTGTGATATTTGTGGATTGTTTTGTCCATAAATTAGAATGGTAATTTTTTTAAAAAAAGTATCATTTCTGGAGTTATATGAATGACAAATCCATAACCAACCATGTTATATATTAGAGCCCAGTGCTTGCTAGACCTTTTAGGCTAGCAGTGTATTAGAGCCCAGGGTTTGTTAGACCTTTTAGACTAGCAGTGTATTAGAGCCCAGGGCTTGATAGACCTTTAGACTAGCAGTGTATTAGAGTCCAGGGCTTGTTAGATCTTTTAGACTAGCAGTGTACTAGAGCCCAGGGCTTGATAGACCTTTTAGACTAGCTGTTTATTAGTTGCTTTCGTGTTGTTGAGAGGTTTATTTCAGCTCATGGCCTCAAAACTTCACCATGTCATGATGAAGACATGGTGAAGTGCGAGAATGTAGTGTAGGATTCTCAATTTTTCAGAATCCAAGAAACAAAGAGTATGATCAGCACTTGGGGCAAGGCCAGTTATGAATATCAAGGCCCATTCCCAGTGGCCCACTTCTGCAAGCCAGGCTCCAATTCCTGAAAGAGGAACTAAGTTCAGGGATCATACTCAAGAGCCAAGGGGTATCCTTAACATTCAAACCAAGGCAACCAATTTATCTACTAAAGTTCAAATTACACTTTATTGATGTTTTAAAGTTCCTTTATTTCCTTATGTATTTCAAATAGTAGTAAAAATAGTTATTAACTAATATAATTATACCCAGACTGCTTCACTGAGATTATTAGAATTTTATAAAATAGCACTAGTTAGATATTTTATAAGAAAGGTTCAAATAACAATTACTCGCCAAATTTCTGGAGACATTTGTCATTCCCATATTATTCAGGTACTATTCATTACCTTGCTTTTTTTTAATGTGGCTAAGAACATTCCATTAAAAATTTGTCTCTGCCTATCATTTTGGTACAAGGTTATAATCCAAACAGTAAAGAGTATGAGGCAGGAGGATTATGAGTTCAATCCCTGGCAAAGCTATACTTTGAATACAACACAATTCTTAGAACTGTGAAAATACCAGAGCTCAAATATCAGAGCTAGAGAGTCAGCTTAGAGACAGAGTGCTTGGTACTAAGCAAGGTCCTGGCATTGATCAGTACAGGAATGATAAAAACATTAATTGATGCTTTAATTGCTAGTGATAATTATGAAGATGATCATATTAATAGCCTTAAATTTTACTCTATTAATAGTTTTAAGTTTTATTAATTCTTTGAAAATTTCCTACAACAATACAAAGTATGTTATTTACGACATTTCATTTTATTTGAGAATTTTATACATGAATACTAGATGTTCATAATTCCTAGCCAATGATTTTCTTCCCTCCAAACTCTCTCACATATCACATTTTCCCTCAAATTCATAACTTTTTTCAATTATGACTGCTATCCACACACATATATACATATGTATATATCAACACAATCTGCTGGGTACATTTAGTGTTATTCCTGTGAGTGTGTGTGTGTGTTTGTGTGTGTGTGTGTGTGTGTGTGTATGTGTGTGTGCGTGTGTTTAGTGACAATCAATTGTGATTGGATAAAGCTTTCAGGAGACTCATTCCTAAAGAACGTGGATTGCCAGTCTCTTAGCAGTCATTGATTGTCTATAGCTCTTAATCAAGACTGGGGGCCTTATGAGACTCCCCATATCCAGACTGTATCTTGGCCACATTCATCCCTCATTTCCCATTGCCACACCCTCCAAGACCCATTGTCATATCTTCAAAAATTTGTGTCTTCCTTTTCAATATAATTTAATTTTCTTTTCTTTTGAAAATTTAATTTATTCTCTAGAAATTCACATCATGTATACAACTAATTTTGTCATAATCACTACCACAGCATCACACACCAAATTTCATATCCTATTGATTCCAATTAGTGGTTCTAGTAAGGGCAGCTGTGCTTTTACTTGAAGGGACTTTTTTTTTTTTTTTTTTTTTTTTTTTCTTTTAGCATACTGAACTCAATGCATGCTACCATTGTGTTTACATGGGTAGGGTCACCCTTTAAGGTAGGATTCTCCTTCTAGTGGCCATTTCCTAAAAGAAAATAACTCTACCTACCCGTAGCACCTATTGTGACTAATATTAAAGCACATCACTCAGCATACATACAACCAACTACAAAACATACATTTGCTTATTGTATAGAAGAGTTAAAAGTTTTCAGGGCTGTAGTTTCTCTCACATTGTTGGCAGAAGTGGAGTTAATAGAATTTTAAGAACACTTTAACATATCTTGCAAACATATTAAAATTAACTTGGTAAAGCTCTGTAATAGCGACTATAAGATGTCAGATCGTTCTATTGGGAGAATTGATAACTACACTAAGAAATATACTTTTAATTTTAGAATACTTTGAAAGGATCTTTTCAAATATATCAGAAGGAAGAAAGGCAAAACTTTTACTTTCAGGATTTCAAGAAAATGGGAATAAGAATTTGCTTTCTTACTGAATGAAAAAAAGAAATTCAATTTTATTCACATAATGAAAACTCTCATTTTGTAAAATTTTATCTTATAAAATGTTTTAGAATTGTTTGGTCTTCTGATAAATTATAAAAGTGTTTTTTCTATTAAAATTCAATTTCTACGTTAAGGAATATACTTGTTCTTAATATATTTAACAGTGATTGTCAAAGTGAAAGGAAGGGGAACAAATGATTATGGTCAAAAGGAAAAGGCAGAATCGATCTTTGCCTGAGGGAAACCATTCTGCTGCTGAAGCAGAGGGGAGAATTGTTGCCCTTTGAAGAGGGTCTGTCAGACTCTTACTATACATCACACAACAGCGAGGAGACAGCATCAAAATCTAGATTTGCTAACTATGTTACAGCAAGCATACACCTAAATTTTATCATTCCATTAAGTCAAAGAAATGTACTGATTTGTACAGTACTAGTTAATGTGCCAATGTCAACAGAGCAAATTCCATACAGTTCCTCTCCTAGAAGAAGAGCTACAGTTGGTTAATGGAAAGCAAACCACCTCTGCGTAGAGATGAGTTGTTACAAAGATCATCCGTTCCCAATCAGTCAACTCTTGCCATTTGTACACAGAAGATTGGTAATGGCCTTGGTATGTTTATCTAGATATTTTTTTAAAAAGAAAAAGTTTAGCTATTTTTCTGATAAGTTAAAGCAACTTTCTCAGAAAAAGAAGCAAATTCAAGGTGAACAATGAATTGTAAGTTAGAAAATAGATTTTTTTAAACTTTATTTGATACAACTACCATTCTTTAATCACTTCTTTTGAGAAGTCACTCAGTGATGGAAAACAAATGGATAATCAACTTGGACTGCCATTGTTTTTCTATTCTGAAGTACTGTCAATATATTGTTAAACTTTTAATTCCATAAAACACAAATGCATTTCATGACCAAGCTAATAACACTCATGTTAAAAAGTGATAAAAATTATACTGGCCTGAGTGTAAGAATGTCTCCTAATTATATTTAATCAGCAAATGTTTATAAAGATTTGTTCTTTTTCTAATATTTTGTTCATAAAAATAGAACAATGAGGAGTTATTGAAATTTAACTCAAAACTACAATTCCAGAACCTAAATGGTTTTAGTATTTTTACATTGTTGCAAACTTAGAACAATTTTTTTCACTTCAATAAGGAACCTATTAAGGTTCCATTTTCTCCCATGATTTTCAACGTTAGTCAATTTATAATATATTTTACATATACATAAATGTTTTTCTTTATAGAAATTTCTTATAAAAATCTAATACAAAACCTTATGGGTATATGGGTTTGAGTTTAACATGATATATTAAGACTCACTCAACAGAAAGAAAGTTTCAGTAGTTATTTTAATATTAAACAACCTTGTGCTACATGCATTCATCACATACACACACACACACACACATATATGAACACATACACACACATATGTATATATATATATATATATATATATATATATATATAT
>NC_034597.1:85040797-85068442 GCF_900095145.1 Mus pahari | reverse complement strand
ATATATATATATATATATATATATATATATATATAGTATCTAATCATTAGAGTTTTTCTTGTTAAAATTAAATATTATTGTGCTAAATGTTAATAAATATAAAAACAATTCTTTTGTGGAAAATAAAAAATCCACATGCTTAAAACTGAAGCAGTTTCCCACTGTGGTGACTTCATGTGCATACTGTAAAAATAAATATATATTAAATACAATCAATATATTTTGAATATATAATTTTCTTATTAAAATTAAAAGATGCTTACATGATTTACTTCCCTGACAACAAAACATCTGAGACACTGCCCTTCAGTCTAGATATTACTTCTAGACAATTTTAAAGTAGATTTTTGCAAGCACCTATTAACTTGTAGAATTGGACTCTGTCAAGTCAAAAATATTCTATGGCAAAATTTACCAGTGACATCACATTTTATGAATCCAGTTATAATTTTCCAACAATCTGTAACAGTCTTCAGCATGGATGGACTTTTATTAGAGAGCCCCTTTGTTCTGAATTTGGAAGCAACTTTTGTTTAATAAGACTTACTATTTACTGTATCAACCTCTTCATTGATCTTCCTAAATGCTTTATTTTTCTTTTAATTTCTGTAATAAAAATTATCCATAAACTACCCATCACCCATCTGTCTTTTCTAGTTCATTAAGTGCATTTTATTTTGTATTGTTAGATTTTATGTAATATAAATATTTTTATGAGGGTGATATAGGCATCCTGTTTGTGGCTGAGTACTTCAATGACACTCTCTTCTCTTGGATCAGATGTGAGTTTCTGTTATTTCTCACTGCATAAAGATACTTTTCTGATGAGATTGGAGAACTCCATCAATCTATAGGAATTGGTAGAAAAATTCTGAGAGGATTTTGATAATTATCTGAAACTTTTCACTAAGAAAAAAATTCGTTCCATCTTGGGTGGATGCTCATGAAAACTCAGTGTGTTCTAAGTGGGGAAGAAAAATCCATTTGAAGGGAGGTGTGTTAATTACCAGGAAGAAAACAATTCACTGGTGGCAGCAAGTTCCTTAAAGTGAATAGAGTCACTAGACCCCACTCCCTACAAGCTACTATATGTACCAAGGACTGCAGTAAGACACTGTTAGACCAACAGAGATGCCTAGAAGAAGCAAAGACCAGTAGGCCTGCGTGAAAAATAAACCATTTGAGCTATGTGGAAGTGTTTCAGACCAACTTCTGCCTTTGAAAGATGCTCTACAACTCAGTGAGCTACTATGACTTGAAAGTGTGCTCCAAAGTCCATCCTTTCTGTAACATTCTTTCTATTGGCATGGGCTTTGCTGATGAAGTTGTCTTTGAATCATTTCTGCTCCTATAAATATGACCTCAGTCATACTCCAATAGGTAACACCAACCAAAATCACTTTTTTATAGTATCTTCTGCCCTGTTCTTGGGATGAGTAGACAGGCGTTCATATATTCAGGGGAAAATATTATATCAATTTGACAGAACAATAATAGTAAGATTACTCTCAGGAAATATTATCTCCACAACTATAGGTTTTAATAAGCTTTAGAATACTAGTATGCATTTCCACTTGTAGAACGGTTTGATCTTTTCAGTTTATATTCTCTCTAAATTATTTAACCCTAAAATATGGCATACTAACTAAAGATCTCTTTAAACATCCACTGTTCCCCTAAAAGGATATTTCCTACTTTTTCATATAGTTTCGTCCACACAGTTATTGCTGGGATGGTTTATATTCTTGTTTTATTGTTTTTTCTGTGTGTTAGTATTAGTAATATCTATGTTGCCTGTAGCTTTTGCTACCCTTCCTAAGTACCTGAAGTGGGCTGTGCTACCAGCCCTGACCCAGCAAATATTGGATTCATTGATGAAAAACATAGACACACATGCCAGTTAATCTTAAAATGTCTTTGAGGACTCAATGACTAAGTACTGCTAAGCCACTCCTGCTACCCCAGGCATAATCGGAGAGAGTGGCCATTGGCCACTCAAAACTGAAAGCTCACATGGCTAGGTTGGCTTTATCTACAGCAGCAACTCCTAGCTCCTTCTTTTCCTGCTCTGCCTGAGTCCTCCTGAACAAATCTAAGTGTCCCACCCCAAGCTCAGTCACTAGTCCCTGCTGTCTTTACTGATGAATCAAGAACCAATTGAGGTTCTAGATCTATCAATAAAGCCTCAGACCCAATCCCTACATATCTATTTGACAATAGTTTATTAAATGTTAAAGGTTGTTGATCCACATTATTTAAAATAAATATATCCTGCTTTTTTTGACTAAGTAAAGAAAATAATCACTGCATTCATGATGGAAATAGCAATAAAATTACTCACAATAGGAGAGAGGAAGGAGTTTGGGGATTGTCTTTACATTGTGTTTGGAATGAAAGATTGTATCTAACAGAGTGCACAGTAGTTTAAGAGGAATTTGTTACATGTAGCCAGAATATTAGGACATATTTAATAACTAACAACAACCCAGATTAATTAGGTTAAGCCAGCACTCAGTTTATCTGTTGAAAAATTTATGCAGTAAATGAAAATTTGAAATACCTGAGTTATTGCAATGGACAACAGGGCAGCTGGGGAAAATTCAATTATTGTACTCCCAGTGGAAGGCAGGATTATGTCTGCGTTAATAGATTTTGAACACAAAGCCTGCATTATAAGTCCTGTTGAAGACAACAAGAATGATTTGCCTTGTTTTCTGCACCATGTAACATTATCCTATTGATTTCTCTTAGGGTGTGAAAAAGTGCTTTGTTTTACTAAAAGAAGATATTTCAATTTCAAAGGAATTAGTATAGTCATTCAAACATAAGTGTATTTTTTCCATTATTGCCAAGATTTACTTATGGAAAAAAAATGTCTCTTGTTTCTTGGTCAGTAGGTTCATTTATATTTTAACATGCCAAAGCATCTATACTTTATCTGCCCATTTGGTGCTGAACCAGCATGGCTTGGTTAATTGTTATGCAGAAATAGGCTTTATAGATATGTTAAAGCCAGGAATTCTGTAGCATTTATTACTGTGTGTGCATTTGTATATTTAATGTGCCTTGGTACTTCATGTACAGACTTTATGATTGCACACCAAGGGAAATTAATGTTTAAGAGATATTTGTGTCAGAAATATATGAACAAATATTTTTGCTGATGTTTTAATTTTTGTTCAATATTTAAAAATAAAAGAATCCAATGAAGCAGACTTTGTTCATTTATAGTCACCTTTTTGCCTTAAAACATAGCTATGTTTTAAGAATGAAAACATATCTTCATAAACAAGTCAAGTAAACTATTTTCATTTTTTCCCATGCAATATTTTGAAATGTCTAAAGACAGAGAAGAATTCTTCATCTTCATTGGAATTATTTCAAAACTTTAAATTCTGATGATATAAATGCTAAAACATCCATGGAATTTGGTTAGCAAATATTAGCATCCTCATGTCCCATCATGAGCAGAATTTCTGAGTCATGTGAAGAATGAGCTTCTAATTTGTAAATATTGTTGGACAGACCAGAAAGGAAAGTATGCCATGTATGTGATATCACACATGTTATTACAATAAACAGGAAAGTTATACTCTTTAGAAAATTGATGTTGTAGGTCTTTAGTTTCAGATCCTCACTAGCAATGGGATGTTGGCTACATTTATGTTACCAGGTGTGATTTCCCTCCTATTGAGTAGGCCTTTAATTTAATTAGACTTCTATTCAGTGGTTCATGGGTTTAACAGCTAGGAAGGGATATTACTTCTTTTCCTCATAGGCAGCTTACTTGCACTTTAAAATCCTTTTCGAGAAAGTCCTCATGGAAGAAACTTCCAGGCCATTCTGAGCTCTATTCTCCAAACTCTTTTCAGTCTCAAACACAAGTGTTTTTCCTTCACTTTCTGTGAGACCACTAATAGCAATACAAACCACCTACAACGATTTGAAAGGAGGATTCCCACACCTGGTACTGGAAGGCTTGCTGGACAGTCCTGTCCCTTGAGGCTAGTGTTTTCACTCAAAGTCATGTAACTTTATATAACCTCTCTATAATGTATACACATATGCTAATTGACACATATTAAATGTATTTTAATTAAACATAAAATAATATTTTATCGTGGCTTTCAGTCATCCTCAGTGTTCTTTATCACAACTCCCTCCTCTCACTATGATACTCCCACTTTCTGCAGTTGTTAGCAGCCCCCCCCCCCATTTCTCTTTTGCTTATGTAACATCCATGCCTCCCTATTTTTCTTAGAATTCTTTATTACCATGATATCCTTTTACATTCCCATCTTCTTTACTTAATCCTGGTTATGTACCTATATCTAAAATTTCAGAGTTGGAATCCTCAAGTAAGAAGAACATGCACCATTTGTCTTTCTGTATCTGGGCAACTTCATTCAGTACTGTAGTTCAAAGTTCCCCGCCACCTTAAGCTTTGTGATTTAATTGTTAATGACAGTTGAACAGAATTATACCTACAGATACAGGCCATTCTCACCCCTCACCAAAGAATATTCTTTTTGCAGTAGGCAGGAAGCCATGACAGAAATCTACAACTGGTCAAGTGAGAGAACTGGTGATCCTGGTGTTCCCTGATCAAATTTGACATAACTATTTCTACCCTTAAGACTCAGAGAATGTTATAAGAGGAGAAACAGAATTATTATAAGTTCCAGAATATGGGAAACCAGATGTGAAATTATATATTTTATTATACCATATAATTTCAACCATACTGTCACCTAAACAACTGAACAATTAGAATACCAGTTGGAATGTCAGCACGGATAGGAGAAAATAAGTAGATCCCATCCCTAGATTTAAAAAAAAAAAATGCAGGCAAATAATGACTGCTACAAAAAGATTGTCATTGTGCTCCAGGGATGAGTACAAGATAGGCTAGCTAATCCCAAGTCGTCAGATCTAAACACATATATGCATCCCAGAATTCTATGGTAGTTTCTCTCTCTCTCTCTCTCTCTCTCTCTCTCTCTCTCTCTCTCTCTCTCTCTCTCTCTTTCTGTGTATGTGTGCACTTGTGTGTCACTCCATATTTCTCTCACTGTCTCTCACTCTCTCTTTTTCTCTTTCATGGCCTTTCTGTAGCAATAGTAATTAGAGAATAAAGATCATAACTTGAATGACACAAATAATATAGGAGTTAAAGTGAGAATAGAATTGGGTGGAAATAATGTAAATATAGTACTGATATGCAGATTTCACCCAAAATAAAATGAATATAACAACAACAACAACAACACATCCTGGCAGAAATGAAAAAAAATCAATGTTGTATTTTTTTTTATTTTTTAATACCACAAAATAGTAAAACAAGCAAACAAACAAAAAAACCTAAATTTGATTAAGATTAAATTTTGAAATGAAACCTAAGCATGAAATATTAAAAGGTTCTTTTGTGAGTTGTGTCCTCAATGGTCCCTCAGGCTGCTTGCCATGAGTTAGGTCAAAGGTAAAACTCAGGAAGCACATTTGACTGACCCTAAACCATCACATACAGTGAGGCATGGCGTTTTTGACTGTCTCACTTATTAGGGAAAGCTGGTAATATTAATATTTCCAGAAGTAATTTCTGTTTTTTATCTATCTGTCACTCAAAACTGAAGAAAACTAAGTCATGTGGATTAGCAATATTTATATGATATTTTTTTGTTCAAACTTGATGGAAAAATCTTCAGTGTTCAAATCAAAATAAGCAGATCTAGTTAAAAAGAATAAGAAAATAAATTTTATTTGAGACATAAAGAAACTGATGACAAATGACTATTCTGGTTTTGTCTGTCTGTCTGTTTGGTTGGTTGGTTGGTTTTGTTTTTGTTTCAGGGTTTGTTTGTCTTGTCATCTCCCATAAATGTAAGTTTTGTTTATTTGAGGTCTTGTATTTGTTTTTCATTATATGTTTTAGATTTTTTTATATTACATTTGATTACTCACCACCCATCTCATCTTACAAGATCCATCCACCTTGTTCGTCTATGTCTGCTGTCTTTTGCCATGCCTCTGCTCTGCCACCATGGACCTTTATTCTTCTGGAAATGTAAGCCTAAATAAACCCTTTGCTACATTGGCCTTGCTATGATGTTTATTTAATTCATGCCAGCAACAACAAACCAACTAATATGTTATGCAATTTTGTTGCCTATTTTGGGAACTCATTATTTATAGACTATATTGCCTATATACATTAGTTGGGTTTCACATTTAATAAAAAATTGAGACTTCTTATCCAAGATGCTATCAACTGCTGGAATTTTGCCTGACCTGAACCTTCAAAGGTTTGGTAAAAAACTTTTGTAACCCCTATGAATTTTATGTATAACTCACATAATATGTATAGAAAATACTACTTCCTTGTAATTGTACAGCACTAATGGCTATTACAAAATTTCCTACCCATCTTACACTGTAATCATTGAGGGAATTATTCTCCTCTTGTGCATTCAGTTTACAAAAAATTAAATGCATATCTATATAAAAATGTAGATATTTGTTTAATATAAATGATACATATAATAAGTAAATCAAGCTAATATTATTAATGCAAATAAAACACTATTTAGGAATCAGGATTTGCCCTAAAGGATACTTTACCTGTTATTTTATATTATTTCTTTTATTATTTGAGAACATATACATACTCCATCATGGTCCCCTTTCTTTTCCTCTTCACAAGCTTTCTAAGGTACCTGTTCTTGTTCTCTTTCAGATTTATAACCTCTTTTCTCACTAATTGTTGTTAGGTGCATATATGTATATACATTTACATGTGCAATCCGAATTAAGCACGCTTGGCTTTGTGTAATGTTAATTGCAGGGATGCTTGCAGAACTGACCATTTTGCATGGTCAAAGCCTCTTTTGCCCACTCCTAGAATTCTTCATATGCCTGTGTTTCTTTGTTTAATGCTGAGGATTCACGGGCTTTCCCCTGTCCTCCTAAGCATATTGATTTATTGCTTCTTCAGGAGCTGCAATATACAGTGTATTCAAATGGCTTATCATTTTGAAACATATTTCAGTATGTTTGAAAGATTTCATAGTCTAAAAAGCAATCATGGATTTAACACTGGATGTTAAGACTAAATATGCACCAACCCTATACCAGTAAGTGAATTCTAAATAAAGTGACACTCTCATATTCTGTGACCACCCCAGTCTCCTGTAGTCTTTTGATTTGCTCTAAGTCACATGACTTCAATGATTGTTCATAAACCAAACCTCCATCTGTGGCCTCATGCCTGATCTTGAGTTTGTTTCTTGGTCTCTCTGTATAGTGATGATCGATAGAATATACCACATTTATTCATTAATCATGCTTTTTAAATTTTTCAGTGGATGCCTGACACGGCCAAATGTTCATGTGTGTACTTTTTCCTACCAGCATAGCTTCATGCTACCAAAACAAAGAAATTCTTTGAAAAAAAAAAAAAGCCTCATGATACAATGATAGTATTTCTGGTATCCATGATGGCTCCTAACTTGCTATAAAATTCTGCCTTCCATTTCCATGAAAAACATAAGCCAGTAAGTATTTAATTTGCTTCAGAATTTAAAATGTTTCAAGTCATGGTCAACTGGTGCTATTGATTTTAGCCTGAGATGAGGCAAAGCATTAGCAACAGGGCCTTGTGTCTCTTAAATCCAGTTCACTTATACTCTTGCTGTACAAGCACAGAGAGCTGAGTTCGGGATCTCTCTATCAACATAAAATGCCATATAACCCAACACAGGAGTTGCCAAGAAGAAATCCCTGTGGTGGCTGGCTCTCCTCCTACCTGAGTGATTAAGATCCCTTTTCAAAGAGAGATTTAAGTCTCAAATTGAAGAGTGGCCTAGTCAGCCATCATTGGGAAGAGAGGCCCCTTGATCTTGCAAACTTTATATGCCCCCTACAGGGGAATGCCAGGGCCAAGAAGTGGGAGTGAGTGGGCAGGGGAGTGCGGGGGGAGGGTATAGGGGACATTCGAGATAGCATTTGAAATGTAAATGAAAAAAATATCTAATAAAATAATTAAAAAAGAAGATTAATGGAGGAAGATACATAACACTTATAACTGTTCCTCATATATATACCATGTACATATATATACATACACATATATATACATACATATATATATATATATATATATATATATATATATACATACACATGCACTTGTACACATAGACACTAAAAGTTATAGAAATATGCCACAACTTCTTACCAGTTATCTCATACAAATTGTGGTTCACTTTATTATGGCAACGTAGAAGAGATAGGATGAGAGTAGTGATAAGTTATGGACTTCAAGACACTAAGGACCTGAATCCTACAACTAGGCTCCACATGGTAATAGACTATCAAGCTATCAGCTAATTAATGTGTTTACCTGCTGGGAAATTCATTTTTATGTGATCAATTATCCTTAATGCCTGAGACTACCACCTAGAGTGCAATATTCAGTGTATTGAGCTATTGAAATACATTGCATTAAAAAATAATGTCCTCTCCCACATTTTCACAGAATATACATTATCTATTCTTCAATTGATTTTCTTGCTTTATCAAGCATGCTTACCCATGGTTTTCAAGGTCCAGTCCAACATTTCATGTAAAGGAACACCTATCTCAAATTGTCTAAAATTAAGACCAAACTTGCATAGAATTATCTGTTCACAAGATGAAACATTTATTTATTATTTGAAAGTCACATACCATTTTGGAATCTTGAGGAATCAGTGTTAATTTTACTGATGTGTTTGTATAGTCAATACATATGTTTTGTAACTTTTGATTTTTGTTAGAATAATTTATACATCATCAATTTATCATTATCAATCTCTCCAATATTTAATGCTTTCAAAGGTTAAATACCTGCACAACAGATATTTAGAGTACCATACACAGCAGTTACACAACTACAGTTGTGAAGTAAAACAGTTATGAAGTAGCAACAAGATAATTTTATGGCTAGGGGTTACTACAGCATAGGTAACTGTATTAAAGGATTGCAGCATTTGAAATGTTGGGAAGCACTGCTTACGTGATCAAATGGTTTCATAAATACGCAATAGTCAAGTAAAACTTTAAAATTGTTTCTTAGAGGTTTGTCCTCAAATGTGAGGCAGTGATGCCTTACATTGCCAGCCTATCAATTGTTTTGTGGTTGTTTATACAATTTATTTTAAACAACACATGATTAAATGAATGTTTTGGGAAGAAATAGATGGCAGAGATGGATAAGCTAGTTACACAAAGTGAGTCATTCTATTGTAAAATAACACAATATTGAAAAACTATGAAAGCGAAAATATTCTGATAAAATAACTACTATAACACATAATTTAAATGAAATAACTTTCAGCTTTCTTGAGTATTATTACTCTTGAGTATACTATCAGTATACCTGATAAGAAATATGTCAAAATATGCACATTAACTTCACAAGTGAATTTGAATCAGAATTTAAGAATATAAGAATGAAAGTCACAATAGACTTTAATCATTTACCTGTTTTATTAACATGCTAGTGTTTCTTACAGGATGAATATTTAAATTTGGAAGGCTCTCATATGCAAACTTATTAAGATTATAATGCATTTTCATCATTTAAATATTCATTTCAGCATAGCTAGAGAATCCAAAATCAGTCAAGCAGAAATGAATCATAAATGAAAACAATACTTTAAAATATCCATTATTTTGTCTTCTATATTTTAGTTTTATTCCTGTAGCTCAAACCTTAATCAAGTATTCTGAAGTGATTATTGTAGAGATTATTCTTAATTTTGTCCCCATGATGGTGCTTTAAATGGTGTATGTGTGCTTTCTTCACTGAATGAAGTCATAGAAAACTTAGCACTCTGATGGCTTATATCTAATGGAATAATTTCATCGATTACTGAGCCACAGAAATGCCTACCTTCTGTAATTAAAATGCTCAGCCTTATCTGACACTTATTAGATGTATCTGGTAGAACTTCACTGATTGCTTAGTAAGTGCATAGTTTCCATGGGACATCAAGAAGACATCCCATAAAGAAAACACATTGTGGGGTTACCTGCTTAAAAAAATCTCAGTGTGAGGCCACTCTGCTAATCAACATTTTTATGCTAGTTATTTTATTTCCCTGGGAGACTTTGGCAAACTGGGTTAATGTAGGGCATCAATTGATTAGTTAAGTCATCATGCTAAATGATCTCCTGGGATGCTGTGATAGTTTACAAAGAGTCTTTCAAGTAGAAATTTATCAAACTTTTACTTATTTATTCAGGAGTATTTACACCCATCCATTTATCAGTAATTGTGGTAGTCAAAGAAACAGTGTGGTATGTGATTATGAGAATAGACTTTGGAGAAAGATTGTCAAGAATTTTAACATAAAATATTTGGATAAGTTGCTCAAGGCATAAAACCGTATTTGATCTCACTTATTTAATTTGTGAAAACAAATAGCCTCATGTACTTCATATAGGTAAGATATTAAATGTATGAAAAATATACTCAAGCTATGAAATGACATATTTATAATAGTCAAAACTACTTACATATTTTGAATTAGCAGGAATTTAAGATATTTATAACTGACAAGGCTAATTGATGTTTGCCTTTTCCCCTATCATTTCAATTTAGCACAAATATAGCATAAATGATATAAATAATCATAATAAACTTAGCATTTTACAAATGCTATATCCTTAGGGCCAGTATCTGCTCAATTCAAAGTACAAATAAAGGAGTGAACAGGTTCAGGTCAGAATATACAGTGCTCTTATACACATGTGGTTTTGCAACATCAAGGTTAAAGACAATGAAGATGTGAAAGGTACCCTACAGTGCTGTTTTCAGTCTTTGGCTGCATGGAAGCACAGCCTACTTATGACCAAATCCAACATTTATGTTATATTGACATCCCATTGAATTATTCAGAAACTGTAACTGAAGGCTTCCAAGAAACTGTATGCACTAACCGTGGAATCACATGGTCAGTGTTCATATGGTTTTGCATGATTTAAATATAGGAATGCAATCTGCTTTAGTTAAGATAGTACAAAAAATATTTTAAAATATTTTCTTTCTCTTCTCTCCCATACTCTCTTCCTCTCTCCTCATTCCCCTCCCACTCTCTCTGATCTTCCTATGTTGCCTATGTTTGCCTTGAATTCACTTCCATCCTGCCCCAGTCTCCTCAGTGTGGGGTTATAAGCATGTGCCAGCATGTGGACTGAATCTTCTCCTATCCTCTAATTTTTAAGATAAGCATAATATAATCAATTTTCCTTTATGTGATTATTTTTGCAAGGCATCAATTAATTACAGAAATATTCAGTATAGGAGATGCTACAGAGAATAGGCAAGTTAGAAAACATTGGACATAAAATATCCACAAATATTAAATGTCATATCAAGTTCATTAATTCTTATCTCACATGGTTCAGCATCTTGTTGTTTAAGGCACAGTAAGAATCAAAATAATGGAGCTGGAGAGATGGCTAAGCAGTTAAGAGCACTGACCATCCTTCTGAAGGTCCTGAGCTCAAATCCCAGCAACCACATAGTAGATCACAACCATCAGTAATGAGATCTGATGCCTTATTCTGGTGCATCTGGAGACAGCTACAGTGTACTTAGATATAGTAATAAAAATGTATTTATTTATTTATTTATTTATTTAATATCCTGGTAGCAGCCCCTCTCTCTATTCCTTTCAATTGCACCCTCACAAATCCCTCCCCTATTACCCCCTTCCTCTTCTCTTCAGAAAAAGAAAGCCCCCAGATGGATACCAGTCTGTCCTGGGACATAAATTTGAAGCAGGATTAAGCCCACTAGAAGAAGCAGGTCCAATGGCAGGCAAAAGAATAGACAGTTCAGTTCCAATTATTACAGGAGCAACATGAAGACCAAACTGTACATACACTACAGATTTGTAGAGGGCCTGGGTTCAGCTCCTGACTGCTCTTTGGTTGGTGGTTCAGTCTCGCTGAGTCCCCATGGGCCCAGGTTTTGACTTTGTGGGTCTTTGTGTGATGTCCTTAAGCCCTCTAGCTCCTTCAATCCTATCCCCCACTGTCACACAGGGCTCCTCAAGCTCTGCTTAATGTTTGATTATGGGTCTCTGCATTTGTTTCCATCTGCTATGTTCTGAAGCCTCTCAGGAGACAGTTATGCTGGGTTCCTGTCTGCAAGCATAACAAAGTATCATTAATAATTTCAAACTCTCTCCTATTGGATGTGTCTCAAGTTGGGCCAGTCATGGCTTGGCTGTTCCATCAATTTTTCCTCCCTCTTTACTCTTATGTATCTTGTAGACAGAAAACATTTGGGTAGAAGATTTTTTAGGATGGGTGATATGTCGCTCTCTACTCTAAAAGTCCCTCCTGGCTACAGGAGTTGGCCAGTTCAGTTTCATATTCTTAGGTGCTAGGAGTCTCAGTCATGGTCACTAAAATAGACTCCCATAGCCTTTACCATTCCTTGACTCCAGCTGGTCCCAGAGATGGCTCCCATTCTGACTCCTATATCGCTCCTTCCCCCTCTCACCCCAAACCTGGTCCTAATTCCTACTCCACTCCTAATTCCCTCTTCCACCAAATTCTCTCCCTCCATCCACCTTTGATGTGTATTTTATTTCCCTTTCTGAGAGAGATTCATGCTCCCTCCCTTGTGTCCTTATTACTTAGATTCTTTGGGTCTGTGTATTGTATTGTAGAAGGATTATCCTGTATTTTATGGATCATGTCCACTTCTAAATGAGGACATACTGTGAGTGTCATTCTGGGTCTGAGTTATTTCACTCAGGATGATATTTTCTAGATCTATTTGCCGAAGATTTAATGATGCCTTTGTTTTAATAACTGTATAGGATTCTGTTGTTTAGATGTGCCACATTTTCTTTATTCACTCTTCAACTAAAGAATATCTGGGTTGTTTTCAGTTTCTGGCTATTAAATATAAAGCTGCTATGAACATATTTGAGCAAATGTCCTTGTGGTATAGTAGAGCATTTTTTTGCGTATATTTCCAGGAGTGGCAGAGCTGGGTCTTGGGGTACAATTATTCCATTTTCTGAGAAAGCAACAAAATTGACTTCCAAATGGTTGTACAGGTTTGCACTCCCACCAGCAATGAAGGAGTGTTTGCCTTGTTCCATATCCTTACAAGCACGCGCTGTCACTTGAATTTTTGATCTTAGCCATTCTGATGGTTATGAATCTCAGAGTCTTTTGATTTTCATGTACCTGATGACTGAAGATGTAGACCATTTCTTTAACATTTCTTGGACATTAGATATTCCTCTTTTGAGAATTTTGTCTAGCTCTCTACCTGAATTTTATTTATGTAATTATGTATTTTTTATTTATCATTTTATTCATTTACATATCAAATGATATCCCCCTTCCAAGTTACCCCTCCTCCAACCTCCCCCTCACATCACCCCTCTCCTCCACCCTCTTTGCCTCTATGATGGTGCTCCTCCACCAATTCATCCACTCCTATCTCATCCCTCTAGCATCCCCCTATGCTGTGACATCAAGTTTCCCTCCCTTCCCATTGATATCAGATAAAGCCATCCTCTGCTACATGTGATCTGGGGTCTTGGCTCTCTCAATATATACTCTTTGGTTGGTGGTTTAGTCCCTGAGAGCTCTGGATGGTCCAGGTAGTTGATATTGGTCTTCTTATGGAGTTGCAATCCCCTTCAACTCCTCCAGTACTTCCCCTAGCTCTACCACTGGGGTCCCTGGGCTCAGTGTTATGGTTGGCTATAAGTATCTGCATCTGTATTGGTCAGGTGCTAGTAGAACTTCTCAAGGAACAGTCATATCAGGCTCCTGTGAGCAAGCACTTCTTAATATCAGCAATAGTGTGGGGGGTTGGTGACTGCAGATGGAATGAATCCCTAGATTGGGCAATCTCTGGGTGGCTTTTCCTTCAGTCTTTGTTGCAATTTTTGTTCCTGTCTTTACTTTGAACAGGGGGATTTCTGGGTTAAAAATTTTGAGGTGCATTGGTGACCTGATGCCTCAACTGGGGGCTGCACCTGTATTGGAGGTGATCTTTACAGGTTGTATCTCCCCTTGGTTGGGTATTTTGGCTAAAGTCATTGTCATTGGGTCCTAGGAGCCCTTTGCTTCCCTGAAGTCTGGTACATTGTAATGGTTACCTCCAGTTTCCCATCTTCTGCACACTTTTTAATTGGGTTATTTGTCTTGTTGATGTCTAATTTCTTCAGTGGTTTATATATTTTGACATTAGTCTTTTGTTAGTTGTAAGGGTTTTGAACATTTTTTTTCCATTTTGTATGTTGATGTTTTGTCCTATTGATGGTGTCCTTTGTCTTATAGAAGCTTCTCAATTTCATGTATTCTCAATTATTAATCTTAGTCCCTGAGGAATTGATGTTCTGCAAAAGAATTTGTCTCCTGTCCCAATGTGGTCATGGCAGTTCCCCACTGTACTGGCTAGTTTTGTGTCAACTTGACACAGGCTGGAGTTATCACAGAGAAAGGAGCTTCAGTTGGGGACATGCTTCTGTGAGATCCAGCTGTAAGGCATTCTCTCAATTAGTGATCAAGCAGTGAGGTCCCCTTGTTGGTGGTGCCATCTCTGGGCTGGTAGTCTTGGTTCTATAAGAGAGCAGGCTGAGCAAGCCAGGGGAAGCAAGCCAGTAAAGAACATCCCTCCATGGCCTCTGCATCAGCTCCTGCTTTTTGACCTGTTTGAGTTCCAGTCCTGACTTCCTTGGTGATGAAGAGCAGTATGGAAGTATAAGTGGAACGCCAGCACCATTTGTTGAACCTGCTTTCTTTTGTCCATGGCAAGATTTTTGGCTTCTTTTTTTTTTTTTTTTTAATATCAAAAATCAAGTGTGGAGTTAATTCTAGAAATTTGAAATTATTATTTTCAAGATGAGAATATAATGCTTTCCTCCCCAACTTGTTTCTTGGTCATGACGTTTCTGCAGGAATAGAAACCCTGACTAAGACACCCACTGTCTTTTCTCTTAGATTAAGTGTGTCTGGTATTATGTTGAGGTTGCTGATCCACTTGAACTTCAGTTTTGTGCAGAGTGGTAAATATGGGTCTATTTACACTCTTTTAGATGCTGACATTGAGTTAAACCAGCACCGTTTGTTGAACCTGCTTTCTTTTGTCCATGGCGATATTTTTGGCTTCTTTTTTTTTTTAAAATATCAAAAATCAGGTGTGGATTTAATTCTAGAAATTTGAAATTATTATTTTCAAGATGAGAATATAATGTTAAAGTTAACTCTTAACTAAAAAGATACAGTCTGTAACTCACAAAATTTAAGCATTCTCATTTTCATGAACTATTCTGTTCTATGTCCTGCCACAATAAAATTTACATCTATAAATTTCACATATTAAAAATAATATGAAATATTTTTATAATCAGTTCTGAAACTTCCTAGTATTCTAAAAAAGTAAGAATATTTGCAAGTATAAAACCTCTTTTTTGACTTGTTTAATTTTTTTTCTGGTAAAAATACATTGACAGTGGTATTCATGGATTTACATGTATCTATAATTCTTTGCAATCCATGTTCTAGAATTCTATGTAATTCACTAACCATATATAACTTCATAGAAATTTTAGATATATGAAGTAAGATATAAAGAATTTTTCTTTCAACATTTTAGTTAAATTCATAAAGAAGGACTCTTGATACTCCTCAAAGGAAAAATCTACCAGGATAAACTTTCAATTCTGAACAACTATGCTCCAAATGCAAGGGCACCCACATTCATAAAAGAAACTTTATTAAAGCTCAAAGCACATATTACACCCCAAACAATAAGAGTGGGTGGGTGGGCCCCGACACTCAGAAGCAGGGGAAGGGGGTAGAGGGTTTGGGGGGACCAGGAAAAGGGATAATATTTCAAATGTAAATTAAGAAAATATCTACTTAAAAAAAGACAAAAATAAATGAGAACAATGTATGCATTACCTAGAAAAGAGAAGCCACAATTCTCAAAGGATAGAGACTATATTGGAATACAAAGTCTTAGGGCATCAAAGTGAAATAGAAAACAAGTAAGATGGGCAGTGAGTAAAACAGCACAGTAACACATTTATAAGTTATGTTCACAGCTAACTAACAAAATATAGCTGGTAGTTTAACCAGGAAGAAGTGTTCAAGCAGGCTATGTAGAACCACAGTGATTCAGAATTGTCCATCAAATGTGTTCATTCCTTGTAAGAATACTTAAAAATTATTTCCCAACCAAGCTTTGTTTCTCTCAAGTCATTTTATTTTACTGTATCTTACCTTTCTCTTTTAGAATAGTATAATAAACTCTGCTTACTCAGTATTTCTTGACTCTAACTTACTGAGTCTCTTACTCTTTGCATCCTCTGATAGTTTCCCTTCACTTGCCACCCAGAACTAATGTTCTGTAAACCCTAATAGTATGTGATAATTAAACACACATCCAAAAGATGTTCCTGGAACTTAATATGTGAAAATGGAAAATAATCGTTTCAATATCCCAGATTTAAAAAATATATTTAGGGTATGTAGGATCTACTTGTTAAATGAGAATATAACATCTTGTTGCCCTATGTTCTTAACATGAACTGTACTTTACCCAAAGCTTGTACTTTATAAAAGTTATCAACATTTTCCAAAATTGTTTGGTCAAACTATTTTTTTTAACTGTTTACTCCCACCTCCACAAATCCCACCCCATCCCACCCTTTGCCTCTAAGAGGGTATTCCCCCACCCACCCATTCAGTCTCTCCTCACCCTCCTAGCATCCACCTATGGCATGAAGCCTACACATGATCAAGTGCCTCCCTTCCCACTGATGTCAGATGAGGCAATCCTCTGCTACATATGTAGCACGAGCCCTGGTCAGGTCCATGTATACTCTTTGGCTGGTGATTTACTCCCTCAGAGCTCTAAAGGGTCCAGTAAGTTGATACTGTTGTTCTTCCTATGGAATTGCAATCTTCTTCAGTTCCTCCAATCCTTCCTGAACTCTTCCATCAGAGTCCCTGATTTCAGTCTAATGGTTGGCTACTGAAAGACCCACAAAGTGAGGACTCCCCCATGTTCTGACTCAGGAGAGGTGACACCCCAAATCACTCATGAGAAACAGTCTTGATGCAAACTGCAAGAGGTTTATTTGGGAAAGACCAGTGCACTGGGAATGACTCGTATCCCACCCAGGGGTAGAGGAGTTGAAGATGAGCTCAAGGGGTAAGGGATTTATAAAGACACAAAAACTACAAACACCTGGCATTGGGCTATAGAAAGGCAAAAACCACAAACACCTGGCATCCTGGAACAATGGGGCTATTTTGGACACAGGTCTAGGGGCTTACATAATTTTTTACTCTCTGTCAGGATCTTTTACTATGAGTATCTGCATCTGCCTTAGTCAGGTGCTGGCAGAGGCTCTCAGAGAACAGCCATACCAGGCACTTGTCTGCAAGCACATCTTGGCATCAGCAATAGTGTCAGGGGTTGGTATCTGCAGATAAAATGAATCTCACAGTGGAGTGGTCTCTGGATGGCCTTTCCTTTATCTTCTGCTCCATTTTCATTTCTGCATTTCCTTTAGAAAGGGACAATTCTGGGTTAAAAATGTTTAGAAGGGTGGGTAGCCCCATCCATCCAGTGGGAGCCAAGACAATCTACTGGCGGTAGTCTCATCTGGTTCTATCTCACTGCTATTGGGTATTTCAGCCCATCTCATCCATATTAGGAACACTCCTTCATTTGGGGTGGGATTGAAAACTGGTGTAGAACCACTCTGGAAATCAATTTGACAGTTCCTCAGAAAATTGGAAATAGCTATACCTGTAGACCCAGCTATACCAATTCTGAACATCTACCCAAAAGATTCTCCAACATATATCAAGGAGACATTCTCAGCTATGTTCATAGCAACATTATTTATAATAGCCAGAAGCTGGAAACAACCCAGATATCCCTGAACGGAAGAATGGATACAGAAAATATGTTACATTTACACAAGTTGATATCACCTAGTTTTAAATTTTTGAACAAGTTTCTTTTATTTTTATATTAGAACATAAATATCACCTTTTAAATCACTATTTCTCAGTTTTTCTCATCATATTATTCAATAATATGACCCTGAGTAAAAAATTGGACAACTCTTGGTCTCTCAGAATGATCCCAGAGATTTTCCTCAGTCTAAGAATTGGCTATTGTAATGCAACTCTTCTTTTAATTTTTACTTCTTGCTTGTCACAGTTAATTTTTGTCATAAAGGGTTTTTGTTGTAATGTTGTTGTGAAATCAATTATTCCAATGACATTAGATGCCAGAGAGCCCATTGCCAAAACTGTAATGTTTTAATGTGAATACTGTCTATTTATTTTATATTAGGTTTATGGTTCTCCAAGTGATATTGAGATGTCACTCTGGAGAAAAAGTAAGGTTTTATTTTGGGTGTTTCTAGTTTTATATTTTGTTTAATGTATTGCTTATTCATCCATCATTCATTCATTCATTGGCTTTCTTTGTAACATGAAAGGTTTTATTTTTAATATACAATGAAATAGCTAAGTTATCTTCCACATCTTCATATCATGTCCTAACATTATACTCCTCTCAGTATACATTATATTTTTTAACTAAATAGGTACTTTAATAATTTATCCATGAATTATTGTTTGGGGACATAAGGCATTGACTTGCCAATCATTTTTCTATTTTTATGCTAACATTTAATATTGTAACCCATGTAAAAGCATGGTACTTACTGACTACTAGTCATGGTAAAGAACAATCTCACTGTTCCTTTTTTCCTCTTCTCATTTCTTTTTCCCCCTTCTTTCTGTCAGATACACACATTGTTTCTATAGTGTTAGAATCTACAGTATTGATGCATTTCCCCAAGTAGGGTTTTGTATAGCTCTTCCATAATCTCTCAAAGACACTATATTGATTTAGCTTCATTTCATAAACTATTAAAAGTCTTTTATTCCATTATATTAAATATGAAATATTTCTTCACATGATATATCCTGATTATGGTTTCCCCTCCATCTACTTATCCCAGTTCCTTCTGCTTTCCTCCCCTCCAGATCCACTTCCTTTCTGTTTCTCATTTAAAATGCACAAGCTTCTAAATAATAATAATAAAATATAACAACAGAAAAATGTAATGGAATGAAAGAAAAACCATGACAACTAAGCTGGACATGACAAATCAAGGGAAGGAAACAAGCCCAAGAGTAGGCACGTGAGTCAGAGATACACTCATTGAACATGCAAGAATCCTATAAGAATCCATAGTCCATACACAACGCAGCTGTGGTCCTAGGCTTGCTGCTCCAGTGCCTGTGCATTCATATGAGCTTTGACCATGTATATGTAGAGGTCCTTGTTCCCATGGTGTCCTTCATCACCCCTGATTCTTACACTATCTTTCTGTCTACTCTTCCTTGGAGTCCCCTGAGTTCTGAGGGAGAGATTAGATAAAGACCTGCCATTTAGAGATAGGTTTTCCAAGGCCCTTCACTCTCTATAAAATGACTGTTTGTGGGTCTCTGCATTTATTCCCCGCTGGAGCTTCTCTGATGATGGCTGAATAAAGCACTGATTGAGGAGTATAACAAAATATCCTTAGGAGTAATCTATTGCTACATTAAAAATTCAGGGCAGTATTATCTGGTTTTAACCTAGATACAAACCCAGCACTGGCTGGTTTGTGTGTCGACTTGACACCAATGTGTTACCACAGAGAAAGAAGTCTCTCTTGAGGAAATGCCTCCATGAGATCCAGTGGTAAGGCATTTTCTCAATTAGTGATCAAGGGTGGGATGGCCCATTATTGGAGGTGCCATCCCAGGTTTGGTAGTCTTGGGTTCTATAAGAAAGCAAGCTGAACAAGTCAGCAGCATGTCTCTACAGTATGTGTATACTGTTTCCTGACTTGCATGAGTTCCAGTCCTGACTTCCTTTGGTGAAGAACAGCAGTGTGGAAGTGTAAGCTGAATAAGTCCTTTCCTCCTCAACTTGCTTCTTATTCATGATGCTTTGTGCAGGAATATGAACCTTACTAAAACAAATTGGTACCATCATAGTGGAGTATTCCTGTGACAAATGACCATGTTTTAGGGAGGATTGTGGAAGGACTTTGGAACTTTGGACTAGAAGAACCCAATGGGTATAGCTAAGCCTATATGAGGCTATTAGTTAGGTCTAATTGAAGCAGAAGACGGCAGTGTTTTGGAGATGCCAGTGCCATAAGATGACCACCAGGTCACAGCAGCAGCATTGGAGTACAGGTGGCTAAAGCCTAGAACACAAAGTGTGTGCTACAAAGGGCAGAACTAGAGACATGACCCATGCCCTTGGAGGAGCCTCTGGCACATACAGCAGAAGACTTCCTGGTCTGGCCTCAGTGAGAGAAGACTCACCTAACCTGTAAGAGACTTGAGGTCCCCAGTTAGTGGAGAGGTTGGGTGGAGTGGGGGTTGGGGGAGAGGACATTTTCTTGGAGGTGGGGGAGGAAGTATGGGATGAGGAAATTTCAGAGATGTGTGTACCTAGAGGTGGGCATGGGGACAAAGTGAAGCAGGAATACAGTAAGATCAGTATTGCTACATTCACTAATGAGAGGTTTTTTGAATAAGTATGGACCCAAATGATTCATGTGTCTGAGTTTTTGGCTCATATGGAGTATTAGTATTAGGAGATGTAGCCTTATTGGAGGAAGTATTTTCTTTTTTTTTTTTTATTATTTTCTTTATTTACATTTCAAATGCTATCCCGAAAGTTTCCCATACCCCTCCCCCCACCTCTGTTCCCCTACCCACCCACTCCCACTACTTGGCCCAGGCCTTGCCTTGTGCTAGGTCATATATAGTTTGGAAGACCAAGGAGCCTCTATTCCCACTGATGGCGGATTAGGTCATCTTCTGCTACAAATGCAGCTAGAAACACAAACCCCGGGGGTACTGGTTAGTTCCTGTTGTTGTTCCACCTACAGGGTTGCAGCCCCCTTCAGGTACTTGGGTACTTTCTCTAGTTCCTCCATTGGGGACCCTGTGTTCCATCCATTAGCTGGCTGTGAGCATCCATTTCGGTGTTTACCAGGCACTGGCATAGCCTCACAAGAGGCCGCAATATCAGGGTCCCTTCAGCAGTATCTTGCTGGCATGAGCATTAGTATCTAGGTTGTGGTGGCGCACGCCGGTAGGATTTGCTGAAGGAGGCAGAGGCAGGAGGATCACGAGTTCAAGGCCAGCCTGGAAGTATTTTCTTATTAGAGGAAGTTTGTTACTGTTGGAGGAGGGCTCTGAGGTCTTAAATTCTCAAACTATGCCCAGTGTAAAACACATTCAGTCTTCTTTTGGTTGTTTTCAGAAAAAGATGTAGAACTCTCAGCTCCTCAAGTACCATGTCTACTTGCATGCTGCCATGATTCCTGCTATAATAATAATAATAATAATAATGAACTAAACCTCTGAAACTATAAACTAGCCCCAGTTAAGAGTTGACTTGGTCATAGTGCCTCTTCACAGCAATAAAACCTTAAGGCAGAAACTGTTACAATGTTTCACTGGAGAAGAATTATAGGATACTATCTAGAGATCATTCTTGTGATATTTTGGTGAAAAATTTGGCTGCTTTTTGCCCCTGTCTAAAGAGTCTGCCTGAAGATAAAGTGAAGAGATATGGATCAACTGCATTGACAAAGAGAATCTTAAGAGTCTAATGTAGACTATGCTCTGTGTGTGATGCATTCTTATGAAGAGTATGTTGATCCAACATAACAAGCTAAGTTCTTCATATCCATATCCTTAGTGTCATTGCTGACAGAGTGGCCCACAGAAGAGTTAAGTAGTCAACGAGGAGAGGGAAGGAGTCAGGTAATGGTCAGGGGAATGTAACAGTTCTGATTCTATAGCAATCAGGCTCTGCCTAGCAACCAGGCTGATTCTACTGCTCTGACTGACTAGCTTCCAGGTGCTTCTTTATTTATACAAGTTTCACAGAACAAGGACAGAGTAATGAGTATCCAAGTGGTACAGGAAATATGCTTAACTTTTTATTACATGTACAGGATTAAAAGTTCAGCTACAATTAGAAAATACAAACAGAACAGATGCTATTCTTATTATTAACCCTATAACTCCAATTTAAAGAATCTAATGAATGTCTCCTCCAAAGCAAACACATTTATTATATAACTTCCAGCTTTTAGATTTTTTTAATGCTTGTTGTTTGAACGTACTCCAGACATACAGAAATTATCTGAGCTGGTCTTTTATAAATAGCAAATGTATAACTTATACTACATGTTTTATCATCTATGCTATACAGCAGGAAAAGTTTATTTTAGTAAATCTATCTTACTTCTTCCTCTAGGGGTATATCCTGTATGACCCCCTATCTTCAAACTGCATTTTTAGAGAGCTCTAATCCTATAATAAAAAGAGAGCTTAAATCTGTAAATTATGTTTTTGGCCCTCAGAGATTGTCAGTTTTCTCTATTTAATGTGCTGTTTGAGTTTGCTCACGAGAAGATACACCAAGAATACTTGGAGAGTATTGGCCTCTAACTATGTGTTTATCTGTGCTCAAAGATAAAGAAAAAGATAAAGATAAAGAAAGCCTTCCAAACATTGGACAGGTAAGATTAATTTTAGGCTTTTTCTAAAAAGATTCAGACAGAATTTTTTCAGGAAAATACATAAAATGAATCATGCAGAAATTCCGCCCAAAATGAAACATGCAGTGACCAAAACCCAAAATTTAGAGATAGAAGAACAGCAATCATGTTCCATCCTCACGGTCTATCTTACCTTATGGTGACCTTCTACTTTCTTTTCCTCTCCTGGCTCCTATCTGAGATCCTCTCTTTTACTCTCGAGTGCCATGCCCATTCTATTTCCCATACTATCACAACCTCTAGCCTTTTATTCACCAAGTAAAGATTATTGGGAAACAATGTGTGTTGTCACGTCCAGACTGATACCCTCTGTTTCCATCATTGGACATTTAAATGTACTTGATCTGTAGTCTTTTTATATTTTGAAACCCAACCCAAAAGTCATGATAAATTCTAATCTGACACTCAAAGTTTTGTTTAGACTACCTAAGGCAGAGAAGAAGCTAGCACCAAATTCAGTGTACAGGGCAGTATTAAAGGATAGTAGGACACATTTCTATAAGATTTGGTGAGAAGAACATTTATTCACACTAGGAAACAAAACACTAGTTGGAGAAACTACTAGGCAAAGCCTTTGTCAAGTTCATCTAGGATTGAGTGCTTGTTACAGGTATTTAAATGGTCTTCTATCATTGTTTGCTGATGATTTTTTTCATGGGGTATATATTGTCACTTAAGTTTGCATCAGAATTCGATTGCATAACTGTATCAGGAATTTAAAATGGATTCAATAATTGGTGCTTACTGAGTGATGTAACCTAGAAATCTAAGTCTGCACAATGAAGTTATTTACTTATCCTTTGTCTTAGTTTCTTGTTACATCCTGGGGGGCTTGGTGTCATCAGGGAGTTGCTTGAACAAGTTAGAATATTATTTGACATGCTTAATGCATGTGGTTTGCAAAAGTGTTAAATCTCATGGCTACAGAACCATGAACAATAGAACATTTCTTTATTTCATTTTCAGTAATCCATTTTATGCTTTATTTGATCTAGATGCTCGGTCATTCCAATAAATCAAAATGAGGTTATGACAATGCAGGACTTACATTGCTCTGGGAATTGGAATGTCTCCATACATAATTTCTTAAATAATATTGTGCTGTTTCATTCTAAATAACATTCGAGATAATATACTCTCAAGAGCTTTAATTGAGCAGGTGGCATTAGGCTACTCTAACTGGTGATAGTGAAGCATGCTTTGAATGCTTTGAATCTTAGTACTATGGCCAAGGTAGAAGTACGAGTTCATGTCAAAATTGTGCCACAGAAGGATATTATCACAATAAATCACTCCATGAAGAATAGCATCTTAAAAAGTACAAGAGACTAGTCTTGTTAATTTAATTCACTAATACAATCTTTGGTAGATTGTAGGACCATATTACTTTGTTTTTAAATCATATTCTCCTTTAGCAAATTTAACACATGTAGAGGATTAAATTTTTTCATTTGAATGAATGAAACTTAGTGATGGCTGTTTTACCCAGCTTCACAGAAGAAAAATTTCAGTCACAAATATGTTAAACAAAACATCTGAAGAAACAGGCAAAGTATAATGATTATTTTTTGAAAATTACCACTCATCATTTTAGACACTCGACAAAACAATTATTCTGGGTATAACTGTACAAGTACTCCACAGATGGAGCTTCAGTGACAGATCAATCAATGGACCAATTCTAATAGAGTGAAATCTTGCATGATTCTTAAATCTGATTCTGAGCCTCTAAAGCCAAAAGAGGAAGCCAGAACAGCCTTCTAGAGACATAGCAGAACAGAGAAGATGGATGAGGCAGAATGAGATGTAACAGATAATCAATGTGTGAGGAAGATTCAATGAGACACTACCATATGTGAACGTGGTGAAAGATGCAGGACAACTGACACAATAGAGAAATCATCTTGAGGCTCAGCAGGGACCACAAGCAGTAGCCGTCAAGTTAGTGTTGGCATCTGAAGTTAGTTTTCTCTGAAGGAGGATCACTGAAAAAACAAAGCTCAATTAAGTGTAGGTTTCATGCTCTGCAAATGATGGCCCACACAAAACAAATGGAACTCTCAATAAAGGGAAATAAATACTATACAAACCATATTGGATTTTTCTTTTATTAAAAGCATTTTTTATATAAAATATATTCTGAGTTTTGTTTTCCCTTTCCTAACTCCTCCAATTTCCACCTCTTTCTCTTCCTCCAGTCCACACCATTTCTGTCTCTCCTAAGGGTGTTGCATATACATGAATTCCATAAAAACACAAAACTGGAAGCCATAATGTTTGCAAAGGACCTGTAAAGTTTTGTTTTGTTTTGTTTTGTTTGGTATGGTTTTGTTTGTTTTGTTTTGTTTTGTTTTTTTCTGTTTTGTTTTGTTTAAGGGCCCTGAAACATTATAAGAAAAGGAAACTCCCAAGTTTCCAGTCAGCATCTTTTGTTTTCTGTTAGCCATCTTCTGCAGGGCATGAAGTCTATGCTTAGTAGAGCTTTGTTTTCCCAGAGATTCTTCCTTGTTGAAAAGTAAATTTGCATTTGCAAGTGGTTACCAATTGGAGCTATCTTCTAGGTTAGAGATTAGTGTATGTGTTTAATTCTCAGCTCTAGGAGTCCATGAAATGCAGACTTATGCAGACCCTGTGCATGCTACAAGTTTATACATGTGTAAGTCATATTCTAGTTAGAAGGTATGGCTTTCTTGCTATTCTCCATGACTTCTGATTTTTATATTCTTTCTGCTTCCTCTTCTACATGGTTTATTGATGGGGGAATTTTATAAAAACATCTTGTTTGTGACTCTGGTTACCTCTTATGTGGCTATTTTTCTAGGCTTCTGATGTATGAAACCATCAGTCAATAATGAGCAGTATTCTTTGGCCACAAAACCTATGGTAACTTTTTATAGCAGAATATAAATCTAATAATAACCAGTCATTCTTGGCTTTAAGAATAAACATAAAAGCCATTTAAGAAAATTGTTAAATTGGATATCTGTAATAATTTGACAAACATTGAGTAGCGAGTTATGTATCGAGACTCTGTGTAGTGACAATTTGAGAACTGGTGTTCTATGTTTTCAAAGATGGTTTCATTTCTATAAACTATGGCTTTCAATTATATCAAGGATCCATATTTAAGGCCTTTGGATTATGTAATTGCAATGTATATACATATTACAATGAAAATTCTTCATTTTCTGATGGTTAAATTAATGGCTTATAGTGAATTATTTTTTGATAAAGTTGAGAAATAGAATCAATGAACTTTTTTTTTTAAAGATTTATTTATTTATTATATNTAAGTACACTGTAGCTGTCTTCAGACACTCCAGAAGAGGGAGTCAGATCTTGTTACAGATGGTTGTAAGCTACCATGTGGTTGCTGGGATTTGAACTCCGGACCTTTGGAAGAGCAGTCGGGTGCTCTTACCCACTGAGCCATCTCACCAGCCCAATGAACTTTTAAGAAGATTATTTCTCTCTATTTCAATAATTTTGTTCTAAAAGGGTAATGTTTTATCAGTTTCTATTTTATACTTTTTAAAAAGATTTTGCGATTTTGCCTCTTAAAATCGTACGACTCCATGTACAATGAACCATGTGCCTTTGAAGAGGGAGTGTGAAAATCTCCTTTTCTCTGCACAGTGACCAGTTATGGGTACTGAAGTTAACTTTCATCTACTGTAAAGTAGTGAATGACTACAAAGAAACAATAGTTTCCAGGCAAAGCAAAACAGTTGCACATAGTAACTTACAGGATTTTGTTTGTATAAACAAGAAATGTGTAAACTCAACCCTTATAAAGTTCCAGTATGCAGAGAAGTGGGTACAGTGTTTCACTTCTTGCTGAAGAGCTATTGACAATTTCTGGAGATGGATATTGGGTTTGTTTAACAGCTTTCTCATATATATAGGCCACACACCAGTGGAATGTCACACATTTAAAAAATTAGACATGTTTAATACATAAACACAGGTAGATATTAAAAGAGGAAGAATATTTGGAAGAATAGGATGTAGAAATATGATCAAAGTATTTTTATAATATAATTTTATGATTTTTAAATGTTATAGCATGACTTTTATTTTAACCAATTTTCTTATAATTATACTTATTTCAACTGTGATTTAAAAAAAAAATAACTCGAGTATAAGTAAAAAGTAGATGCAGTGAGGTTTAAATTTTGGTTGTTTGCACATAGTATATTAATCCAAACCAGAACATACTTTAAAACTTTGAATATTTTCTTAAGTTAAAAAAAAATTTAATATTCTCATGTTTCTTCAGGAACTATACAGACTTTTATACTATACTTTTATAGACCATAGTTCGCAAAACTTGTTGTAATATATACTTATTAAATAATAGTGCTTCTTTTCAAAATAATCAGTGTCAATATCTGTACAGATGTCATACTTATTTCTTTTCTATACATACTTTTAAACCACATTTCTATAGTATAGTATAGTGTGTGTGTGTGTGTGTGTGTGTGTGTGTGTGTGTGTGTGTTTGGCTGTTGGTCTCTGTATCTGCTCTTATCAGGTGGCTGGATGAAACCTCTCAGCTGACAACTGGGCTAAGTACTAATCTATCTCTACAGAAGAATGTCACTAGAAATCCTTTCACTCGGTTCTTTCCAGTCCTGTTTAGTTCTATCCGAGGTCTCTGGGCCATACAGACTGTAGTTTCTGGCCAAACGGACAGTGCAGGGCACTGACTCCCCTTGTGGCTGGGGATAAAAAATAGACAAGTAGTTGATTAGCTTGTCCCACAAGTTCTATGCCACCGTAGACCCAACGAATACTGCAGACAGAACAAATTGAAGGTAAAAGGTTGTTTGTGGTATTGTTGCTGGAATTTTTGACACAGTCCTACAACTAGAACCCTTGTGTAATATACTGGCTAGTTTTGTGTCAACTTGACACAGGCTGGAGTTATCACAGAAAAAGGAGCTTCAGT
>NC_034597.1:85017216-85039807 GCF_900095145.1 Mus pahari | reverse complement strand
ACTGAAGGGGTCATGCAAAGAAATTGAGGCTTGGCACCATGAAGAGAGCCTATAAGAGGCTATTGTTGAAGCCAAGTAACAGTGGAAGACAGCAGTGTTTTAGAGATGCCAGTACCATGAGACAACCACCAACAGCAGCAGCAGTGGAGTACAGGCATCTGGAGCCTAGAAGACAAGCTGTGTGCTACAAAGGGCAGGGCTGGAGAAGTGACCCAAGCCCTTGGAGGAGCCCAGAATGTCGTGAGTTGAATCCCAGACAATGGACAGTTGGAGTTTAATTTTTGCTTTTGATTGTGACTGTGCCCTGTTATTTTTCCTTCTTCAAGGAAGTTCTTTAGTGAAGCCCACAGTTAAGAGACTTTGAATTTTAAAGTAGTTGGAATTTTAAAAGATACTGGATATTTTAAAAGGATTGAACTTTTAATATGTAAAGACTGTGAGACTTTTAAAGTTGTTTCAATCTTGGGGATGAATAAGAAACTAAGTGTTGAGGCTTACTAGTGCTGGGTTTGTGTGTCAAGTTGAAAAGGTGTCCATTTTACTGGCTAGTTTTGTGTCAACTTGACACAGCCTGGAGTTATCACAGAGAAAGGAGCTTCAGTTCTGGAAATACCTCCACGAGATCCAGCTGTAAGGCCTTTTCTCAATTAGTGATCAAGCTGGGAGGTCCCCTTGTGGGTGGTGTCATCATCTCTGGGTTGGTAGTCTTGGTTCTATAAGAGAGCAGGCTGAGCAAGTCAGGGGATGCAAGCCAGTAAAGAACATCCCTCTGTGGCCTCTTCATCAGCTCCTGCTCCCTGAGCTGACCTGCTTGAGTTCCAGTCCTGACTTCTTTCAGTGATTCACAGCAATGTGGAAGTGTAAGCTGAATAACCCCTTTCCTCCCCAAAGTGCTTTTTGTCATGATGTTTGTGCAGGAATAGAAACCCTGACTAAGATACCTGCTTACAAAAGATGTCCAATTCAGACTCTCTATCCCCCATTACTAGGAGTCCCAAATAAGGTCAGCCATAAAGTTTCCAGGGAGTTTGCACTGTGCTTAGTTTATATCTTTTAATAATAAGCCACTGCTGTTTTTCTGATATTTCTAACTCATCTTATAGCTTAAGCAATAATTTAATAGTGGGAATCCCCAGAGCCAAGTCTGTTTATACTTCAAAAGTCTTAAAACAATCATTTTTCTACAACACAAAAACAAGTGTGATAACCACCATATGTTTTTTACTAATATTAAATAATTATTTGTTTTTATCAGTAGTTTTCCTTTATAGAAATGAAACAGGATACAGAGGAAGTTATGGATAATACACCCTTCAGAATAGCCACACATAATAGAAAATATATTGATGTAACTCTAACAAAGCAAGTAAAAGATAAGAATGTCAAGACCCTTAAGAAAGAAATTGAAGATATTAGAAGATGGAGAGATCTCCCATGCTAATGGATCATTTGGATTAACATATTGAAAATGGCCATTGTACCCAAAGCAATCTACAGATTCAAAGGAATTCTCATCAAAATTTCAATATAATTCTTTTCAGACCATAAACAAAAATTCTCAATTTCAAATGCAAAACCAAAACCACACAATAGCTAAATTATTCCAGTACAATAAAAGAACTTCTGGAGGAATCACCATCTCTGATTTCAAGATGTATGTAGAGCAAAGTAAGAAAAAGTGGATGATATTATAATAGAAACAGACAGGTTGATTATGGAATCAAATCAAAGACCAAGAAATGAACTCACACACCTATGTACATTTGATTTTTGACAAAGAAGATAAAACCATACAATGGAAAAGAGAGCATCTTTAACAATTGAAGCTGGTCTAACTGGATGTCTGGAGGTAGAAGAATGAAAGTAGATTCTTATTTATTACCCTGTATAAAATGCACATTCATGTGTATCAAAGACTTCAGTATAAGACCAGATAAAGTGAATCTAATAAAACAGATATTAGGAAATAGCCATTGGTACAGGATACAGCTTCTTGAACAGGATACATTTAGCTCAGGCACTATGATCAACAATTAGCAAATGGGATCTTCTGAAACTGAAAAGCTTCTGTAAGGCAAAGGACACCTTTTGTAAAAGGACAAAAGGACAGCCCTACTGCCTGGGAAAAGATATTCACTAACTGAACATATGACAGAGTCCTAATATTCTAAAATATATAAAGAAATCAAGAAGTTAGACACCGACAACCCAAATAACCCAATGGAAAATTGTTTGTAGAGATAAACAGAGAATTATCAATAGAGGAATTTCTAATGGCAGATAAACATTTCAAGAAATGTTCAACATCCTTAGTCATCAGGCAATGCAAACAAAAACAACTCTGAGATTTTACCTGATACCCAGCAGAATGGCTAACATCAAAATATCAAAGAGCAGAACATGCTGGTGAGGATGTGGAACAAAGGAAACAACCACTCTGGTAATTGGCAGCATCTCTGAAAGTTTAGACTAATGCAAGTTTTATAAAGGACAGCATTTAATTGAAGCTGGCTTACAGGTTCAGAGGTTCAGTCTTTTATCCTCAAGGAATTAGCATGGCAGCATCCAGGCAGACATAGTGTAGGAGGAGCTAAATCTGAAGGCTGCTAGCAGAATACTGGCTTCTGGGTAGCTAGGATCAAGTCTTAAAGCCAACACCCACAGTGACACACCTATTCCAACAGAGCCACATCTTTTTATTAGTGCCACTTCCCGGGCTGAGCATATTCAAACCATCAAAATACCCAAAAGATATTCCACCCTCATATCAGCTTTACGTGTAATAGCCTGAAACTGGAAACAACCAAGATGTCTCTCAACTGAAGAATATGGTATATTTACACAATAGAATACTATTTAACTATTAAAAACTAGGACATCAAGTAGTACTGTTGTGGATGGCCCTGGTAATGCCTGTATTTTGATGTTAATTCTACTTTCCCTTAACAGGTTGTCTGTAATTAGCAATTAGTCACATACTCAGGTGACTTCTTGTGAATCTTACCCCTAATGAATAAAAGGACCAATCACTGGATGAGTAGGCATGACTTCTGGCCTCTATATCAGGGTCCCTTCAGCAGAATCTTGCCGGCATGTGCATTAGAATCTGGGTTTGATGGCTGATGATGGGATGGATTCCCGGATGGGGTAGTCTCTGGATAGTCCATCCTTTCATCTTAGCTCTAAATTTGTCTCTGTACCTATATCCTTTCATGGGTATTTTGTTCCTTATTCTAAGGAGGAATGAAGTATCCACACGATGGTCATCCTTCTTGGTTTTCCTGTGTTTTGCAAAATGTATCTTGGGTATTCTAAGTTTCTGGGCTAATATCCACTTATCAGTGAGTGCATATCTAGTGACTTCTTTTGTGATTGGGTTACCTCACTAAGGATGATATCCTCCAGATACATCCATTTGCCCAAAAATTTCATAAATTCATTCTTTTTAATAGCTGAGTAGTACTCCATTGTGTAAATGTACCACAGTTTCTGTATCCATTCCTCTATTGAGGGACATCTGGGTTCTTTCCAGCTTCTGGCTATTATAAATAAGGCTGCTATGAACATAGTGGAGCATGTGTCCTTATTACCAGTTGGAAGATCTTCTGGGTATATGCCCAGAAGAGGTATTGCTGCGTCCTCCAGTAGTACTATGTCCAATTTTCTGAGGAACCGCCAGACTGATTTCCAGAGTGGTTGTACAAGCTTGCAATCCCACCAGCAATGGAGGAGTGTAGGGGCCTTGAATTTCCAATCTTTCCAAGACTTTTATCATGAAGGGGTGTTGGATTTTGTTGAATGCTTTCTCAGCATCTAATGAGACGATCATGTGGTTTTTGTCCTTGAGTTTGTTTATGTAATGGATTACATTGATGGATTTCCTTATATTAAACAATCCCTGCATCCCTGGGATGAAGCCTACTCGGTGGTGTTGGATTATCATTTTGATGTGTTCTTGGATTTGGTTTGTGAGGATTTTATTGAGTATTTTTGCATTGATATTCATAAGGGAAATTGGTCTGAAGTTCTCTTTCTTTGTTGGATCTTTGTGTGGTTTAGGTATCAGAGTAATTGTGGCTTCATAGAATGAATTGGGTAGAGTACCTTCTGTTTCTATCTTGTGGAATACTTTGAGGAGAGTTGGAATTATGTCTTCTTTGAAAGTCTGATAGAATTCTGCACTAAACCCATCTGGTCCTGGGCTTTTTTGAGTTGAGATACTATTAATGACAGCTTCTATTTCTTTAGGTGATATAGGACTGTTTAGGACATTAATCTGATCCTGATTTAACTTTGGTACCTGGTATCTGTCTAGGAATTTGTCCATTTCATCCAGGTTTTCCAGTTTTGTTGAATATAGCCTTTTGTAGTAGGATCTGATGATGTTTTGGATTTCCTCAGGGTCTGTTGTATGTCTCCCTTTTTGTTTCTGATTTTGTTAATTAGGATGCTATCTCTGTGCCCTCTAGTGAGTCTGGGTAAGGGTTTAATCTATCTTGCTGATTTTCTCAAAGAACCAGCTCCTGGTTTGGTTGATTCTTTGAATAGTTCTTTTTGTTTCCACTTGGTTGATTTCAGACCTAAGTTTGATTATTTCCTGCCTTCTACTCCTCTTAGATGAATTTGCTTCCTTTAGTTCTATGGCTTCTAGTTTTTCTGTCAGGTTACTAGCTTCTTAGAAGGGGGAACAAATTATAGGAGGAAATACAGAGACAAAGTGTGGAGCAGAGACTGAAGGAAAGGCCATCCAGAGACCATCCCATCTGGGCATCCATCCCATCCATATACAGTCGCCAAACCTTGACACTATTGTGGTCACTGAGACTGGGAACTGCTCATTAACAGGAGATTGATAGGGCTGTCTCCTGGGAGACTCTGCCAGAGCCTGAAAAATATAGAGGCAGATGCTCACAGCCAACCATTGGTGTTAGTGCAGAATCCCTGAAGAAATTGGCGAATGGACTGAAGGAGCTAAGGGGTTTTGCTGCTCCATGGATAGAACAATAGTGTCAACTGGCCTGACACCCCTGGAACTCTCAGGGACTAGACCATCAACCAAAGAGTACTCATGGAGGGGCCTATGACTCTGGTCACATAGAAGGCAGAGGATGGCCTTGGTGCACATCAGTGGAAGGAACAGCCCTTGGGCCTGAGCGGGTTTGATACCCCAATGTAGGGGAATGCCATGACAGGAAGGCAGGAGTGGGTGGATGGGCAGGGGGTGCACCCTCATGGTGGCAAGGGAAGAGGGGGTGGGATAGGGAGTTGTTATGGATAGCCCTGAGGCTAATTATATTTGATGTTAATTCTGTTCTCCTGTGAGTGGTTGCAAACAAGGAATGGGTCAGGACTCAGGTGATTTTCAGTAAACCTGCTTGACACCTTAATTTGTAAAATAAAGGAGAGCTGATGACTGTGCAGATAAAAGGGAAGGTGGGGCAGAAGGTGAGGGGGAGAGAGGAAGAAGGAAATGGAAGAGGGAGAGGATGCAGAGGAGGAGGAAGAAGGAGAAAAGCAGAGCAGAAGCACATGGCCTGGAGAAACTGCAAGTTCTAAGGGGTCTCAAAAGCTGTGGAAGATGGTCCTGTAGCAGGAGATCTGCCCAATCTAGGCACGCAGCTTTGAAATCATATAGAATGTGTTGTGATTTCATTGCCTGGGATGGAGTGATTTATGCAATAGGGAGTTTCTGGAGGGGAGACCTGGAAAGGGGATAACAGTTAAAATGTAAACAAAGGAAAATATCCAATAGAAGGGGGGGGTGAAGTACTGGTTTAAACAAACAAACAAGGACATTATGAATTTTGCAGCAAGTGGATGGAACTAGAAAGAAAAATCATCCTGAGTGTTCTCACTTGTAAGTGGGTATTAGCCATAAAATGTAGAATAACAACACTATAATCCACATATGCAAAGAAACCAAACAATAAGGAAGGACCAAGAGATGATGTCTGAATGTGTCTCAGAAGTGGAAATGAAATAGATATCAGAGGTGGAAGGAGGGAGGGAACTGGATGGTAAAGTGGAAGCAAAGGAGTACAGAATGGTGGTTGGGATTGGGTTTATGGAGGTACAACAGAGAGACAAAGGAAATTGGAGTCGGGATGACATCTCAAGGACTGACAGAGACCTAAGATGGGTGCAAAGTCTCCAGGGAATATATGTGTGTGATTCAACACTGGGAGATGTGGGGTCTGAAGAGGCCACTTCCTGTAGCCAGGCAGGACTCCCAGTGGAGGAATAAGCACAGCCACCATGCACTCACAAAACTTTAGACTCAGAACATGCCCTACCTACAAAACATGCAGGGACAAAGACAGAGCAGAAATTGAGGGCATATGCGATCAATGCCTGGCCCAAATTGAAACCCATTCCATGGCAAGAACTAATCGCTGACACTATTAAATGGTACTCTGTTATGCTTGCAAACAGGATCCTAGCAGAAATGTTTTCTGAAAGGCTCCGCCCAGCAGGCAATGAAACCAAATTCAGAGACCCATAGCCAAACACTAGATGGAGATCTGGGAGTTTTGTGGAAGAGTGTGGAAAAGAATTGAGGGAACTGAAGAGGATATGAACTCCATAGGAAGACCAAGGAAGGCATTGCACAGTTTGTTTTAAAGATTCCTTTTCATATCAGAAGCACATCTACTTATGATCACTTTGCCAATGAGTAGTAATGGTGAGCTCTATGGATTGCACAGATCTCCAGAGTAAATCTGCCACAATCATCAGAGCACATCTTGGAACTCAGATACACCAAGAACTTAACCAAAACCAAGGTGAGCAGTCAATAAGTGAGGTGTAATCCTGCTTTACAAATCAGATCAAGGCAGTCCATGAAATTTTAGTTACAGAGGAGAAGCAGCAATAAATCACCCAATAGTATGATTGTTAAAGGTTATGCTGTTATCTTAATAAAATGTGAGGTTACAGAAAGGATGAAATGCAATTTTTAATTCAAGTCCTGACATGAACAACAATATGAATATATCTGAGCTCCTCTGAGCCCAGAATGTCATCACAATGATGAGGTGTGGAAATATCTTGAATTTCCACTCACTATGCAATTCTAAGGCAGTGTACAAGAGTGTATATCAGTATTCAAATTCAAGGAGGACAAACAACCCAAAACCCATGGGAAAAAAATGTAAAATGTAAAAAGGTTAGAATCTTGATAGCAATATCTTAGTCATAACAATATTAAAGTAATGTTTTAAACATATATTGACCTCATTATAAGGAATGAAAGAGATGTCAAGAGAATCACCAAGAGTTGCCTCCTGTGACCTCTGAAAGGCTAGAACTTTGGCCCACAATTACTTTTGTGTCTCCAGTCACAGAAGGGAGAAGCCTCATCTCCCAGGTACAGAAGAAAGGTAACGCTTCAGGGGAAAGAGATGGAAAGTTTGATCTTGATCTTGGAAAAGTTGAATCATACAAATATTTTAAGCCATTTAAGCTTTTCCTATAACAGAGTTTGAAGGATGTATACATTTAAAATACTATGATATTACACCCAAGTTTGACATTTTCTCATGTATATGTACTAAATCTCAACAATGGCAAATAGTCTTATTTTATGCCTTACCTATAGAATAGCACATTTTTGGCAACACAAGCTTCAGAGGAGGTCATCTTTGATAAAATAGCTTTAACAATTTTAAATGAATGAATACTACATACTGTCATACTTTGTAACACATACACTGTACTTTTCCCAAACTATTAAGTACCCCATGACACAAATTGAATCAATGGCAGGAAAGTGTTAATAATATGAATAAATGAAAGGATATGTGATAAAACTGAGTATGAGCGCAGTAGAACTTACAATGGAGAGATGATATCTTAAGTTAACCACAGTAATATATAATGTATTACTTGAGTTTTTAGGATCAGAACCTTAATTAACTATTAATGAAATTTAAATTGTTGGGAATTTTTGAACAATAAGATATATACACTATTTATTTCTATATTTTAACTATATCTTAATAATAAATTGATGATTTTAAAGTAAGAAACTTGCATCCTTAGGCTTCATAGCTTTCTTGATTATGGTTTCTATTGCTCTGAACGTACAGCATGTCCAAAGCATTTTTAATTTTATTTCATTTTTATTTTTATTTTATTTACATTCTAGTTGTTGTGCCCCTATCTCCCCTCCCCAGGTCTTCATCTCATTCCTCCTCCCCTTACCTCTGAGATGGTGCCCCCCACCAGACCTCCCCCTTCTCTGGGGTATCAAGTCTCTCCAGGATTAAGGTCATTTTTTTCCCACTAATGCCAGTCAGGCAGACCTCTGCTATATATGTGCCAGGAACCTCAGACTGGCCCATGTCTTGTTGGTGGCAAAGTCTCTGGTAGCTCCCTGGGGTCTGGATTAGTTGAGACTGCTGTTCTCTCTCTATGGGGTCATCCTCTGCTTCAGGTTATTCGATCCTGATCCCAACTTCAGTCCAATGGTTGAGTGCATGTATCTGCATTCTTATCAAGGAAAACATTTAACTGGGGCTTGCTTACAGTTCAGAGGTTAGGTCGGACTAATGGTGGCATGTAGGTAGACATGGAGCTGGAGAAGGAACTGCAATTCTGACATCTTGATGTGCAGGCAGTAGAAAAGACAGTGCGTGATTGAGCCTGAATTTGAACATCTGAGACCTCACAGTCCCCCCACAGTGACATATTTCCTCCAACAAAATCATACCCACTTCAACAAAGCTACTCCTAATAGTACTACTCCCCATAGGCCAAGAATGCAGACACATTTGTCTGTGGGGGCTATAGATATCCAAACTACCACAACAGCCATTGCTATTATCCACTGAGTCATCTTTGTCACTTAGGATCTACTTTATTCTGCCTAACCTAATGTTATTCTTGATGTTCAGCTAATACTTTATGATGACATGGAAATGTGATATTTATATTTAAATTTCAAAAAAGTATTAATGCTAATTTATGCTTACAAAAGTATGACAAGGAACAAGCAATCAGAGTTAAAGAGAGGGTAATGAACCTTTGAAGATACTTTTATGCTAACCTCAAGAAATATAAAACAAAAATACTGTTTAGAAATTTCTGGGTATTTATTATCTATTTTTTTTGAGATTTTTTTTCTTCGTAGCATTGGGATGAAGCTTGCATATGCTAAACGAGCATCTTTTATTGAACCACGAGCATCTTTTATTGAACCAGATCCCCTGGCTCATTTTAACTTTGATCATACAGTAGCATCAGACATTTGATGCCAGAATATTTCTTTGTGTTAAGTATTTAAACTTTATTCACAATGTGTCTGTTTCTGTTTAATTGAGATGAATGACAAAATTTTGTATTAACCTAATCAAATACACTGACCTAAAATTTATTTTCAGTGTTTTTTCCACAGTAATATGTCAATCCCCTGCCCAACACTTCATATTGCATCATCTGCCATGTCATAGTTTAAAATCTTTTCACACCTTCTGAGCCTGTTTGCTGATTACCAATTTCAGATAATAAACTTTAAGTATAAAATGATCATTTTGTTTAAAATTCACTTTTTCCATTTCTGTATCATTTATCCAGCACCATATATAAGACTCTTAAAAGAAAATTTTGTATAAAATGTAAAAATTCCAAATAATATACAGTCTTTCATGACTTTCCATATAATATGTTCTTAACGTGTAAAACATAAGGAAACTTGTTTTAAATTTGTAAGACCTGATAAACCAAACATGTGTATTTTAAAAGTTCCAGGAACTAAATTGCAATTTCACAGAAATATTTTAGGAAAAATAACAGGGAAAAGGGACTTAGTAGAGAGGAGAGGGGAACAAAGGGAATTTTAGAGCTTTTGGATATGTAAAAATATAGATATTAATTGATATAGGCATAAAACATATGTGATAACTAATATGTCTCAAAACCTACCCATATCACAGGATATTTTTTTTTTCATCAGCATCAAGAGTTTGCAAAGATCTTAGTAGGATTTACAAAGACACAAAATTATATGGATTTTAGCTGAATTAGGAGCAGGTCTATGAGAAAAGAAAAGTGTCTATAGTGATAGTAAATGAAACTATTACCAGAGCTGTCAGAGAAGAAATCAAACTATAAAAGCCTGCATCCTTCCTGCCAGATGGATTTCAATCTGACTCTAAGTTTCCTAGAGGCTAAATAAAAAGAGAAATCTGATCAATTTCATAATTTACAGCATCCATGATAAAGGAAAAGCAATTTACTCAGGAGAAGTGCAATTATTCTTGCTACTAAATCCTGTAAGAATTTTCCCCAAGGGTCATCATAAAGAGGACACTATAAAATATAATGAAATATGCCTTGAACAAAATCTTTATGACAGACACGACTAAGTATTTCACAGAGTGATTTTTATTGTCTTCTTTATTTTATACCTCCAGTATAACTATACAATTTTGGGTATAGTTTAATAATGGCCGACATGTTTGAGTAAAAGAAAAAGCAAAGGGAACAAAATAGCTGTCTACATTCCTCTAAACTATGATTTTCTTCCTTCATTTCTTCATAGAAACATGGTAGTAACGCTGCACAAAACCCATGGTATGTTAACTCAATAAATAGTTATATCATATCTATAAAATATTATAAAATTCCAAAAGAAACAATAAGATGAAATAATTTTCCAGAAAATTGAGTCTGCTATTCTGTGATGCCCAATATTAGAGAAATATTAATTTATTGATACTTTGTATTTTGATATAAATTGTGTGAATAAGTAGCATAAGGCCTGAAAGCAGGAGTTAAAAACATTTGAAGGTACTTTCAGCCCAGAAATTTAATTCATTCCTGATCCAGGGTTCTTGCTAATTTAAATATAACTTAAACCTAAAAATGAAGAGGCACATTCATCAGATAATCAATGAAATCTAGTTAAGCATTTCTGTTGCCTCTTGTCTACTTTTTGGTCCCTAAGTCTCACTCTACTACAGGCGTCATGTGGGTTTTTAGAGACCTCTACCTTGAGCATTTTATTTTACAATTACTCATTAAATGTCTCGTGTGTCTTCTTTGGATTTATCTCAAAAACTATGGGAGGAAGTGGCAAATAGGCAAACTTGGAATCTGTGTATCTCAAATGTAAATCACACACCGTAAGCTTCCTGCTTCAAATGGAAGAATGTGTGTGCCAGTTTAACCCCTGACTACTTTGTACTGCTACTATAGGATTTTTTTTTTTCATCATATATCATTAGTTGCCCTATTCAGTACATATATACTGTATATATGGTCCTGTGCTATACAAGATCTTGTATTTTTTTTCATTAAATTACGTTATTTATTTACATTCCAAATTTGCCCTCCTGCCTCTTCTCTGAGTTCTTCACCCCATCCCCTCCCCCTGGCCTCTGAGAGGGTGCTCCCCCACCTGTTCACTTCACCCCTATCAGCATCCCCCTTCCCTGAAGTATCAAGTCTCTACAAGCTTAATCTCATCTTCTCCCAATGAGTTCAGATAAAGCAGTCCTCTGCTGTACCTATACTGGGGGCCACAAACCAGTTCCTTGGCCTTTGATTTATTTTCTGGGGAACTCTTAGGGGTCTAGGATCGTTGACATTCTTGTTCTTTCTTTGGGGATGGAATCTCATTCAGTTGTGATGACACACTCAAGTAGGATTTGCTGAACGAGGCAGAATCAGTAGGATTTCGAGTTAGAGGCCAGCCTGGGCTACACAGAGATCTTAAAGTCCAGGGTTTCATAAATTAAGGTGATAAGACTCCTTGTGATTAGACTCCTAAGTTACATAATGGGTATTTTTTGTTCTTCTTGTGATCTCCAAGAAAAGAATTTGGTCAAGGGATACAGCAAAGAAAAATAACTCAGAGACTCCTCCGAAGAGAGATTTTAGTGGGCTTTATAAAAGGGAGAGTGGATAGCACAGTTTTTCTATTGTGGATTTAAATGATGTCTTAATTCACATTGATGGAGTAGATTATGTAGTTATTTTATGAAATAACCACTTCTACCTTCTCTATCATGATTGTTCAGATCTCTCTTTCCTGTTATGTCTTCCCGTGATACAGAAAACTTGACAAGAGGAATGAGATGAAGACATGTTTTATTTCTCATTCATAAGCAAATGCCAAATTGCCATTGCTTTTGATGTAGAGGGGACAATTTTTTCTGCAGTCTCTAGGACAGCTAACCAAAAAGACCATTTTATATATGAGGAGTCATAGCTGTGAAGCTTCCGTTTCCTGGATCATCTCATATATTGCTTCACTTTTGATGCTGAGCATAAATCCTGTCATGCATATTTGTAAGTTCATTTGTTATTTGTAATGTTGAACTTTAACACTGAAGGTTGAGCCTGGGGTTTTGTAATAGCTCAATAGGCTGAACAAATAAGGTAGAGGCTCTTTAGCTATATTCTCAATCTCTGTACCCAAATCTCCACCCATCGTGTGCATCTTCAGTTGTGCTACCACACCAAAGTTCAGGTTGCTGTTTGGCAACTAATGTGGGAAGTCTGGAGGGGCCATGTGTTGTGAGAATCTATTGGGGTCTTAGCTCTATAAAGTTGACTGAATATTTGGCTTAAAGACACACAGATAACTTTTGAGTTTATTTACATATACATGCATACATACATACATACATACATACATACATACATGCTTGTTTACCAACTTATTTACACACAGATTGTGACAGGGTCTCATGAAACCACTCCTAGTCAGTCTCATACACATCATGTAGCTAAGATTGGCCCTTCTTGATCATTCTGAGTTCACCAACCAACTATTGTGACTGTGTATAAGTACTACAACTTCTGGGTTCTTGAATTAGATCTTGATGCATGACAGGAACAAGGGAAACAAAGTTGCTGAATGCCATTTTAAATACTGGAGTGAGTAAATGATGACATGCTAAATAAAATGACAGAAGAAAGAGTGAGTAATTTATCAACTTCAATGGAAGTAAGGAAATAAATTAATTATAATTAGAAGGCATCACACCGTAGAAACTAAAAGCTTAAGGAGTCTTTAAAAGAAAACCTCGAAGATGGTACACTCATTTAAAACTATGTTGGCTTTATTATAGGAGATTTAATATAGAAACTCAAAGTACATACAGGGAGAGCCATTGGGAGAAAACACAGGCTGAATGAACATAAATAGGAATCAAAACTAAGCCAAATTTAATGGCTAATGATACCTGGAAAGTCATTTTTCTCCAAAGATCGGGATATTGAAAGGTTACCTGTTCTTCAATAATGGAGAGCAGGGAAGAGAGACGGAATTGATCAAAACACATTATCATCTTTTACAGTTCATCAAACAATAAAGGATAATTCAAGTTGCTCACCTTCAGGTGTTCTGTTTAATCTGTATAAGTCATTTCTTTAATTTCTTTTATTGTTTGGATTTTAAGATAATTGCCAAGAGGTTATTTAAAACATAGCATCCAAGACCCTGTTGTATTACTGAGTGAGGAGCTCTAATTAGAACCTCCCAAATCCCATTTATTCATCTTCCCAGGTGGATCCCAATTGTTCAGGAATGGTCCTTTGAAATGACTATATTAACTCCAAGGCCACTTCTGGTTATATGCTTAAGAGTCTTAATATATTTGTGATTTGAATACAATCGAGAACAAATTTTATCAGAAATAATAACTAAAAAACAAACAACAACAACAACAGCAACCATTTAATCCAAACAAATTGCCATAAGAGGATGTAATTTTAAGAGACAGTTGTGAGTGGAGCTCCTATGATTGTATAGCTTTTATGGTTTCTAGCTATCTTTCTTCCCCTTCCAAATAAACAACCAAGCTACCTTGTTTTCTATTTCTCTTTGTAATGCACTGCCATTTTCTGATTTAAGTATGTGTATTTGAGCCTTTGAAAGTATGAAATGTTATTCTTTTCATATTTGCTAAATCTTACATAGTAGTACACTTGAAACTTTCACATTTAATCACTGAGTACATTCTGCCTAACAAAGCTGTGCATTATAATCCTCCAGTTATTACAAGATCTCTGCTGTCTCGGATACATTTGCACTTCAATTACAATTACAATGCTTTCTTCTTAACAGCTTCTTGTTTCCGAAGGATGAGTCTCAAGGATTATGTTATAATGAGAACAAAGGTTATTGACTGCTTTTCACATTTTTCTCTGAGATGCTTTGCCAGCTACATAGGAGTGAATTTATGCCAAGATCTTTTCTCCCCACAGGAAAACATAATGGAAGTAATCAGAAATCAAGAGTTTTTACTCCTTCCAGCTGAAGAGCTCCATAAACTACTGGCCAGTGATGATGTAAATGTTCCCGATGAAGAGACCATTTTCCATGCACTGATGATGTGGGTCAAGTATGACATGCAGCGGAGATGCAGCGACCTGAGTATGCTCCTTGCCTTCATTAGATTGCCACTGCTTCCACCACAGGTAATTTTGTGTGCTTCTATTTCAGTATAAGCAGTATACTAAAAATCCCTGCATTATAAGCAAACATTGCAACATGGCTTTAATTATTTTACAGCATTTTCAGAGTTTAATGAAGTACTACATTCAAATTAGGTAAGGTCATAAAAATTTATGGGTGAAGGGTCATAGATCTAAATTTCATCTTGGATGCATGTATGTATATGTGTGTGTGTGTATGTGTGTGTGTATGTGTATTCATACTTGCTTTTAACATTATGATAAACTTATTTTGAGACAAGATTTTACATTATAAATTTTGATTATACTGCATACATATTCAATTAGATAACAAATTTACACTTACTACAGCATCTGTTATCTATTTTCTGTTTATCTGTTTTATTCTCTTTAAAACTTAAGACATGTTCAGCATAAGGGAAATTATCTCTGGTACTGGAAAACTAGCCAATTACCCATGGCCAGCAAACTCATGGAACTTGGACGAGAACTTACAGCCATCAATTTACTAAGCCAGCATGAGGTCTGACTACATTCTAAACAATTGTTTTTGTACTCCCTTTAAATGTGGTTTATGACGAAGTAATATGATAATCCTATGGTGGAAACATATATTATTCACATATTTAAATTCAATTGGATGACATTTCAAAATAATGGGATCCAACATATTCTTGAATAGCCAAAATGTATAAGACTACTTATCAATTAGTATTATTGAACCTTTATTAATTAGAGATAAGGAAACAGAAAAAACAAACCCACTAATGCACTTTACTGAACTGATGAGGACAGAGGGTAAAATCAATGATAAGAATTTCTATAATTGACATAACCTTGAAATAAATTCAAACTCACCATTCTTTGGCTCTTAAAAATCATCTTAGAAATCATAAAAATATCCAATAAACAATTTTAACTAGTACTCAGTACGGTAGAAACTCAAAGCCATGAGTTGGAAGCATCACAATGCATTAAGTTAGATTTTTGTGAAGAAAATTCATTAGTTTCACATGATCTACTTGCAATCTAGCTTCACTGATTTGTAACAGTACAAGACTGATCTATAGGAAGCAAATTTAACCTAGGGTATATACTTTCTATTATCATCAAAGAAGCAAATTAAAAGTGGAATAGACCACTGAAATGCTATGTGGAATTGTAGGTGCAGACATACTATCAAAGGAGACCAAGGCCTTTCCAATCATTCATCATATTTATGTAGATATAAACCACCAAAAAAAAAAAAATCACAGGACGAGTATAAAATAAGAAATTTTTAAAAATAAGGAAAATAAGAAACTATGAACTCATATCAGTGAATTGAAATTTCTGTCAGAATTTAAGATTGGAAAATTTAAAAAAATTTTCTATGCCAAAATTGGAAAGCAGTTGAAGTTTGTAAGGGAATAGCTTACACATAGCTATTGACACTAATTAGGGACTAAAATTACAGTCAATGGATTTATTAATTCTTCCTCTGAATAAATGATAAGAATTTGCTTTGACACAAAAGTTTTTAAAGGAGACATGTATTTAGGTAAGAAGAAAATGAATACATTGTGATTCCCAGAAGTGCATATTTCCAAAGTATACAGTTTTGCTTTTGACACTAAGTATTCTCAAGGACTATATCCTCAGTATTGGCAGTCAAAGATAGTGATAACAGCGACCAATGATAGGTTCAAGGATATTAAGCACTAAAATGATTGATTGATTGATTGATTGATTCTCTTTTTCTTCTATCTAGTCATTAATACTAACCCAGTTTCACTATTTGTTGAAATATGGGGATTTTGAAGGTAAAGTGTTATTCAAGATTTATGAGCAATATGCTGGACATTTTAACTCTTTCTTATAATCCAAGTTGAAACAGAAGTTTGAAGTTTGGTGAGAGAGTTAACTACTTTTTAGGCTGCCCCATGTATATTGTGGCGTTATTTCTTGGAAAGACAGAGGGGTAGGAATAACAGAGAATTATGACTAAGATAGTGGTAAAATACTGTCTTCTGATAGTATGTCTTTTGCCCCTAGTCTTCTTCTCTCATCTCCTTTTCATTCCTCTCCTTTCTACTCCTATACTCTACTGTCATCAGGAATGCATAAACCTTTATTCCAATATATTTTCTTTAAATTGATATATCAAAAATCAATACTTTAACTGTCAGACTGTTCTCTGGACTCCATATTACATAAGGGTTTATACTTTTTTTTATATTCATCTATTTTGTGTGTAAATATGTGTGTATGTGTTCATATTCATCCATATACTACAACATGCGTGTGCTAGATCAAAGGAGAACCAGCAGGAGTTGGCTGTCTGTCCTCACCATGTGAGTTCAGGGGACCTAACTTACGTTGTTTCTTGACAGCAAATGTCTTTACTTCCTAAACTATATAAATATCTTGAATTAATATCATTTTATCATTCTATAGATTTCTCCTATTTAGAGAAGATGTATTTATTCATAATGGGAAATAAAGATTATTTATTCCTTATTTAACATTATGAATTAAAGTCTTTTAAAAATTGTCATTCCTGATAGGCATAAACATATTGTGTTTCTTCTTTACTGCTCATCTTTCAAATGAGAGATATGTGTTCAGAATTGCATGTATTCTTTCAAGCAACAAATGTTTAAAAAAAAGAGGACAATATTTTTATACCCTGTCTATATATAAGTGGGACTTATATTTCTGTTACTGATGTGAATGAATACCATTCCATTAAAATTCCTTTACATACAATGTTTCTCATAATAAAAACACAGATACTAGTTTTCAGTACTTGATTCACAGAGAGAAATGAGCTCAATGAATTTAAGCTATTAGATCTCCTACACCTAGAAGAATATCTGGCTTTCCTAAAACCCTGAGCTGGTAGGATTAAAAACACAGAGAGAGCTGCTGCTATACCCATCAATATGTTGTTCTCCAATTTGGAAGATTAGAACTATATTTTTTAGTCTAGCAATTTAGAAAGTCTTCTAAAAAGTACTAATTCCTTTAATATATGTAGCATTCCTGTGTAATATGTATCGATTTTCTGTGTGAGAAGTGAGAATATTAAGAATGAACATGGTATCCCCTTCCCACTGAGGCCTAAAGCTCATATTGATTTAAGAATCAATGATGCTGGCACATGGATTCTTCTGCCAGAGGAAACGTGGGCCATCGAAGGCTAGGTGACTTCATTTTTTAAAGTGGGCAAGTTTGAAAAGAAGGTATTTTAATGGAATCTATGAGATAAAGCTTTTGTGGGTTTACAAAGGTTAAGAATATGTGTATGCTTTTCTGTAAGCTATTACAAATGATCTGAAAGCACTAGTTTCTAACAATATGGTATGCTGGTTTGTACATTCTAGCCTTTATGTTAATTATGTCTGAAAATATTTTATGTGTATTTAAACATGTGTGCAATATATATTTATTCATTTCCTTTTGTGTGTTGCTACCTTAAGAATTTAATATATATATATATATATATATATATATATATATATATATATATATAATGTAGATGAATGAGATGAACATGAACACAATAAAAAATATAAATCAACTTTAGTGGCTAGTAGTAGAAACTGCAACTATTTAGCAAAAATCTGAGGAGAAATGTGAAAAAAATAATAGATTCAAAATACTAAATAATGCTGAAGTAATTGTAATTTCATTTGTAAATTTCCTTATTACTTGTCTCGGTGTCACTGTGACTATTACTTTTGCTCTCCTGACTTGTACTTGTAGATACACTTATACACACACACACACACATACACACACACACACACACACACACACACACAAACATGCATGAATACATGCAGGCATATTTGTATGATATTTATATGAGATATATTATATAAACTTGTAAAGTCTACACAGCTTACATAATATTAAAGTACACAATTATATGGTATTGAAAATGTTTTCGTTTTTCTTTTTAATTTTTAATCTTTTTTTACAATCCAGTCATTATCCCTCTCCTATTCTGCCCTCTGACAGTTCCTCATCCCATTCCTCTTTCCCATTCTCCAGGAGGATGTCCCACCCCTTCAAATGCATCCCACACATACCTAAAGACCTCCGCAGCATTCCCAGGGGGCCTTAAGTCTCTCCAGGGTTAGGTTCATTTTCTCTCACTGAGGCCAGACCAGGCAGTCCTCTGCTGTGTATGTGGCCGGGCCTCATATCAACTGTTGTATGCTACCTGGTTGGTGGCTCAGTGACTGAGAGATCTGGAGATCCAGGTTTGTTAAAATTGCTACTCTTCCTGTGAGGTCGCATCCTGGACTTCTTCCTGCCTTTCCCTAATTCAACCACAGGGGTCCCTGACTTCATAAATTGGTTGGGTGTAATTATCTGATTCTGTCTCAGTCAGCTGCTTGTTGGGCCTCACTGAAGGCAGCCAGGCATGCTAGGCTCCTGTCTGTAAGCACACCATAAAATCAGTAATAGAGTCAGGCCTTGGAGCCTCCCCTTGAGATGGATCCCAGTTTGGGCCAGTCACTGAATCTCCTTTCCCTCTTCATTTTTTGTCCCTGCAGTTCTTTCAGATAGGAACAATCTGGGTCAGAGTTTTTTTACTCTGGGATGGCAATCACATTCCGCTATTTGATGCCTTGTCTTTAAGCTGGAGGTGGGTTCTACTGAGTTTCCTTTTCCCACTGTAGGACATTTCACCTAAGTCCCTCCCTTTAAGTCCTAAGAGTCTCTCACCTCCCAGACTCTAGTATATCCTAGAGTGTTCCACTACCTCCTGCCTCCTGAGGTTGTCAGTTTCCATTTTTTTCTGCTGGTCCTCAGGGCTTAACTCCTATCCCCACCCCCCACACAATTCATGATCTTGTTGCCCTTTTTCCCCTCCCCCTACCATCTCCCACCCAGGACCCTCCATCCCTCTGCCCTGTGATTGCTTTCTTCTCCCCTCCCAAACAGGATTCAGTCATCCTCACTTGAACACTTCGGTTTGTTAACCTTCTTCAGTTCTGTGGATTATATCCTGGGTATTCCTAAGGTTTTTAGCGAATATCCACTTACTAGTGAGTACATACCATGCATGTCCTTTTGGGTCTGAGATACCTCACTCAGGGTAATATTTTCTAGTTACATCCATTTGCCTGCAAATCTCATGATATCCTCATTCTTAATAACTGTATAGTATTCCACTGTGTAAATGAACCACATTTTCTGTATCCACTCATCTGTTGTGGGCCATCTGGTTTGTTTGCAGTTTCTGGCTATCACAAATAAGGCTGCTATGAACACAGAGGAACATGTGCTCTTGTGGCATGGTGGGACATCTTTTGCTATATGCCTAGGAGTAGTATAGCTGGGTCTTCAGGTAGAGCTATTTCCAATATTTCTAATTAAAAAATTATTTTGAAAAATACTCGAATTAATTGATCAAGGAGCTATGTCTTAAAAGAAAGGATAGGGAAGAATTTGGTTTATCCAACTGTGATGTAGTTAGGATTATAGAAATAGTTAACATCAAATGAATAGCTGAATCACATTTGAAAAACTACCATGAACTGTTTGCAAATTTTATACAAAGGAATACACCAAAGTTTTTATAAACATAGTAGTAAAAATATAAAATAGTAAATACCCTATATATCTATATGATATTTATACAGGTATTTATTATGACTACAAATAAATGAGAAAATATGCTTCCAGTAATGCATAAATCATACAACCTTATAATACTTTTGTGGGTGTTTCTGTGATTCTGTTTTTGAACTGCCTTGAAAATTCTATGATGAAAAAACAGTAACACACTATACATGGTGGCATAATTTGTAATTATAGTAAAAAAAAAAAGACTGAAAGCAACAAGGGCCTAGATATAAATAAGCAAATTAATTAATAAAATATAAAATAAATACTGTCTAAAAAAATCAACAAACACTAATAAAAACAATTGTTGATATTTCACAAATAGTCATAGAAGCAGATTAGTGGCAAAAATATTTAGTTATATTGAAAATATTATTTTGTATTCATAAAGCATTTGGCCACCCTAAGTTGGCCATAAAACTGGTATTTTCTTGGATTATACACTTTCATGTTTTTATGTTTCTAAATGTATTGAATGCTTCTGTGTTTAGTTAGTTTTTATGGGAACAAGAGAAGATCCATTCTGATATTCTTTATTAATTATGAATGACCCCATGCTGTTATGAAGTATGTTATTGTAATTTGGCATGGAGAATACAGTGAGGATGTAAACTTCCTGGAGACAGTATAGCTTTTAAGAGAGAAAACTACTAGACAAAATGAGTTTCAGAAAAATAGAAAAGACTCAGAAAGTTTCAGAAACAAGAAAAAATGTCAATAATATGGTAATGAAGTGCAATAGTTTATACTGATATAAATTCAATTATTTGACTTCACAATATGAAAGATCATATGAATTGGTTAAATGAAAGAAAAAGATCTATAGTTATATTCCAAGAATGAATTCTATTATTTTAAATAAGTGTTACATATAACTGACTTCATAATTTTTTAAATATATATATATATTTAAAAATATATCTCTATCTATCTATCTATCTATCTATCTAGATAGATAGATAGATAGATAGATATAGATATAGATATATTCTTTCAGAGGTCCCCGGTTCAGTTCTTATCATGCACAGGAGGTAGCTTACATAAATATTTTTAAAGTTTAAAATTTTAACAAGATTATAAAAATAATAAAATATAAGGCAATTTCCTGAATATATAAACATGCATGAAATGAAGAGTAGAGCCAATTTGATTTTTTAAATTTCCGCATTATTCTTTTTTCATGAAAATTGAGTGATAATGTTGGTTTGAAATTTAAAAGTGTAGTTTCATAACAAATTTGCCACTGAATTTTACTTGGCTTCAAAAACATGCTTACAAAATGCACATAAATGTGCATTTACTAGAAGCATAGGTTGGTGGCACAGCACTTCCTGACAAGTTCAGGGTCTTTAGTTTGACTCACAGTACCATGCAAACACTGAAATAACACAGAGATACTCATTTGTATGTGTGTGCTTGTACTTCTGCAGTTTGACCTTAAAGTGACTTTATAGGAACCAAAGATGCGGGTTGGTAGTAAAGGGCTACCACTCTTCTTTCAGAGGTTCCAGGTTCAGTTCTTAGCATACATAGGAGGTGACTTACAACCACCTGTTACTCCAGTCCCAGGTGATCTGACAACCCTTCCCGGCCTCCTGGAGCCCTCACATGTAGATACTATAAAGAAACTCATACAGGGACACTCACACATAAATTTAATGGAAGCAAAAGAAGAGATGCGAAAACTAAGCAGAACTGACCTAAGAAGTGATCAAAAAAAAAAAAAAAAATCACATGTGATTATAAAAAAATATTTAACAGTTTGAATATCAGAAAACAGGCTATCTTTCATATGACACATTCAAGACATTCAATTATTAATCATAAATTCCTAGTAATGAAGTGTAATGATTATTAAGAAAGACATATGATAGTGTGGATAGTGTGCTTGTAACTGCATTTGTGCATGCATTTTACACTTAAACTCACTCCTTATAGCAAAAATATAATGGCCAGAAATTCTTCACCAGAGAAAGTGAATACTCTATCAATTTAGAAGAATATGGTTAAATCTAGTAACAAGGTAAAATGGATTCAGGGTTATTTAAAGTATTTTATGTAAAAAAAACATACCTACATATCATAAAAATATGTATCTAGCTGGGCATGGTGGCACACGCCTTTAATCCCAGCACTTGGGAGGCAGAGGCAGGTAGATTTCTGAGTTCGAGGCCAGCCTGGTCTACAGAGAGAGTTCCAGGACAGAAAAGCCCTTTCTCAAAAAAAAAAAATGTTTCTATGTAAAGCAGTAATAAATATATTAGCAGAGGCTCTTTGTGTTTGCATAGCATTGCAGCAAAAAAAGGGGAAGGTGTGCAACCTTTGTCCCCAATGGAAAAATGACAACTGATCAGTTTTCAGTGACATAAGCAGCCTTGTGGTTGTCTGCAAAAATTGTGGCCATCATTAAAATATCTTATGAAAAGGAAAGAAAGTGACAAATAGCAACGCAATCCAAAAATTAGGATTTGTAAATCACAAGAGAAGACACACAGAGAAACTCTCTCTCTCTCTCTCTCTCTCTCTCTCTCTCTCTCTCTCTCTC
>NC_034597.1:85007634-85016036 GCF_900095145.1 Mus pahari | reverse complement strand
CAGGATAGCATTTGAAATGTAAATAAAGAAAATAATAATAATAATAACAAAAAAGAAAGGCCCTATATACCAATGTTTGATTCTACTGTATCTTTCACAACCACACTTCCCATCTATCTGTCTGACATAATGTTTCCATTGCCCATCAATTGACCTTAAGCTTAAAAATGACTAAAATACTAAAAACCGGTTTTGCACAAAATTTTACATAAATTATCCCAAATATACTCATTTGATTTAATTTTTCTCTAATTCTCAATATTCTCTAAGAAGCGCTATTTCAATATATGAAGGATACAGAAGTAGTCTTTTTTTTTATTAGATATTTTCTTTATTTACATTTCAAATCTTATCCCCTTTCCTAGTTTCCTAGTTTCTCCTCTGAAAACCTCCCCTATCCCCTTCCCTCTCTCACTGCTCACCAACCCACCCACTCCTGCTTCCTCCCCCTGGCATTCCTCTATACTGGGGCATAGAACCTTCACAGGCCGAAGGGCTTCTCCTACCACTAATGACTGACTAGGCCATCCTCTGCTACATATGTAGCTAGAGCCGTGACTCCCACCGTGTGTTTTCTTTGATTGGTGGTTTAGTCCCAGGGAGATCCGGGCATACTGGTTAGTTCATATTGTTGTTCCTCCTATGGGGCTGCAAGCTCCTTTAGTTCCTCGGGTCCTTTCTCTAGCTCCTTCATTGGGGACCCTGTGCTTTGTTCAATGAATGGCTGTGAGGATCTACTTCTGTGTTTGTCCAGCACTGGCAGAGCCTGTCAGGAGCCTCGAACATATGGAAACAGGGGAAAAATTCCTGAATAGAACACCAATGGTTTGTGCTGTAAGATGAAGAATTAACAAATGGGACCTCATAAAATTGCAATGCTTCCTCTGTAAGGCAAAAGACACTGTTAATAAGACAAGAGTCAACCAACAGATTGGGAAAAGATCTTTACCAATCCTAAAACTTATAGAGGGCTAATGTCCAATATATACAAAGAACATATGAATTTAGACTCCAGAAAACCAAATAACCCTTTTAAAAAATGGGGTACAGAACTAAATAAAAAATTCTCAACTGAGGAATACCAAATGGTTGAAAAGTATTCTTTCAAATGCCATTTATACCAGCAACTATAGTAAAATGACTAAAAGCCAAGGTGACAACCTCATAATTTGATTTGCCATTATAAAGACAAGATATAAATAAATAAATAAATAAATATGTATATACATATATATTTATATATACACACAAATATAAGTATATATGTATGTATATATTTGAAGGAAAGCAAAGAGCGCTATTGCAAAATCTCATTTTGATTCTTTTCTGTAGACAATAACATCATAACTTGCTATGACTTCTAAAGCATAGAGAATTATTAACCTTTTTCTAGTATCTATGGGAGTATCTAGAATAGGAAATTAACCTCATTTTTTTTTGCAAAGTCATTTCTAGCAACAGTACAACTAAATTTAATAAAAATTGACTAGATTAAAAAGAACATTTCTTTTCTAGTGTGATAAATCAGCAAAACAAAGTTCAGTCTATGTAAAGCAAATTAACTTAAAACTTAAATTGTATAATAAGCATTTTTGCTAATATTAAAATATTATAGTAACACATACCAAGAGGCCACGCAGAGCAAGACCAATTACTTTTCTCAATTAAACATTAAAGGGAATTTAATATTTAATCATATATATTGTGCATAGTAAGATTAAATTAAAATAGGATCCAATAATTTTTAGAAATTTCAGAGAAATGGTAAAACACTTGTATTAAAGCAAAAACTGTGAAAATCCTTAGACCTTTCATTAAGACTCTGGAAAGAATTATTTCTTGGAAAATGTGTGTGTGTGTGTGTGTGTGTGTGTGTGTGTGTGTGTTTTAATAGATGTATATTTGTCAGCATAATTGTGCTGCATATTATAAAGCAGAGACGTTGGCTGTGCTTACATCCTTTGCTCTCCATATGACTTTCTCTTAATAAATTTGCACCTCATCAATTGCCTACTTGCTAACGAGAGAGCTCTAAGGACCTGTGCATCTTTGTCTGTAGGGTTATTGATATACAGGATCATGCTTATTTTCACATGAGTGCCAGATTTCAAAATGAGTTCTTCATAATTGTACTGCAGGCATTTTGCTGACTGATGCATTTCTTCAGCATACAAAATTAGCAAAGTAATGAATATAAATGCCTCCGAATCAGCCATATTTGGCTTTATATATTCAGAAAGAAATAAAGTACAAGCACAGGCATGCATGCAGATAGAAATTTCAACCAGGAAGGTTTATATTAATGATAATTATCTGTAACTAACTAAATTATGAAACAAGAAAGGATTGAAAAATAAAAAGTTAACTCTAATGAATGAAATATTAGCACTGTAAATATAGTTACGAAACTGGTGCTCCCATCACAACTCAGAACAGCTACTACTGAAATAGTTCTATTAAAAAAATGGGGTACAGAGCTAAACAAAGAATTCTCAACTAAGGAATACTGAATGGCTGAGAAGGACCTGAAGAAATGTTCAACATCCTTAGTCATCAGGGAAATGAAAATCAAAACAACCCTGAGATTCTACCTCACACCAGTCAGAATGTCTAAGATCAAAAACTCAGATGCTGGTAAGGATGTAGAGAAAGAGGAATACTTCTCCATTTTTGGTGGGATTGCAAGGTGAAACAACCACTCTGGAAATCAGTCTGGCGGTTCCTCAGAAAATTAGATATAGTACTACCGGAGGACCCAGTTATACCACTCCTGGGCATATACCCAAAAGATGCTCCAACATATAACAAGGACACACACTCCACTCTGTTCATAGCAACCTTCTTTATAATAGCAAGAAGTTGGAAAGAACCCAGATGTCCCTCAACAGAGGAATGGATACAGAAATTGTGGTACATTTACACAATGGAATGCTACTCAGCTCTTAAAAACAATGGCTTTATGAAATTCGTAGGCAAATGGATGAAACTAGGAAATATCATCCTGAGTGAGGTAACTCAGTCACAAAAGAACACACATGGTATGGACTTACTGATAAGTGGATATTAGCCCAGAAGCTCAGAAAACCCAAGATATAATTCATAGACCACATGAAGCTCAAGAAGAAGGAAGACTAAAGTATGATACTTCAGTCCTTCTTAGAAGGGGGAACAAAATACACACAGGATCAAAGACAGAAACAAAGTGTGGAACAGAGAATGAAGGAAAGGCCATCCATCCAGAGACTGCCCCACCTGGGGATCCATGAAAAAATTTTTTGTATGATGTTTTACTTGCTTGCATGTCTATGTACCACAGAAGTTACGATCTTCCATGCATTCCATGGTATTGACCATGAGTCAAGAGGAAGAACAGCAGCAAGTATTGTTTACCCCACCTTCCATTTCCCTGTCTCCTCAAATATTTTCTATTATATTTCCTATGAACAATTCCAAGTGCCTTGTCCTTATGCCAATAGTCATAAAATACATTTTTTCCCAAAAAAAATAATCGTATGTTTATAATACCATGAATCCAATCTGACAAAAATATGATTTCAAACATGTGAAGTACAAATTATTGTAGTAAAATTCATTGGCTATCATTTTTTACTTTCATTTTTTATTTATATTTGCACAAATTTGCATTATGCCTCTGCGTGTGTGTGTGTGTGTGTGTGTGTGTGTGTGTGTGTGTGTGTGTGTGTGTGTGTGTATACATGTGTGACTTCCATGTGACTGCTNGTGTGTGTGTGTGTGTGTGTGTGTGTGTGTGTGTGTGTGTGTGTGTGTGTGTATACATGTGTGACTTCCATGTGACTGCTCTCAAAGGTCAGAAGAAAGCAACAGATCTCTTGGAACTTACGTTACAGGTGGTTGTCTGCTACCTATCCTGGATGCTCAGACTTTAACTTGGGATCCTGTAAAAGAACAATGGTGTTCTTAACTGTAGATCCAGCTCTTTATCCCTCAATTATCATAATAAATAAAAGAAAACAAACTTTTCTTTGGCGAGACTGCTCATTGGGTTTAAGTACTTCCCTGATAAGCTTGGGGAATCTAAGTACTGTTCCTAGAACCCACTTGTAAAGTAAAGACATAGTGGTGTGTGCATCTGTCATTCCAGAAGTCCTATAAAGTGGTGTAAAATGAAGTCAGAGTGGTCAGACACTTTGCAATGTCTCCCTTGGAATACAAACGAAGATAGACACAAGAAAAGCCTGTCTCCATAATATGAAAAGATAAACTCAACCCCCAAGCCCCAAAATGTTTTCCTTGACCTCTACACAAGTGTTGTAGTTTGTATGTAACTATATATATAGAAGCACATCATAGACACACACACACACACACATACACACATACACACACACACATACACACCCATCAAATTAAAAATTAAAATCTCTTCCTGACTCTTGCCTCCTAACTCTTATACTCCCTGACTTTTCTTAAAATCATATTTAACCTGTATGAAAGATTTTTGGGGAAATCCACATAGATATTTTAGGTAGCCAATGTCATGAGGTTACTTTATATTTTAAGATTGGAAAACTCTTTAAAAAAATCACAATTGTATAAATAGCATATTTTCAATGAGAGCAAAGTATCCTAAATTAAATGTTGTATAAACCTTATATTTTAAAATACTAGCTCTCTTATTCTCTCCCATTTCTAGGAGTCTGCCTGCTGCAAGTTAGCATTCACATTTTTCCTCATCAACCTGAGAACAGGAGCATTTTAGTGAATTCAATAAACCGACTAGTACAGACCTGCAAATAGAGTAATAAATAATAATGAGTATGTTAGTCTCAAGCCAGTCATCTGTGAGAAATTTCTGAGCCATTAAACAATTTCTCAATTTACTACAATTCAGCATAAGTACCATTATCTTTTCCAAATATGTTGGAGAATCAGAGAGAAAAGTATGAAATAGGAAATTAGGGGATGACAAATACTTAATAAAAATAAGCACTGGAAATCAGGCTTCAATGGCAGTTACTTATAACATTTTACACTATAAAAATAAAATGCAATTTAATCCTGACAACAATATTTTATTTCATATTATTATGCACTCTTTATTATTTTAATGTGTGCTAATATATAGGTGAAACTTGACAGACAAATAGGCTATATATAGGATAAATTTTAAACAATTTGTAAGATTTTTCTGGAGAGCAAACTTATTTTTCATGACCTCATGTTCAAAGGAAAAGTCTAATAATACATTATCACGTTAAAGAATTATTTTCTCAATATCTGTATTTATTCTGTGTGTATCAAGTGTTGTCTCTTATTTAATATGTGTCCCATTATAAGTGCTTTATGATGTGTTTTCATCATGATCATATTTCTCCTACATCCTCCCAGATCCACTTCTCCTGTCTTATTTAGAATTTTAGTGCTGTAAAGAGACACTATGACCGAGGCAACTCTTACAAAAGACATCATATAATTGGGATCATTTTACAATTTCAGAGAATTGGTCCACAACCATCATAGTGGGAAGCATGACAGCATATAGGGAGACTTGGTGCCAGAGTAGCTGTGAGTACTACATCTTGATTCAAAGCCAGCAGAAGGGTACTGGCTTTCACATTGGACATAGCTTTAGCATAGGAGACCTAAAGCCAGGCCCACACTGCCCCACTGCCACTAACAAGGCCACACCTATCCTAAGAAGGCCACATCCCCTAATAATGCCACTTGCCATGGATCAAACATTCAACCACATACAGCTACAGAGGCCATACATATTCTTACACCAACATATTCTACTAACTGTCTTGCAAGCTTGTATCCATAACATAATGTAAAATACATTTAGTACAACTACAAAATTCCCCATAGTCTATAGTAGTCTCAACAATTTTTTAAAAGTCCAAAGTTCAGTCACTTCTGAGTTTAACGCAATATCTTAACTGTAATCCCCTACAGTATCAAAATCAAAGAGTAGATCACGTGCTTCCAATACATCCTGGCTCAGGATATGTATAACTGTTACAAAACTTAGGGAAGGGAGCACTGTAAGGAAAGTCTATTCCTTCCCAAGCAAAGCTGAAAACCAGCTGAGAAAACTCCAAAAACTATGTTCATGTCTGATGTTAAGGAGTTCTTCAAATATCCTACTCCTTTCACCTTCATTGACTGAAGCTCTTTCTTTCTTGTGAGCTGGTTCCACTCCAAGTTAATAGCTTTCCTTGACAGATATCCCATGAGTCTGGCATCTCCAAATCCTAGGGGTTTCCAAGGTAATCCAGGTTTTGACTTCACAGCTTCTCACAATGACCTTTAACAGCTTCACGCAATGGCCACTTGAACTTCTATACAGGTACCACAGTAAGCCTGTACTTGGTAACAGAGGGAATGTCCATTTCTGATTCTATACCCAGAACCATGTGGCTGAAGATTCCAAGGTTTGCTACTTGCTAAGATTGGAACATGGCTTCTTATTCAATTACATCTTCACTAACTTCCCGTTTTTCATGTTTCCTTCACTGGCTAAGCTTAGCTCTCCTGGGAATTGCTCTGTAGACCAGGATGGGCTTGAACTCAGAGATCTGCAAGCTTCTGCCTCCTGAGTGCTGGGATTAAAGGCATGTAACATGAAGCCTGAATGTAAGCTTTTCTTTAATTCCATTTTCAGAAGATAGAAGCTTAGCAAGGTAGGATCTTGGCCTTAGATTAATTCTATATAATAATCATTAATTCTATATAATAATCATAGAACACAGGAGTTAATTCCATTCTACCTTCTTGTGCATCTTTAATCCTTTGACCATGAAGCTTGTATTTTTTCTTACCAAGTGTTCTAACTGCAAAACACTCTCTTCATAAGAATGAACTTCATGATAGAGTCTATACTAGTCTCTAACTATATTGAGATTTCCTTTGCCAACACAATTAATCTAAATATCTTAAACTTAGCCTTAGGCAGATTCTTCAGACAAAGACATAATGCATTCACCAAAATATCACAAGAATGGTCTGTCTCTAGGAAACGTACTAAAATTCTTTTCCTCTCAAAACTCTTGAACCAGACCTACATACTTCAAAATACCCTTAGTACCACTGTCTTCTATACTTCTACTAATAATATGTCCCACTAAGCCCCACTTAAAACCTTCCACTACTTTACACAGTCACCAGATACATATTCCATCGAACAAAAGCATGATCTTGCCTGTCACAGAAATATTCCAATCTCTGGTACCAACTTCTGTCTTAGAGTTGTATTTTGGTGAAGAGGCAACATTACCAAGGCAACGCTTATAAAGGCAAACATTTAATGGCGGTTAGCTTATAGTTTCAAAATTTTAGTCCATTATTATCATGGGGCAAAGTATGGGAATATATAGGTGTAAGGGTCAGAAAATCATAGAGACATGACCCCAGAATCAGGTAGTAAGTAAAGACAAAGAACATTTATTCTGCAGAAATATCTAGCATGCAAGGGTTACCATTGTTCAGTATGGCACCCCCCCCCAAGACATCCAAGTTCTTTTTATAACGAAACTGTTTAATTGTTTCTGAAACAACAGGTAGGCATATTCCAAGGAGTTACACAAATCATTAACTATAGGTCACTAAAAATATATACCACAAGACCATAGTTACAAAAACAGGAGATAAGATATTGACGGGATTTATCTAAACTAAACTTCAAGGACAGCTTAGTTATAATATTTAGTATTCCATGAACCTGTAAGCTAGTAATAAATGATGAATGTTAAGCCAGATAATTTCTCCTAGTGTATATTCATGTAGGCATACTCTGTCATAAGTCTCTTATTCAATTTATGACCTGAATTTATGTACAAACTTATACTGAGAATTTTACCACAAGACAACAGGCTCTGAGAGACATACAAGTACTGAGGAAATGTGGCAGAGATAAAGTCTCCTCCCCTTTTCTCCCAAGACTTCAACTTAGAGTTGCAGAGCAATTCCTACCTAGAGAGGACAAAGGCTGCTTCCCCTAGCCTCCTGCTTTGTTAGAGGTGCTAACAGGAATCTGCAGCTTCCAGCCTCAAAGGAACTCAGAGAGGCAGGTCAACCACAAACTCAAAGTACCTTAGTAGTGGTTTGGGAACTAATTTCTGGGTAGAAATAAAATTGGATGTGAAAATCAAACTCCTCACAGGTAGACTCAGCTTGGAAAAGAGGAAGGAGTGATTGAGAACAGCAAAAGTGTGACTTGAAGTTAACCATGGGTAAAAGTTCTGCTGAAGATGCTCTCTAGCTAGTTCTCCACTCAAGAGAGTTCTCTGCTCAAGACAGCTCTCTCTGGCTCAAAGAAAGTCTTTCTTGCATTCTTTTTCTTTCTTTCTTTCTTTCTTTCTTTCTTTCTTTCTTTCTTTCTTTCTTTCTTTCTTTCTTTCTTCCTTCCTTCCTTCCTTCCT
>NC_034597.1:84980528-85007394 GCF_900095145.1 Mus pahari | reverse complement strand
TTTCTTTCTTTCTTTCTTTCTTATTATTTTCTTTATTTACATTTCAAATGCTATCCCAAAAGTTCCCTATACCCCTCCCATTAGAACACAGGGCCCCCAATGGAGGAGCTAGAGAAAGTACCCAAGGAGCTGAAGGTGTCTGCAACCCTATAGGTGGAACAATATGAACTAACCAGCACCCCCAGAGCTCATGTCTCTAGCTACATATGTAGCAGAAGATGGTCAAGTCAGCCATCATTGGGAAAAGTGGCCCTTTGGTCTTGCAAACTTTACATGCCCCAGTACAGGGGAACACCAGGGCCAAGAATGGGGAGTGGGTGGGTAGGGGAGCATGGGTGGGAGGGTATAGGAGACTTTGGGGATAGTGTTTAAAATGTATATGAAGTAAATACCTAATAAAAATTGGAAAAAAATTCTTCTCAGAGTCCAGATTTCTCTGTGAATCTTTGTTTGTGGGCTCTTATGAACCTGAGATTCTGGGTGTGTCTGAGTTCTTGGCAGTCAAGCTCCTCTGAGACACTCAAATACTAGTGTGATCCAGCTCCTGTTATCCTGGGATCCTGTTGTCCTAAGATCCTGGGTGTTTTACAGTGCGTGGAAGTGGTGTCTCCTTTGAGAACCATGGAGTTGTCAGTGATCCTAAGATCGTGTGGGCAGCTCTAGGGACCATGGGGGTGTCCACGGAATCTGTGCCATAGGTGACCCAGTGCTGGTTCAGAACAGAAGGGGCTTGTGCCCTTGGTCAGACTGGTACTCTGCTTCCCTAATGCTGTCTCAGGTCCTGTGCACAATTGAATTGGAGCAGATGCTGTATTCTACTCACCAGTAATCTTAAGATCACGTGGGCAGTCCTCTAGGGACCGTGGGGGTTTCTGCCCGCTCTGCGCCCTAGGTGACCCAGTGCTGGTGCAGACCTGAAGGTATTTGTGCCCCTTGCAATTGCATTTTTAACACAGCAAATGAACTCAGATTGGTCTGCCTTTTAAGGTACAAACAATAAGCTAGCTGGGTGGGATCCGGTCCTGAGATCGCTATTCTCACCATGCCTGAACACAAACTAGCTCTATTGCAGGCTGACCTTGAACTCAGAAATCTGCCTGCCTTTGTATAAACACAGACAGTAAGCTAGCTAGATGAGATTCAGCTTTGAGATATCCATTTCCTAAATCTCCTTATTTCTCTCCTTAATATCTTTCTGACAAAATGGTTCATTTGTTCATGTGCCTTTGTTCGTTCAAGTCTATGAAATAATTTATTCAACCAATATTGTATCCTTCTATTTTACATAGTTGAAAAGTTATATGTTTTTGAAAACATTTTTGAACTTCTTTCTCACAACCTTAAGAGCTGTCCTGAAGGTCACAGCATTCACCACCTTGGTGAGAAACACTGGACACACCCTTCTAGACTGGTGATGTTTCTAATTTCCATGTAGTCATTAACCTTAACAAAGAGAACTTTCCCCAGTAGCCTTGGGGGTGGAGGGTGTAAACATTTCCCAAAGGAGGATCATAAAGTTAATTATGTACATTTTTGTATAAATAAGCTCTATGCTCACAGCAACCATCAACACTCTTGCAGGCCCATTCCCTGCTGGTTCTGCTCCAAGGACAAGAACTTTGTTATGACTTTGCTTCCATGTTCATTCATTAACTGGAGGAGGTGAGAGTTCTACATTGTGATCTAAAGGCAGCATAAGGAGACTAAATTATACATTAGACAGAGTTAAAGCTTAAGAGACCACAAGCCAGTCTCCAAAGTGTCATGTGTTCTTACAAGACTACATCTCCTAATAGTGCTACTTGCCATGGGCCAAGCATACAAGTATATGGGTCTATGGAGTCATAGACTTATATTCTCAAACTGACATACCTCCTTTCAACTTTGTGTCTCATCTCTCCCCATCAAGTCCAGTTTGTGTTGCCTGTAAGTCCTTGTAAGTGGGGTCATGAATGGAATGTGGTCAATCTTTTATTTATGAAGACTATACTCATAAATTAAATTGACTCCCCCTTTCCAAGGTGTCATCAGTTTCTCAAACTCTTCAGGTATAGGTGTGACTTTATGCCTACCTCCCCTTTTCAAAGCTAGGATTTCATTTTGTCTGGAATGTAATTGCAGAGATCTTAACTTTCATATCCATTTTGAACTCACATGTGCAACTGCCCTGCTGTGTTCAGAAAGCAATGTCTTATATTGATCTATTCACTCTGACTCTTACCCTCTTTGTCTCCAAATACTTCTGCCTCCTTCCACCTCCTCCTCCTTTAACTCCACAATGACTCCTAAGCTTTGAGAGGAGTATGATATAGATGCCTAAATTAAGGCTAATAATTCTGCTCTATCTTATTCAATACATAGTTGCGAGTCTCTGTTTTAATCAACATCTACCACAAATGTTTTAGGTAACTACATCTATGATAAAAGCATGAGTAAGGCCTGCATAATCTCACACAAGACATGGATAGAGGAGGTGAGGTTCAAGGTACCATCACTACCCAAAGAATTACTAGGAATTGGTAGACGCTAAGAACTTTACCTGAGCATGTCTTAAGTGACGCAACTGTAGGAAGATTGTTCAAGTAATAAAGAAGAAATAGTTTTGTGTTTGTCACTCTTTGCCTTCTACATAGAATTGGCATTCACCAGATGAAGCCAAAAATAGTCAGTTTGGGACCCACTCTTCAAGAATATTCTATCTCCTAAGTCAAGGAAAAGAACAAGAACTAATGCAAAATGATGGGAGAAAAGAAAGTAAAAATTAATGTACACCCAGAGGAATAAGAATTGGAAACAAATATTATATTTAAAGAAGAATTAGTGGAGTCTAAGTAGTGAGGTATAGGTTTTAAATGATTAATCCATAGATTCTTAATAGTCTCAAAAGATAAAGTCACAACTGTTATCCAGAGGTGGTATTAATATCTTAAAGAAAAATCTGTTAGCATATTATTTTCTGAATTTGTGAAAAGAAATATAATTCTATGAACAGAAAGATAGATGAGGAGAAATGGACATGATCTTATATAGATGGCTAGTAAATAGGTAGAGAGATTGATACAATCATAACTGGTGAACAATAAACATCTTTTAATAATATAACTTTAACGAACAAGTTATATTTTAAGTAACTATCTCTATATACAATTCTACTTGATGGGTTTTAATCCCATGCAGTATTTTACTCTCTGGGATATACTATCTATCTATCTATCTATCTATCTATCTATCTATCTATCTATCTATCTATCATCTATTTATGATCTATTTATCTATTATCAATCTTTCTATGAACTATGTGAGTCACCAATGCAAATTTATCCTAAAGAAGTAACACCTAAGTACATATTATTGTTTCTTATAGCAGGTGTAACTTATTTAAAGTTATATACATTGAAAGTATGGCAACATTAGTAAGTTTCTTATATCTAGATTTTTTAGTTAGTAAATTATTGTACTTTTTATTTGAATATTGATGTTGATTTATGTTTATAGACTTATAGTGTCTCTAGCATGATAGATTTCATCTTATTTTTAAATAAACATAATCTCAATTGTTAGCATTAATTGCATTAACTTATATTAGTCTATATAGATATGTAATTTTATTTTTACAATTGATAGCATCTTGCATTCAGTTAGCATTAGTTAGATAGACAGCATTCATAATAGATATCATAATTTGGATAAATAATTTATTATTTTCTGACTTTTTATCTTTTTTTACATTTGTGTTTGTTTGTGCAAATATATGAACATATTAATGTAGCTCATGGAAGTCATAAGAAGGTACTGGATCCCCTGAATCTAGAATTGCATATGGTTCTAGGACACATGATAGGAGTGACTGAATTAGGGTCATTTAAAAGAGGTGTAATGTTCTTAACTACTGAGCAATCTCCAGGCTACCATTCTTAATATCTATAAAAATTACACACTCTGTAGTTATTAGCTATTGCTTCAATGTAATGGAAGTTGATTGGCTTCAATAGGATTGTTACTTTCTTTTAAATAAGTCATGAACCATAACCATTTTCTTTTCTTAGTGTTCTTACAAAAAGAGTAAGTCTGTATATTTTAAAGTTATGAAGGGAGGTCAATGATTTTGTCCTGAAGTGATTTCTGGTGATCATGGGTGCCTTGTCAGAATCCAAGAGGTCTTACCTTATCCTGCTTGCATTTATTTCTGCTTAAGTGTACAACAGCTGTTGTCCTTGTATGACAACTGGTTACTGTTCAAAGTCGTAATGCATAGTGCATCTCTTTTATAGTTAATTGAAGGGGCTTGTAAATGAGTTTGCTACTGTTTCCTACCCATGGATGTCAACATACACTTTTCCTTCAAACGTAGAAGTTTTTTTGGTATTTACTTGATGTGCAATTATATGCTGAACTTTAACTTTTGCCAGACAATGTTTCAGAGACTAAGCCTATATAGGCTATGTGGCCCTAGATAAAATTACTGTGCAAAATAATTAATATTACTTTATTGTTATGAGCATATATAAGTCCATCAGAATAAATCAAATATATCTGCAAGTACATGTTTGAGTCATTATAAGTTTTAAATTATTTCAATCACTATTGCCTATCCATGTAAAATCTGGACCAGGGGTATGCAATGATGAATTAAGAATTTTTTACTAGAAGAGGGACAAATATTATTACAGAAGTAACAAATCACATTTTAAATTGGATATAAGGCTCACTCTATAAAATGAAATCTGTACATAAAAAACTTTTAAGATAACACCAAACATGAGATTAGAGAAATCACAGACCTAGGGAAGATATACTATTGTTATTCTACTAAAGTAACATAGTAAATGTATTATAATAATAACAATGATAATGATAATAATAAATCTCTTTTCCAGGCTAGTATTATTTCAACTTGACACCATGTAGAGTCATCAGAAAGGAGAGAATATCAATTGAAAAATAAATAAATAAATAAATAAATAAATAAATAAATAAATAAATAAATAAATAAAAACTCTGTAGGATTTTGACCTTAGGACATTTCCTTATTTAGTGATTGATGAAGGATGGCATATTGTTTGTCAGTGGTGCTATTCCAGAGCTGGTGGTGCTAGCTTCTGTGTGAAAGCAGGGAGGACAAGCCAGTAAACAGCAACATCTCCATGGCCTCTGCATCATCCCCTGCCTCCAGATTCCTGTCCTGTTTGAGTTCCCGTGCTGACTTTCTTGAATCATAGAATACAATGTTGAAATGTAAGCGAAGTAAACACTTTTTTTCCTCAACTTGATTTTTGATCATAGTGCTTCATTGGAACAATTGAAGCACTAAGATACTTCTCATGGTAATATTGCTATACCATTAGTGCAGAGCAGAGCTCAACCTTTATCTGGTAGCTTCTTCTTGTAGTAGGTGATAATTAACACAAAGATCCACAAGGGGACAATGTGTGAAAAGCAAAGAGATTGATCAGCTCTCAGCTCTGAATGGAGTGTGCTAATCAAACCTTTTAGGTTCATGGAACCCTGTAGAAGAAGAAGCAGAAAGACTGTAAGATACAGAGGTAATGGATGAATCTGATAATACACTGTCTTCAAGATTAAGAGAGTGTGGGAGAGTACTCACAAGTATTGCAAAAGTTAATAAAAAGGACAAAATCCCCACTACTGAGAAGGGAAACTAGACACAAAGTCCTGCCCTAAAACAAGTAGCAATTTGCAATTGGTATCTTCTATGGGAAAGGGAGTGGCAGGAAAAAAATTCTCCAGTGAAATGTAACTGGTTATATTAATCATTCTCTAGGATCGACTTAATGTCCAGGAGTGGTTAGCCAGCAGATACCATATTTCAAAATTTTATTTTGCACTTTTCTTTTTGTATTCATCATCATCATTATCATCTTCATCATCATCATCATCTTGTCATCACCATCAGGATGTAATACATAACAGAAGAATAAAGAAAAAAGCATATATATTTTAATATTTTTTTATTTACCACATGAATACATACAACATTTATGCATCTTTAGTTACATTTCATTATACATAGAGACACTATTACTTATAGGTAAACAATTAGGAGATATAGTAGTTGCTCCTTGTCATAACTTGAACTCTTTGGATTTTATCAATGCAAACATTACATGTTTTTTAATGTTGAATGAGAAATTCCAGAAATAAATATTTCATCACTTTTGTTTCCAAATTACTATTTATCATTATTATTCTGTAATATTCTTTAATAATGATTATCTTTTAGAGTACCTATTTTGAAATTTTACTTGATCCTTTTGGGTTATATGTGAAAATATATGCACATTTGTCGTGCCACTTACGAATATGATTTCAAGCCTCCATTATGACTCTTAGCTGCAAATTCTTTTGATAACGTGGAGCAATCATGGATATAAATGCACTTTCTTTCTAGTATGTTACATGCAATAGTATATATAGTTATCATCTGAGCATGTGATCTGCCATCAACAGTACAGAACATTTAGGGATTTTTGAAGAGCTGCTGTATTTCTGGTGTTTGTATCCCTCATTTAATACAGTAATCTGACTTTTCTGAAACTCCGAATTTATACATAAAAGGGAAGTTTTAGCCTCAATGTGTATTGCCCATTGGGCCTAGAGAAGACAATTTTGAAGTTGATACATAATTAGTAGATATTTCAGTGCTCTGGGGAAACCCAAGTGAACAGCTCAACTATTGTATAGTTAGCCTTAGGTTAAAATATATAAATAAGAGGTAACAACTGGAACTGATAGCTATAGGAGGCCACACATAAATTGAAAGTAGAATTTCATGATCAATTTTAAAAAAAAAAAAAATCAATGCTATAAGGAATGTAGCTTCAACAGGATAAAATAAGTCCTAACCCCTCCTAACAAAGCTATGATGAAAAGACCAGAGGGATAATAATTGTAACAGTAACTCTGGAAAATACACTCTCCAATGTAAATGTCATGGTTATATGGTTATCCTAGGATATGGTGTAGATTTTCACACAACAACAAAGTTTGACCTTGCCAAGATTACTGTCCCAGGAATGAGCAGATAAAATAAAAACACATTGTTCTGACAGGGACATGAGGAAGCTCTAAGTTATGTTAATTTTGATTTTTCTGGTGCCCAAACATATCCTGTTTGAGATATATATATATATATATATATATATATATATATATATATATATATATATATACCATTTTTATTCTCTTAAGATTTTTTTATTTTTGTTTTTAAATTTATTATTGATACTTGTTATATTTTTATTTTATTTTTAATTTATTTTTCACACTCCATAATGCATCCCCCCCCCAATTCACCCTCCAACTGGATTACTCCACATCCCATACCTCCTCCCCACCACACCCTGTCTCCAAGTAGATGATCCCAATCCCCACCCCACCTGACCTCTAAACTCCCAGGGGCCTCCAGTCTCTTGAGGGTTAGGTACACCATCTCTGAATGAACACAGACCTGGCAGTCTGTGTGTTGGGAACCTCATATCAGCTGGTGTATGCTGTCTGTTTGGTGGTCCAGTGTTTGAGAGATCTCGGGGGTCCAGATTAATTGAGACTGCTGCTCATCCTACATGGTCACCCTTCTCCTCAGCTTCTTTCAGCCTTCCCTAATTCAACAACAGGGGCCAGCTGCTTCTGCCCATTGGTTGTGTGCAAATATCTGCATCTGACTCTTTCAGCTGCTTGTTTGGTCTTTAGGAGGGCAGTCATGATTGATCCCTTTTTGTGAGTGCTCCATAGCCTCAGTAATAGTGTCAGACCTTGGGGCCTCCTCTTGAGCTGGATCCCACTTTGGGTCTGTCTCTGGACCTTCTTTTCCTCAGGCTCCTCTCCATTTCCACCACTGTAATTCTTTCAGGCAGGAATCTTATGGGTCAGAGATGTGACTGTAGGATAGGAACCTCATCCCTCACTTGATGCCCTGTCTTCCTGCTGGAGGTGGGCTCTATAAGTTTCCTCTCCCTACTGTCAGGCATTTCATTTTACCTTTATTCCATGTCCCAAATTTTAATTGGGCTATTTCTTTTCATAATGCTTCAACTTATTTTTTTCTTATACATGCAAACATTTTATTGGGGCTGGCCTAAATGCTCAGAGGTTTAGTCTATTTTCATTATAGCAAGAAACATGGTAGATATGCAGGCAAACATATTGCTGAAGAAGGAGCTGAGAGTTCTGCATCTTTATGCAAAGGCAGCCAGAAAGAGACTGTCTTTGAGCAAGCTAATTGGAGGGTCTCTTCAGCACTGAGTAGAACTTCAAATCCCACCTCCACAGTGATGGACTTCCTCCAACAAGGCCCCAACTTATGATAGTTCTACTTCCTGGGCCAAGCGTATTTAAACTAATACTCTGTGGCCCCATATGATTGTTCAAACATGTAGGTATATGTGGACCACACTTAAACATAGCATAATGCAAAATACTTGAGCTCCAACTTTAAAAGTCCCCATCATCTATAGTCGTCTCAAAAATGGCAAAATTCCAATATTCAAAGACTCTTCTAAGATCCATCCAATTATGTAAATGTAATCCCCTATAATTAAAAAATATATCATAGTAGGTCATATACCTCCAAATTCACAGAATATACTTCAACATTCCTAAATGCCATTGTGAGGAAATACTGGACCAAAATAATACCAAAAGCCAGGTAGGAAATCTCCAAACTCTGCATATCCATGTCTGATGTCAAAGCGTTTTTCAGATCTCCAACTCCTTTCTGATTTGTTCACTGTAGCACAGTTCTTTTTCTTTGGCTGGATTTATTCCCTGAAAGCAGTTTTCCTGAGCAGCTATCCCATAGTTCTGGCATCACAAAATTTTGGGGTCTCCAAGGTAACTTCAATATTACAGATTCAGGAGACAGGACCATGCAGATCTCTGAGTTCAAGGGTTCCAAGGACAGCCAAGCGTAGGCAGTGAAATTGTTGAAAATAGAAAGGTGGTGATAACATAATAGAAGGGGCCATGTTCCTGCCCCAGCAAGCAGCAGAACACTGCAGCTATGTACATGTGTTTCTGGCTTTAGAGGCAAGAGTAGAAGGAACTACTGAGACAATTGATGCTGGTTAGCTGTAGTTAATAAATTAGTGGTGCTGAAGAGGAAAGCAGCAACACTGAGGTAAAATATTCTGCTAAGTGTTTTCTGAGAGGACCAAGAGGCTGTGTTTCAGAGATAGACAAAGTTGAACCTTGTGGTGCACCTGGACTTGGTCATGTGTGAGAATCATGTAGATGGTATTGGTTTCAAAGGCATGAAGGTGTCATGCAGAGCAGTGAAGACTTGACTCCATGAAGCGAGTGTATGAGAGGAATGATGTGAAGCCTAGATGCAGAAGGAGAACCCAGCATATGGAAGATGTCAGTCCCATGGAATGAGCAGAAAGAATAGCAGCAGCAGTAGAGTGGAGTCAATAAGAACCTGGAGTGCTATAGAAGAAAGAGTCTCAGAAGTGACCCAGGTTCTTTTGAGAAGTGCAGAAGATCATGTGAGGATTTCACATGCTTCAACTTACTAATTTTTTAAGCAATAAAAGTACCAACCTTCTTTTAGACTTATGATTAATAAGGAATTTTCCCCAGTCTGAAGACTGCCACTAATTCCAATGCTTGTTTCACTTCCTCTAAAGATGTTTAGTTTCATGATGTGCTTTTGTTAATTGTTGACCTCAGTACCTGTGCTACCTGATACCTGCTCAGAAATCGCATTCTTGCCCCCCCAAACTGAAGTGTTTTCCTTGTTTGTCATGTAAAATTTTAAGTATATCAGGTTTTATATTGAGATTTACTGAAAATGCTGTTTTATAAAGATCCCATTATAAAAACAGTAAACAAATCCTATGCTGTCGGGGTAACAATCTGACATTTGTTCAACATAGCCAAATATACTATGGCTTAACCATTAACATTAAACAATAATAACCAGAGTTATATTATGTTACAGTATGGTCAAATTACAAAGGCTTTAATACATTCCAAATGATTTTATTATTTCTAATATAAAGATAAATAAATTTGTACTTAAACTTGGCCCTGAAAAGTTCTTTCTAGTAGAGTATTTGGGTAGCTGATTTCTTATCCGACCTTTAGAAACTCTATGAAGTTCATGCCCAGTGGAATAGTCATTCCGTGGGAGGATAATTCCAATCCCTTATTGACTTGCAAGATGCATTCACCTTGATGTGTTCACAGAAACTGATTTTACTGATGATGATCAAAAGGGGAAAGTAGGGCTTTGATCAGAATAAATCTGAAGAGAGCTGAAATCTGCAAATACGATGTGATTGAAATTCTTTCTCTATCTTCCCTAAGTGAAATGAAAAAGGCAAACTATATGGATACCTGATAATTAGTGTGAGATAAATTACAAATTAAAAGGGCATGTGTAAGGATGATACGACTAAAGAAAAATTAATGTTTAGTTGAAGGCATGTATTGTTTAAAAAAATGACAAAATCAAGTGTCCTCCATGTGAATCAGAATGCAGTATCTTTACAGGCTGTCTTGCACTTTAATGTCGACGTGTTCACAGTTGTTTCTACCACATAACCGAAAACATAACTGAAATACGTGAACGATAATGTGGCAGAAGCAAGAGGAAAATGGTTGCTTTGTTTTCTTTCTAGCACTGCTTGCTTGCTTTTTAGAGGACTACCAGTCCCTTGAGAATATAATCTTCTGGTCACTCACAAATGTTCTTGTCTCCAGGCAAAGTGTTAGCGCTCTCATTAGGGAGATGGTCAAAGTGAAGATGAGAATCAGCAGTGGAGTTAGGCGCATACTAGCCATCATATACATAGTGGCCTGCTCACATCTTTAGAAAAGTGTAAGCAGTCTAAAGCAAAATCAGCAACCCTGATATAAATATTGCTAACTTATTCGAGTAAAATTAATTTTATTAAGGTGTCAAAATATTTGTCAACGGCATTGTGGATGTGCTTTCAGGCAGTTTAGCTCTGAAGAGAAGTGATGAGACTTTATCTCTGGCAACAGCTATATTTAACATGCTAAATTTATTATTTCCTCCAAATCAAAGGGCAACAATACTTAATGAGTTCTGTTTTACCATGTATACTAGTGTCTCTTCGGTAACATTCATAGTGGATACACCAAGTACAAACATATGGCTTTCCTGTAATTTTGGTTCTTTGTTTCATCATGGAGTTAATAAAAATGACTTAAAAGTTCAGTGTTGGTATTCAGAAGCATTTATATTAAAGAGGAAGGGAAGCATAAATGTGCTGATTAATCATGATGAATTTGCACACCTGCAATAATTTCTTCTCCAATAATATACTTGAGGAATAAGTTTATATATAATAGATGCCACAAAATATTTTCTTCCAGCTTGCTTTTAATTAAAATAAGTGTGTAAGTGAGGAAGTTACATATAATCATTAACGGAGAAATTAGATACACACACATGTGTGTGCTTGTCTGTTATAGTGTCTATTAACAGTATTGTCAAAAGGTATAGTTAATTATTTATGTGCAGTTTTATGAATATGAGTTATGTATATCATAAACATTCAGGTGCTTACAGAGATCAAACAACATTGGATTTTCTAAATCTTTAATAAAGGACTCAAATGGAAAAGTGCCTGATAGAAAGAGAGATATTGAGGTGGTAATTGGGATGCAAGGGCTGTGATTAAAGATAGAATGAGTTATTTCAATAGAAATATATTAGAAAACATAAAATGCACATACAGATTCATTTGAATTAGAGGAATGGGAAAAGTGGATGAGCAGACGAGGCAGGACACCATAAGATATCAAGTGGCATAGCAGCCTAAAGATACTGAGTGATAGCTACTAATTAATAAAGAAGGTATGCTTCAATTGTAACCAGAACATTGATAAATTAAGAAAACCTTTCTAGTATCATAAGGATAAACATGTTGGTATACAACTAAGCCACAGATATTCTGGATCTATGATATTGCTGGGACAAAGTACTGCTACATAAATTGACACAATAAATGAGTGAATGAGTGAACTTATTAGGAGACATATGTTCAAGAATAAAGTAATGTTCATACCATACACGGGATGTTTTTTTCAGCTTTAAAAATTCTGTGCTTTTTCCAAGTGAAACAACAAACCCATGTTCAATAAATAAATGTTAATCATAAATTATACCAGCACAAGTCCCACTTCACTTATGACTAATAAAAACCTTTATTTGGGTTATTTTTATGAGCTCCACTTATTTTGATTAAGTTGCTATTATTCGTATTGAAATTGCAAGTTTTCCAATTACTTTTCATCTTAAGACAATCAGAGATTTCTGTACTTAAAATAAGATTAATCAACCTGCTTATTTTTTCATAAAATATCTCTACTTGTTTCTTGAAATATTTGAGTTAAGTTCTTTCAAATGTCCCTGACATAAGCTTTACAAGTCAGTTTGAAATAGACATGGAAGACATTTTTGCTTGTGCAGTTTTCATTTATATTCACATATACAGATAATCAAGTCACTTAGACCAGAAACTGATTTTGTCATTAGAATGTTTTCAATGGAAGCTAGTGGATCTTAGATTGAGCATCTATTTGGTTAGGGGTACCGAGCGTCATTCAGGCTACAGATTGACAGTTTATCTGTGGGTAAGCTGGTTTCTTCTATGGGAGTTAAGGCTGCACCAACACAGCATGTACTGGAGCAATCCCAGGTAAAAAGCTGCAGAACTGGTAAAGGAAGGAATAACACAAGCTGCAGCATCTCTGACTGGTTTTCCCTTTTGTGTCTGGCTAGGAAGGTAGAGCAGAAAGGTGGGGATATAAAGAAAATAGTCCCAGGCATCAGGAACTTTGTTATGCTCTTGAAAAGTGGAAACTGAACCTAAGAAATGGTTACTGTGTTGCTTTTGCATTGTATGAACACTGAATCCTTTCACCAGCTCCTTAAAATCATTAACAGTTTCAGGATGTGCTTAAATTAAGTGATACCATGATTATCCTATGGAATATCTCTACACATATATTGTTTGGGTGATACCTATCCTAGTATATTGAAACAGAAACCATGTTCTGCAGTTTATGCAAAACGAAAATGACTTAGCATCCAGTTTATTCATTTGTTTCAAACACAAAGCACAAGAGACAGAATGGATGCAGTTCACCTCCTCAAAAGAACGTCACTTTTAATAATGAATTTTGTTTATAGACATAACCACAGAAGTGGAATTTTAATGAAGTTACCCAATGTCAAAATAAGACTGATAAATATTCTTTTTCCAATTCCAGGAAAAACAAAATTGTATTTCTGAAAAGATTTTTTTTTTTTTTTAATGTTCTTGAAGATGGGGATTTAGCTCATTTGGCGATACGCTTTCCTTTTATGTGCAAAGTCCTGGATTCAATTCCAGCATCACTAAATAAAAGGACTGTAAAAACAAAAGCAAACAAAAATGAAAATACTTAAACTGATCAGATTTTTTTTAGCAACAATAAAACACAACAACATAAAGATAAAACATAAGATAAACATAACAACATAAGATAAAATAGTTCCCTCTCCCTACTATCTGGCATTTCATCTAAGGTCCCTCCATTTGAGTCCTGGGAGTCTCTCACCTCTAGTGCATTCTGGAGGCCCCCCCCGAAAAAACCTCCTGTCTCCCAAGAGTGCCTGTTTCCATTCTTTCTGTTGGCCTCAGGGCTTCAGTCCTTTTCCCTCACCCAATACCAGATAAGGTTTCCCTCTTATCCCCTACTCCCTCCCCTTACCCCAGTTCACTTTCCCTCCCAGGTCCCTCCCTTGCTCCCCTCTTGTGATTGCTTTCTTCTGTCTCCAAAGTGGAGCTGCAGTGTCCTCACTTGGGGGCTTATAGAGCCCACCCCCAGCAGGAAGGCAGGACATAGAGCCCACCACCAGCAGGAAAACAAGACATCAAGTGTGGGATGGGGTTGCCATTCCACAGTCAAAATTCTGACTGATAGTTGTTCATGTCTGAAAGTATTTCAGGGATAGAAATGGAGAGGAGCCTGAGGAAAAGAAGGTCCAGCTACAGGCCTAAAGTGGAATCCAGCTCAAGGAGAGGTCCCAAGGCCTGACACTATTTTTGAGGCTATGGAGCACTCACATAAAGGGACCTAGCGTAACTGTGCCCCAGAAGACTCAACAAGCAGCTGAGTCAGATGCAGAGAGTTATAGCCAACCAATGGACAGAAGCAGCTGATCCCTGTTGTTGAATTAGGGAAAGACTGAAAGAAGCTGTGGAGGAGGGCGATCTTGTAGGAAGACCAGCAGTCTCAAACTGGACCCTCAAGATCTCTCCAACACTGGACCATCAAGCAGGCAGCATACACCAGCTGATATGAGGCCCCCAACACAACTACAGCAGAGTACTGCTGGGTCTGTGTTCATTCAGAGATGATGCACCTAACCCTTAAGAAACTGGAGGCCCCAAGGAGTTTAGAAGTCAGGTGGGGAGATGGGTGGGGACATCCACGAGGAGTCAGGGGGGTGGGGATTAGATATGGGGTATGGAAGAGTAGGAGGGTGGATCAGGCGAGATAAAATATGGAGTGTAAATAAATTAATTAATTAATCAAGATTATAATAATTTAAAAATAAATATAAAATGGAAACTATCACATTAAAGTTGGACAAAGGAAAAAAAGGAACAGGAAAAGCCCAGGGGAAGGCCTTAGCAGCAGAAGCCTATTCATTCACACACTCAGGAGTCCCATACAAGGACTCAATTAAAATGCATATAATATGTACATGGAAAACTTGGTGCAGATTTGTGGAGGCCCTGAGATTGCTGGTTCAGTCTCTGTGATTTTATATGTGTTTTGTTCAGTTGACAAAGAGGGGCTAACCTTCCTGGTGACCTCCATCCCCTCTGGCTCTGACATTTTCTGCTCTTCCAAGGGGTCTATAAGCTCTGAGGGAAGGGACTTGTTTATGACATCCCGTTTAAAGATGAGTGTTCCAAGGTTTCTGTTTATCTCTCTCTGTCTCTGTCTTCGTCTCTGTCTCTGTCTGTCTGTCTGTCTGACTCTACCTCTCTGCCTCCTTCTCTCCCTATCTCTCCCTCTCTTTCCTGTCTTTCATATGTCTGGCTGTGAGTTCCTCTATTTGTTCAAATCTTTTGTAAGAGGAAGTTTCTCTGATGATGGATCACCAAGGCCCTGATCTGTGAATATAGAGGAAAATAATTAAGAGTCATTTTATCACTACATTTTTTTTGTTTGTTTGTTTTCTCTTTGAACAGCAATATTAGGTTTTACCCTAGGTCTCTGAACTATCTCATCCTGTGTTCTTGGTCCCTCAAGCAGTGTTGTGAATGGGTTCAGTCTTGAGGAGTGAGAAATTTTTTGGTTATTTCCATAAGCTTAGTGCCACTATTGCTTCAGCATCTTTTTCAGGCAAGACAATATTGTAGATCAAAGTGTTTTGTTTGTGGTTTGGTTTGGTTTGGTTTTGTTTTTGCCTGCACTGGTGGATTTGTTCCTCTTTTGGTGGCCTGTAATGTAAAGTACTTTCCCACACAAAAGATAGTCACAGGAGTGAAGGGTCACTGTAGGCACCAGTTGAGCCTCTCCATGTTCAATGAGATGCATGACTGTTTATCAGCTACAAAATGTTGCTGTCAGTTGTGAAGAGTTGCTTCCCCCCCCCTTTTTTTTTCTGGCAAAGGCATGGGCTTTTTAGGACACATTAGGCCAACGACTCAATTGTATGTAACCTAATCCTATTACTAAAAGTTTCCTTTGGTAACAAGACGTGGCAAGTTGGTCCCCTTCATTGTTTGAAGACTTTAGGATTGCTTTAGTATATTTTAGGAAGCTTCTGCTGTGATATGTTTCCACACTACCCCTCAAAAACAACTCAGTTCTAGCACTCTGCTCAGGATTACATCACTTGCCCCTATCTGATCCTCCTTTTTCCACCCCTGGATCAAGTTCACCCATAAAATCTATTTCCCCTTCCCTGGGATATCCAGGTCCTCAGTCCCTTCATCTATACCTAACCTCTATGGGTCTGTAGATGGCAGCTTGGTTATAGCTTAGTGGCTCATATTCACATATAAGAGAATATATGCTATATTTATCTTTCTGTATCTGGATTACCTCATTCTCAATGTTTTTAATTAAATTTACATCCATTTGCTTTCAAATTTCATAATGTCAATTTTAAACTGTTGAATACTTCTATGTATAGGAAATCATTCTTTTGTTGAGCGGTATCTATATTGTTTCCAGTTTCTGGTTATTGTGAATAAAGAAGCAATGAACATAGCTGATCAAGTGACCTTATGGTAGGGTAAAGTGTTCTTTGGTGTATGCCCAAATGTATTATAGCTTGTTTTTTGAGGTAGATTGCTTCTCACATATGAGGAAATGGCATTCTTTTTTTCCATAGTGTATATACAAGTTTGTCCTCCAGATAGCAATAATAAATGTTCCCATTATACCACATCCTTGCCAGCGTGAACTATCACTTGTGTTATTGAGATTAACTATTTTGACAATTGTAAGATGAAATTTCATAGAGCCTTTGATTTACATTTCTTTGATGGATTAGGATGCTGCATATTTTTTCAAGAGTATGCTAAACCATCTCTGTATTTGTGAGATGAATCATACTTGATTAGGTTAAGTGATTTTTTTGATATGTTCTTCAATTTGGATTTCAAGTATTTTATTGAGTATCTTTACATCTATGATATTACCTTAAATGAGTCTGAAATTCTCTTGCATTGTTGGGATTTTATGTGCTTGAGTTATCAGGGTAATGGTGCCCCCATAAAATATTAAAGCAATGTTCATTAGGTTTCTATTTTGTGGAATAGTTTGATGTGTAATTGCAGTAATTTCTTTGAAAGTCTGATAATGCTCTAAAGTCTTATGGCCCTGGGCCCATTTTTGTTGGGATACTTTTAATCACTGTTTCTGTTTCACTAATGGCTATACATAGGTTTGTTTAAGTTGACTATATGATCTTGACTTAATATTTATAAATTGTACACACTGAGAAAATTGTTCATTTCTTATAGATTTCCCAGTTTGGTAGAGTACAGGTTTTTAGAGTATATCCTTCTGATGCTCTGGATTTCAACAGTACTTGTTATGTCCACATTTCCATTTCTATTTTGTTAATTTGGATAACCCTTCTCTGGCTTTTAGTTAATTTGGATAAAAGCTTGTCAATTATTTTAATTTTCTCATAGAACCAATATTTTATTTCATTGCTTCTTTGTGTTGTTTTTGTTATTTCTCTTTTATTGATCTTTAGCCCTTAGTTTCTGGCAATCAACTCCTTTTGCATGTTATTTCTTTCTTTGGTTCTAGAGTTTTAAGTGGTGCTGTTAAGTTACAAGTTGAGCTCCCCATGTTTTATATGTAGGCATGGATTGGAATGAAGTTGCCTCTTAGAGCTGCTTCCAATTTGTCATATATGTCTACCGTATTTTCTGTATTTATTTTCTATCAATTATAGAAGGTATTTAATTTATTTCTGTCTTAATTCACTATTTATTCATCACTTTTCATTGAGAGTGGTTCAGTTTCCATGAGTTTATCAGCTGTAAACCATGGTGATCTGATAGGATGCTGGGTGTTCGTTTAATTTTTTTTTTTAATTTTATATCTGAGTCTTGCTTTATTATTAAGAATGTCACTAATTTTGGCAAAAGATCTTTGGGATGCTGAAAAGAAGTTTTTATTCTTTGTATTTGGTGAAATTTTCTATATCTGTTAGTTCCAGAAGTTCTCTGTTTAGGTTTTGTCTGAATATTCTGTCCATTGCTGAGAGTGATATATTAAAGTCTTATATTATCAGTGTGTAAGGACCAATATGTGATTAAAATAATATAATAGTTCTTTTACACATATGAGTCCCTTGTGTTTGGTACATATAAATTAAGAATTTATGTCATATTTATATTTTTCCTTTGACAAGTAGGTACTGTCCTTCCCAATCTCTTTTTGATTAGTTTTGACTTGAAGTCTATTTTCTTCAGTATTAAAATTGTCACACCAGCTTACTTCTGAGGTACATTTGCTTTGAAAATTTTTTCCAAAATTTTACCCTGAGATAAATTTACCCTGAGGGAAAACATCATCCATTCTTCATGTTGAGATGTGGTTCTTAGATCCAGCAGAAGAAGGACACTATTTTACATTCAAACTGTAAATCTGTGTCTTTTTTTGTTGAGTAACTGAGAGCACTGATGTTCAGCGCTATCTAACATTGATTCTTGTTTTATTTGTTATTGTTTTGTTTTTGTTTATGGTGGTAATGGTAATGGTGGTGGTAGTGAGGGATGTGTGTGTGTGTGTGTGTGTGTGTGTGTGTGTGTGTGTGTATACTTCCATGTTTTTTGCTCATATGAGAAATTAATTTCCTGTGTTTTCACAGGGAATAATTGCAGTTAACTTCTTTAGGTTGAAGTTTTTCTTTGAATACTCTCTGTAGGTCTAGACTTGTGGAGTAATATATACTGATTAAATTTGGTTTTATTATTGAAAGTTTCATTGAATTCATCTATGCTGATTAAAAGATTTGCTGGTTTTATACTCTGAGACAGCATCTGTGGTGTCTTAGATTCTGCATCACAACTGTAAATGGCTTTTGAAGACTCTATAGAGAAGTCAGGTCGTAAATAATAAGAAATGTATAAAATTGTGTCATTTTTGTGGTCAAATGGGACATAGTTTATAAATCAAATAAGTCAATGACAAAGTGTTATTGCTATTCTGATCTATGTTCAGCTCACCTATTTCTTTAAGTCTTTACTCAATATTATTCTCTAGATTACCATGAATTCATATGAAAGATATGGATGTGATTAATATTTTTTAGAAATTATTCTAGCTTTCTGCCCTTTAAAATTACATTTTAATTATTAATATTTATTGAAGATTTTAAAAATTATAACTGGCAATTTCAAGACAGCAAGAGGCTCCCAGGACCCAACAGGGATGACATTAGCTGAAATATCCAACAGAGGGGAGAGAGATCATATCCAGAGGTTAGGCATGGCTCCTGGTTGAGGGATAGGGTCATATACCCATCTCCAAGACTTGCTCCTGTCTAAAGGAAATAAAGGGACAAAGAGTAGAGCAGAGACTGAAGGAAAGACCATGCAGAGACTGCCCTATCTGGGGATCCATCCCATCTGCAGACACCAAACTCAGATACTATCGCTTGCTGACAGGAGCCTGATGTAGCTATCTCCTGAGAGGCTCTGCTAGAGCCTAACCAATACAGATTCGGATGCTTGCAGCCAACCTTCAGACTGAGCACAGGGACCCTAATGGAGGAGTTAGGGGAAATGACTGAAGGAGATGAAGGGGTTCGTAACCCCATAGAAAGAATAACAGTATCACCGAGACCCCCACCCCCCGCAAGAGCTCCCGGGGACTAAACCACCAACCAAAGAGTACACATGGAGGGATCTATAGATCCAACTCTATATGTAGCAGAGGACTGCCTTATCTGGCATCAGTGGGACAGGGAAGCCCTTGGTCCTATGGAGGCTCCATTACCCAGGTTAGGAAAATGCTAAGGCAGTAAGGCAGGAGTGGGTGAGAGGGTGGGGGAACACCCTCATAGAAGCTGGTGGGGGAGGCGATAGGGGATTTTCAGAAGAGAAAACAGGAAAGTGATAACATTTGAAATGTAAATAAACAAAATAACCAATAAAAATACATTTAAAAAATTATACAATGAGACTTAATCATTTTACTACCTTTCCCAACAGCACGGAGATCCTCTCCTACTTACCTACTAGACTTGTGTCTTCTTCTTCTTCTTCTTCTTCTTCTTCTTCTTCTTCTTCTTCTTCTTCTTCTTCTTCTTCTTCTTCTTCTTCTTCTTCTTCTTTTTCTGAGACAGGGTTTCTCTGTGTAGCTCTGGCTGTCCTGGAACTCACTCTGTAGACCAGCTGCTGGCCTGGAACTCAGAAATTTGCCTGCCTCTGCCTCCCAAGTGCTGTAATTAAAGGCGTGTCCCACCGTGCCCGATTTTTTTTTCTTTTTTCACACATCATTTCCAAATTACATTGGTCATAGATTCTTGTTTGTGAATACATGTTTCCATTGGAGCATGGTAGAATTATCAGGATCTGTACTCTTAGAGAAAATGGAACTGTGCTTTTATTATTATTATTATTATTATTATTATTATTATTATTATTATTATTAACTGGATATTTTCAACCCCTCTGGAAATCAGTATGGCAGTTTCTCAGAAAATTGAACATAGTACTACCTGAGGACCCAGTTATACCACTCCTGGGCATATACCCAAGAGATGCTCCAACATATTTAATAAATACACATGCTCCACTATGTTCATGGTAGCCTTATTTATAATACCCTGGAGCTAGTAAGAACTCAGATGTCCTTCAACAGAGGAATGGTTACAGAAAATGTTATATGTTTACACAATGGATTACTACTCAGCTATTAAAAACAATGATTTCATTAAATTCTTAGGCAAATGGATGGAACTAGAAAATGTCTTGAGTGAGGTAACCCAATCACAGATGGTATGCAAGTGTGAATATTAGCACAGAAGTTTAGAATACCCAAGAAAAAATTTACAGACCTCATGAAGGTCAAGAAGAAGGAAGACCACAGTGTGAATGCTTTGTTTCTTGCACGGGGATTATGTATGTTGTCATAACCAGTATAAGACAGTATGTACAATTGCCATGCTATGCTCAGAAGACACTATTTTGTTATGTTCATCTACTATCTCTATTTCCTAGATTCTCCCTACATTATCTTCAGTCAGTTACTTTTGGTCCTGGAATGAAGTGGTATGCTACAGATGTCCCATTGAACTTGATTTACACTCTTATTATATGTACCTGGACTGGTTACTTGTTCTCAGTTAATCATCATCGACTGCAAATGGAAGTATCTCAGCTAAATGTTAAGAGATGAATTAATCTGTAGATATAAAATATCCCTAAGTCATTTGAAATATAATATTTGTCTGTCTGTGTATGGGTTCCCTTACTTAAGATGAATGTTTCAAGCCTCAACCATTTGCCTGTGAAATTCATAATTCAAATAATCCCATAACATTGAGTAAGGTAAAATGCTTCCCATATAAAAATTTCCAAAGAGAGATGAGTGAAGCATAGAAGTTTATAAGACCTTCAAAGATAAATTTGAAAAATTCATTCTCAAATGATTCTGGAAAATAGTAAACAATAAAAAAATCTTCATTTTTTAGAAGGCAATATTAACTATATTCCATACCCAGAATAAAATCCATGAGAAAAATTGTATTTTATTCTAATATCTTTGATAAAATGTGGTCTAAACTGTTCTCAACAAAATGCATGCAAGTTTAATTAAGTAATACATAAGAATATCATCTACCAGTTTTGTAGCAATGATATAGGAATAGTTCAACAAAGGTACATAAACAAATATATTTCACTAAATAAACAAATTTGAAGATAGAAATCATATGATATACTCATTGGATGCAAAAAAATACTTTTACACAATTCAATATTGGTTCACCTTAAATGTAGTAGAGAATCTAGGGATCCTAGGGCAATATACAATAATTATAATAATAATCCACTTTAAGTAATAGTTTAGAAAATAAATACTTTGAAATATCTATGAGAGTATTGGTCAAACTTGAACCCCCTTAGTGATTTTAATTTTTCTTATAAGAAGACTCTGTATAATGTAAAAACTTATAAATATTTTCTTATATTAATATTAGACTAAATATACTTTAATAAGACTAATATTATAAGATATATAAATGCATGGTTTATTGTATTTAATCATGATAATATGTAATGTGGTTTAATATTTTAAAGAAGTATATGTTAAGTGTTAAATAGGATCAGTATGAGTATTTTCAAAAATGTTGAAACAGAAAAAGCAAAGAGAATATCATCAAAAAGTTTGTCCCATTCACATAATCCTATATATTTACTTAGATATGACAAACTGTGATAGGTAGCTAATGTTTCTATTATGTAATACATACTATTTATGTAAATGTATTATACAGGACACAAAATTAAGAAAATTAGAAGCACTTCAAAGACTAAAATCTATAGCCACTTTTAAAATTAAAGTTGAACTTTCTAATGATTTGCTATTCAACAATTATTTTCAAATAAAAGTTGGAAACTATATGCATGTAAACAGAAGACCTTTATCCACATGCAACATTACAAATAACAATAAAATGACAGTAGAGTATATTATTTATTGAAATTAATTTAAAGATCTATTTTAATTATCTTAAACTAGCAAAATAATCTTAACAGTAAAGTAATAATGCTACTAAAATTCAGTTTTTAAAGCTTAATACTCAAAAATTGAGCTTATATTTATTAAAATATTTTCTTAATATTAATTTGTATTTTGATAAAATGCACATAATTATTTATAAACTAAAATTAATCCATCCTAATTAGCTAGAAATCACATTTATGTCAAGACTTTTAGATTCACCCTTTTAATATTAATGACATTCTACACATATATCAAAATTGGAAAATAGATGAATTTTAAGGAATCAACGTATTAATTGCCTCAATCACACATTTAAATGTTTTGGTCCCAATGTGAATATTTCGAAGGAAAAAATAATAAAGACGGTTATCCTGTGTTCCAAATGTAAGAGTAATGGCAAAGGAATTAAGCTTCTAAAGTCAATACATAGAACATATACTCACCAATTCAGCAAACACTATTAACAGTGACTGTGTATTATTCACAGATACTGGCTGACCTTGAAAACCATGCACTATTCAAGAATGATTTGGAATGTCAAAAACTGATTCTGGAAGCAATGAAATATCATCTATTGCCCGAAAGAAGAACTTTAATGCAAAGCCCAAGAACTAAGCCCAGAAAATCTACAGTTGGAACTCTTTATGCAGTGGGGGGAATGGATAATAACAAAGGTATGTGAATCTAGATCTCCATTAACCCATACCCTGTATTGTGTCATGAATAATTTGAATAATGTAGTTGTATAAACTAATCATACTTACACATAGTTATAATAAAACAATGCAATTAAAATGTAGGGAAACTTTAAAACTCGATTTCTTACTTATAATCTATAGTCCCCACTTCTATGTCTTCATAATGTTGATTTATTATAATTGAAATTAAAATAGAATTTAAATGATCTGCTTGGAAACCAGGAAGTAGATTTTGAGTGTGTTGGAATGATGCTTCGTTTCTACATCTAAGAAGTACATGATGAGAAGACAGAGGTTCTAAGAGTGCAGTAATGAAACAGCTCTACCACTGAGGAGCTGAGCATCAAACACTAAGGACAGAGAGTGAATATGTAATAGCTATGGTCAGTGGACATAGTAGATTTGGAATTGAATTTTATGTCTCAAGAATTTCTTCACTTCTTAAAAAGGCAATATGTACACTTCAAGAAAGTATTGTATAGGTTTTGTAAAATGTGATAAATATGAACACATTGGTTCTCTTAATTTCCTTAGTTTACTCACAAGACACATACACACTCATGTGTTCATTCATGTTTTGGCACACACACATATATACTCAGAGTTTTGCAGGCAAATTGTGCATACTTTACTGAGTAAACGCCATTTGCTGTTTTCAAATGGTGTATTTCACAGTGAAAAGTTACCATGTATGACCAATTTTATTTGTACATATACAGAGGACAAATGTTGTAAGCATTGAATAATAAATGAATATCACCAAAACCTAAGTATACTTTTGAAACCAAACAAAGAAGTGTTCATTTGAATTTTTAGCTATTTAATAGCTGTTGCTCTTTAAATCATTTCTGCAGAATACTTAATGACATTATAATATTCTCTCTGGAAGTTTTAATTAAGCAAAAATATTTTTATACATGTTATATTTGTCTACTTGTATTTTAAAATCCTGATTTCTTTGAAAACATTAACATTGAAGCTGGTGAATACTGTGGCTTTCATACAGTTGCTAGAAGATAGAATAATATGAGAATATGTAGTCTGTTAAGTTAAATTGTGAGAATTGTTTGTTCTCTAATTCTGAAACTAGTCTTTCTTAAATGGAGAAATTAATCTGATATTAAACTTTCCTAGGGGAATCTTAATTCTCTTTATTTAATAATTATGAATAACCACTCAGATATTATTACACTTACCTCAACACCATAACATATTTGGTACTCTGCACACTATCAAATGAAAAATATGAACACAATTCAGCCTTAAACTCTTTGATCTAAAATGATATTCAGCCTACATGATATGCTAGGGTCATGGTGGCAGAAATGCTTTGGGAGTAACCCACCATATTTTAATATGAGTTCAAATCCTGAAGTTCGAACTCATACTTGGAACTCGTTGGGTGCTCAAGAACTTGAGACAATATGTTGCATTTGACTTAGAGTAAAGCTGAAAAATAAATGTCTAAATAAAACAGAAAACAAGACAATTAAAAACAACCATAAATCGACTCCTACAATATGTCATTACATTCTACTATACCTGTAGGTCAGTTCCTTCCTTCATCATCATCAAAGGAAACAGAAAGAGTGTAAGAGCCAGAGGAGATGGAGGATACTATGAAAGCACAGCCCTCTAAATAAACACGATCAGAGCTCATATGATTTTTATAGAGACTGAGAGTCGAATGCACAGGGATGGTCCTTTGAATCCACATGGAAGGAGTTGTGGTGAGAAAGTGGAAGGAATAGAGATGGGAGACTTTTACTGGGCTATATTATATGAGGAAAAAATGTATTTCCAATAAAAGGAACATGCACACAAACACATTTATATATATACATATATATATATATATATATATATATATATATATATATATTAGATAGATAGGTAGATAGATAGATAGATAGATAGATAGATAGATAGATAGATAGATAAATAGACAGATGATAACATATATCAGGAGTGTTATAGCATATTCTTTATTATATCAGAAATAAACTGGGAGCCAAGTGTTTAAGTATTAAGGATTGTTTTTATACTTTAGCCATAGAGGACTTACATATTATATATAGTGCTTGAATACAGAAAAAGAAATCAAAGTATTTCTTTTATATAACAAAAACTCTAAAAAAGCTCAGTGAAAGAAGGCGCACCTGACCCTTGAGGGACTTGAGGCCCCAGGGAATAGGGAGATCTGGTGAGGTGTGGGGTGGTGTGAGGCTGTGGGGATATCCTCTTGGAGACACTGGGAAGAGGATGTGATGAGGAACTGTCAGAAGGCAGAATAGGAAGGTGATTAAGGACTGGACTGTAAAAAGTGATTAAAGATAATTTTTAAAAGAATGAAATGTTAATATTGAATAGAAAATAGAGAATTTCTGAGGATTTATATCCTGCTTATGCTCTCTCAAGAATTCTCTGCAACTTATTAGTTTGTTGTATCTGTAAAAAGATATTGATTTTTTTAATATGTGTACACTTTCCTTGAAAGTTAGCAGAGCAAAAGTAATAAATATATGAAAACACATGAAGTAATAGACTGTGAGATCCATTTTCTTAAAATATAGAAAAATCCCCTGATATAGCGGCCTCTAGTGAGGCTATGCCAGTGCCTGGCAAACACAGAAGTGGATAGTCACAGTCAGCTATTGGATGGAACACAGGGCCCCCAATGGAGGAGCTAGAGAAAGTACCCAAGGAGTTGTAGGGGGCTGCAACCCTGTAGGTGGAACAACAATATGAACTAACCAGTACCCCCTGAGCTCATGTCTCTAGCTGCATATGTAGCTGAAGATGGCCTAATCGGCCATCATTGGGAAGAGAGGCCCCTTGGTCTTGTAAACTTTATATGACCCAGCACAGGGGAAGGCCAGGGCCAAGTAGTGGGAGTGGGTGGGTAGGGGAGCAGAGGTGGGGGGGTATAGGGAACTTTCGGGATAGCATTTCAAATGTAAATAAAGAAAATAGTAATAAATAAATTAAAAAATATAGAAAAATCTTAATTAACTTTGCATGGCTTATTTAAAGATCCCTTCATCATTTCATCATGGTTGTTTTATATGCCATATTAAATCCATAATTTCTAAACATGGCTGTCCAAATGACATTTTTCTGACTTCCTTAACTAACAGAATTCAGATCTGCCAATAACCTCTATCAATATGCTGATAGGTGTTATGTAGATATTGTGAATATGCGAACATTGTCCTAACCCATTTAGGTACATTATGCATATTATATACATTATGTACACTTTTTTATGTAATCCAGGCTATGAAGTAGGAACTAGTTTGTCCTGTGAGTCACATGATTATAATTACCATATCAATGAAGCTAACAACTTTATCAATTAAAATATTGAAAAAGTGTTTTAAAATAAAGTTACTGGATGGGAAATGTAATTCAGTGAATATAATGTCTAATTATACAACCTAATTATATTCTGAGTGATTATTTTTAGCTGTAATACAAAGATGCTAAGTATTGGTTTAATATTCTTATGGGGTAGAAAGATAATACTGATGATGAAAGGGAAGTATAGATATGAAGCTGAACATAGGAATTCTAGATCTGTTTAAGAAATGAGAGTTATTGGAACTTATTTAAAACACAACAACTAATACTAACTTGTGAGGAGAACCATAAACCAGCTAAGACCTAACAGCTTCTCTTCTGCTGGGAATTATGATTATCGTTTATAAAGAGGTGACACTCTTCTAGAGACACCATCATTAAAATCAGAGAACAATGCATGTTTAAAGACTTGCTGTCACTTAAAATCCCGGAGCCCTGAAATTTCAATAGATTATTCTAATTCTGTTGAAGAAGAATGATCATATGAGATGCAGTAAATAAAAGCAAAACCTAACACTGCCATGCAGCTCTCAGCTCTCTCTCTCTCTCTCTCTCTC
>NC_034597.1:84926230-84980308 GCF_900095145.1 Mus pahari | reverse complement strand
TCTCTCTGTGTGTGTACACTACAAATGAAGGTACCTCAGCAGTAACCAGAAAGACCCTTCTTACTATATTATGTAATAAAGCCAGATAGGCTAGTAACTCTGAACATATGAGTATAAAGATTCTGTGAAATAATACTGGTGGTATACAGCAAAGATAGGCGGTAATAAATTGTTTATGAGAGTGATATTCATGTGCACACGAGGATGCCTAAATGCCTTGGAAGAAAATTGCAATAGCATTCAAGAATGAAAACCCAAAATAAAAGAATTAAATAATAAATGTTAATTTGCAGCATGCTGTGCAGGTGCTTCATTGTGATGATTAAGGTAAAATAAAGGCACTTATACATGTGAAGCAAGTGTTACCACTGATATATTTTCCCTAAAACTTGCTATGTTTTGGAATATGATGTTCCTGAAGAAATCTCTTTTGTTGCAAGATTAATTCCCAGATGTTTTCCTTACTAGATAGAACATTTATTAATATAGATAAGGTGAGAAGGTAAAGTTACTGAGGAAAACTTGATGAGTGCACCTGTAGCTTTGATTTTCTCTGCTCTGCTTTCCGATTCTATGAGATGACTAAGTTTGTTATGTTCTTATCATTTATTTAGGAGATGTGTTGAGAAATGATGAAATGAAATAAAATTGTCATCCTTTTGAGATGGTTAACTGACACAATTTGAAATGAGATAACAAAGAGAAAGCTTGCTTGTCACTAAAAATCTTGCAAAATATGTCAGTAAGAATGCAATAATTTTAGCATGGTTTAAATAATTTAAATATAATTGCTATATTTATTTATACATATTAAATATAAAATATAGGTTGGCATGTAACATGAAACATAATTTTAAATGTAAATAATAATAACTATACATAAATATTTAAATAATATTATCAACAGCCAAAATAAACAGAAATTTAAAATTTATTAATAAATGAGTACATTTTCAATAATATGTTTATTAGAAACAATACAGTACTTCAAATATATTTGAAAACCTGACTTAAAGGTAATTGCTTACATTGAAGTATAATACTATCACAATCTTAAGTATTTACATGCTTATTTAAGATGTTAGATAATATTTTATGGAAAATATTTTCCAAAATTTTTTATATTTCTATGAGTATACTTATACTTAAATTATTTCTATTATCATATCTATGTTTTCTAAAGATGGCATTAATTTCATTGTAATTATAAAAAATGTTAGGAAAAAAACAGAAAATATACAATGCAATAAGTTTTTAAAAGCAAAATTATAATATCATAGCATAAAATCAGCATTTGTACTAAAGTACAAATGTGTACATGAAAACATAGCCACAAGTGTATATGTCTACCAATAGGGATGTATTTATATTTTCTTCATTTTCTTCACTTTGACATTAAATAACCAAGCATCTCAATATATGTGTGCTTTAAGTAATTTATATCACTTTAATTCATTGCTTCATGTTTTCCATATTAAAGTTTATATTTTATAAAATGCTTAAAAGTCAGTTTGAGTATTTTACCCACATACAAATGCCAAAGTACATTTTAGCTTGTCTCTGAAAACTTTATTACACTATAACTCAGTGTTTCCATAAGTAATTTGATCACTGGCATTTTCTTACATATTATTGCATCCCTGTCTCTTGGGAGAATCTATTTGGAAACTCAGTGTGTGGGAAGACATGGCTTCTATTGCATATGAAGTAATTTCTTTCTGGAAATTATGTTATACAGATTTATATATCATTAATAAAACTCACTGAGCCTTATTATGAAATAGATATCTAATATGTTGTAATAACTGCATAATGCAACTTTTGAGTCCTTGGCTTTTGTTTATCTATCTATCTATCTATCTATCTATCTATCTATCTATCTATCTATCTATCTATCTATCTTTCTTTCTTTCTATCTATCTATCTATCTATCTATCTATCTATCTATCTATCTATCTATCTATCTATCTATCTATCTATATGTGGGCAGGTTTAACCCAATTGTTTCTGTAGGTAGCCTTAAGAGAGTCTGAATTTCCAGGAACTAAATTTATAGTCATAAGTTTCCATGTTACTGCTGCCAATATCACCCCGGTTTCTCAGCTGTATAGAACAATCTCTCAATCCCTGATACTCCTTATTTTTGTATCTTCTCTTTGAAAACTATAAGTGTATATTGTTTGCTTTGCTTGCTTTCTGAGACCGAGTACCACTGCATAGATTAGACTGCCTTGACAGTCAATTAGATCCACGTAAGTCTTCCTCGTAAATCCTGGGATTAAAGGCATATGTCACCCTGTCCAATCTGTTTTTAAAGTTTTGATGTGTTTGATTATGTACATAATGAGAAGCAACTAGCCATGAATTACCCCTTTTCTAATTATTTTTGATTTTGTTTCACTGGCTATACCATATAATATCCACATATAGGACATATTGCCACATAGGCACATAGGGCAGTATTGCCAATTTTTCCCTTATAAATAAAGAATAAAAACTTTTTTTATACCTTAGAAATTTGCTGTAAGAATCTGGTCAGTTGCATAACAAGCCTGGCAAATTCTGAAGGAGTGATGAATATTGTATAAGAAATTACACTGAGCTTGGGAAAACATTAAGTTCCTGCATCCAGAATGCATTTTCTTTAGGCAGACAGTTAAAGAGAATATTGTCTTCCAAACACAGATAAGGTATATTCAGAAGAACATTTATCATCTGTGAGAACTTTCCTTCTATTTTACTTTCAGTAATTATACCTGACCTCTCTTCCTCAACAGGGCAGAATATTCTCTTAATTCTTATCGCTAGATCTGGCTCTGTCGATTTCCAAGACTGAACCAAACCTTAGAAATATTGCTACAGCATCTTTGCATCCATCTTCTTCCTTGATTCATGTCCCATCTTAAATTACTTAGAAATAAGAAAATACCAAGATCCCACTAGCAGCCATACCATCGTAGGCTCTCCTGAGGGATGTGAATTCTGAGGTCCTGGCTGCTCTATAGGCTCTGCACACTCCCTGGTTTTGCCAAGGTCAGAAGCCTGCAGAGCAGCCTCTGGCAAATTCTGGAATGCCCAGCCTCTGTCCATAGAGGTTCCCTCCAACAGAACACAGAAAACAGTCCTGAGCCTACTGTTCTGCATCCTGTTGCATCTGGACATTAGCCTCTTCAATAAAATGTCATTTTTCAGTTGTGTGCATTTGGGGAAAAATGCTAAATAATTATTAATCCAGAGCTTCTGAAACCTACACAAGAAGCAGAGGCCCTGTGGAGTTGCAGAGTTTTCTACTTGAAACTATTTGATAAATTTACAGATTTTACTTTATTTCTGTATTTCTTTCATGTAACAGTGAAAATTTCTCTGCATTTGTGAGGGGCTTCTTCTTGATCCCTTGAAGACTAAAATGAAGGACATTCCAGCCCCTTTTCTACATGTCACAATATTTATTATAACCATCACAATCCTCCTTCATAATTTAAATCATGGTTAGATTTCTTAGGATGCTTAATTTTATATAAAAAACTATATGTGATATTTAGGAAAGTGTTATGTCTTTAAAAAATTGAAATAAAACATTAATACAATTGCAGTATACTTGTGAAAAAATTTTAATAGATTAGATAATTGGTTGAAGCGATAGATGTGCTAAACAGAGTTGCAAGTCTACTCATATTAGGTTTATGTACCATAACTGATACTGGCAATACCTAAGAGCATCGGAGTATGTAGCTTTTGCTAGCTGGGTTTTTCTTTTGGAAGATAATTTTGTAATTATATTTTTGTATAGAAAACTTGGTGTACATTTAACCTGTTTTAGTGGCGAGGTCTTCAGCCTTTGCCTTTTTTCAGCTTGGCAACCCGAGCCACAGACTTAGGACCCAGGACATTGCCTCCCCAGTAGCGGCGGATCTCGTCATATCTGTCATTGTAATTGGTCCTAATGGCTTCCAACAGCTTAGCCAGAACAGCACCCTTGTCTTCTGAGCTCACCTGTGTAAAGGCAACAATGGTGCATGTTCTCCTGTGAACCATGTGCCCCAGCCTGGCATTTCCCTTGATGATGCAGCACCTTCATCTTTCGACACTGGGCAAGCAGGAAAACCACCAGCTCAATGGGGTCTACATCATGGACAGTCTACATCAACTGAGCCTTCTTGTTCTCCACCAAGGTGGAGACAGTATTGACTCCTGCTCAGAGGACAGGTGGTCTCTTAGTTGGAATGTGCCCTTTGCCAGCAGCTTTCTTCTCAGCACGGGCCAGTAGACTTCTCTTCTTCTCTTGCTTTGTCTCTGGCCTGTACTTGTGGGCAAGCTTAGGCAGCTAAGTAGCTGTTTGCCTGTCCAGGGCCTGTGTGAACTGGTTAATGGCAGGAGGTACTTTGAGCCACTTATAGAGGATGGCTCTGTGCCACTGCAGCCTGATGTTGGGGGGCCGTTTGACAAAGCATGTGAGATCTCTTTTGGGCTGCATGTCCTGCCCAATGGTGAAGATCTTGGGTTTTTTCTCAAACAAAGGATTGACCACTTTTTTGGCCTCTTGTTTCTTGATGACCACAGGGGCCGGAGCCTCCTTCTTCCCCCTTGGCCTTCTTTCCTTTGGGGATCTTACTCAGCTGCAGGAGAGAGAAACTTGCTAGCTGTTATTTTATATGCACACTCATATTTGATTGTTTTTTTAGAACAGTAACATTTTGGTGTAATAGTTAAGTCCATTTTGGACCATTTTGGGGCTTACTTACATTTTAGCTTCTTTCTTCTGATGTGGAGAGGTTTGCTGGCTTAGAGCCGTGGCAACCTTTCTAAGTGTCCCAGACAGAATGTTCCGGTGTGTCTGGTATGTTGTACTGCATTGCTTTGCATTGATCACGAGAGAAATAGATTCCGTAGACATCATCCATGGTATACATAGCTTCAGTTCTCAGTGAGAGCTTGATTTCATGTTCATTTAATTCTTAGTAAAAATCTCTTTGTTATCTTATTTGTTGACTTTCTTTCTTTCTTTCTTTCTTTCTTTCTTTCTTTCTTTCTTTCTTTCTTTCTTTCTTTCTTTTTTTCTGAAAACGAATCCTATTTTCAAACCATATGATATGAAAGTTACGTAATTTAACAGGGTAAAATTGGTAATTATCTGAAGATGCTAGAAACCAGGACTGGCATGTTTTCTTTCACCAAAAATATTTTGTGGTAAATGAGGTGACAGATATGCTTAACCTGGTTACCAAATAAACAGGTATTGAAACATCACATGGAATTTGTGCTTGTTTCTAACAGTGTAACAAATTTTATGGGATAAATAACATATATGGAAGAAAAGTTTACACTCTTCATACTCTGAGATGCTTCTGTTGTTCATTAGCCTCACTTTTTTTGGCCTTGGTAGCAGGGCACAGCATGGTGGCAGGGCACTGGAGAAGTTGTTACTGAATTAAATCTAAAAAAGTAAAGATAAAGTAAAGATGATCAGGCGTCCAAATAGTCCCTCTAGGGGGATTGGTTTCTGAGTTCTGATTTCTCTCCGTTGTGTTTTTTCCAGTAAAAGTACCACTAACTCCAAATAAAGCTGGGCATTGACAAACAATTCTTGGTCCTATAGATTATCATACAGATCAAAACATTAGAACTTCAGGTCTCTGTGAGGCTATGTGCTTCCCTCCCACAGAGGCCAGACCAGGCAGCCCAGCTAGAAGAACACACTCTGCCTACAGGTAACAGCTTCTTTACAAAAGCCTTTTTTTTTTTTTTTTTTTTTTTTTTTTTTTTTTTTGCTATCATATTTTCTCCTAATCAGTTGGTAAAAGAAGAGAATAAACATGTTTATATATCCAAACTTGAATTATTCTATCATTCTTTAATTTACACTGCCCTATGATGTAAGAATGACATTTATATGGTATTCTCCAAGCATGTTACAATTCTTACTACACTTCTCTTTAAGTGTGCTTGATTATAACTAGTTCTCATACAAACAACCAGATATTGCAGAGGGGCTGAATACATTTTCTAGTTTTAGGACTGACATAAAGAATGTGGGAAATTAGCTATTTGAAAAAAAATGAATATGCCTTAACAGATCAAGTCACTTTAGACTTTGTAATCTGATATTTTTATCACACAGAATACTAAATATTTTACTAATCACTCCTACCTTAAAAAACCATGTTTGATCACTTTCTGGTGAGCTTTATGATTTAATATCATTTTCAAAGTATAATGCAACAGATTTCATTAAGGTTTTGCAAATTTTTAAACAAAATTCTAATGCTAAGTACAAAGATACATAAAGTTAGTATTTTTTTAAGTAGTAAAAATGTATAGTAACGTCTTTGAAATGTATGTTCCAGATGCAAGTTTGTTAAATCTATCATCTTTATGAAAAGGAATATATATATATATATATATATATATATATATATATATATATATAACATCTGGTTCTATGCTAGGTCTTTGAGATATCCAGAATCTGAAAGAGATTCTCTTTCATAAACAATGTATTATGTATGAGTACATATTATTATTATTACTATTATTAACTATAATGACAGATTGCATAAGATTTCAACCTGTGATGCTGCACATGCATCCACTTCCCATATGTGTACATGCATCCACACTACTTAAGACATATAGACTATAAAAATATTTATTTCTTAAAATCACGGAAAAAAACTACTTTAAAACTATATTAATGCCCAATAAATCATAAAAAGTGCAGCTGTCATTTCTCCTAAATCTTACAAAAATTGTTAGCTATTTACTTACCCCTTCTCAAACACTGCATTTAAATTAGGACATCATTTTTACTTCTGCAATTGCAAAATAGAATTTCATATGCTAATATAAGATAACTTTCATATATTGCCAAAGATTTTGCAAAAAATTATATGAAACCTACATGCACTCAAATTATCTTGACTCTTCAATTGTAAATATGCTTTTAGGAACATGAAACATTTACTATTACTCAGAAATATAAATTTACACTATAAGTATGTAGACACATTTATAAATGAGTTAGTATTAGTATGAAGAGAAAAAAATCATGAATAAACATTCAAGGGCATACAGGTATCTCATTCATTCAATTATACCATGCAGCAGTTGTTGTAGGTGTAGGCTTGTTTTTGTATGTGCACAAACACACACATGCATACACACATGTACACACAAACATATACACAAATATACAGGAGTTATGAAAAGGAAAGAGTCAGCTCAAATTCAACTTCTCTGGCATAAGTGTTGAGAAAAGTATAGAAAATGCTAAAGTTCTAAAAAGTTCTGGTGTCTATGTGAAGAAGACAACTACAATTTTCATTACCCTCTCATTTTATATCTGTCATTTAAAAGCAGAGCATACCATCAAAGGTATAAATCACCAATAGAGCCTTACCTAACTACCTCAAGGTTCTTGATGCAACCCCCTCTCTCAAAATGGAGACTTAAAATGTATTTTATGGTTGTCACCAATAAAATGATACCTGAAAACAGATTATACTGTACAAAAATTTAAAAGGTACGTACAGGGTGAGTAATTCTTTAGCAGATTATGACACTTACTGCCAAAATGATGATCTGAGTCCAGTTTTGGATATCTGCTTGGATGAAGGTGAGAACCGATTCCAACAGTAGTCTTCAATCACCTGCAAGCATACCATACTGCACAGATGCACTCCCAACACATACAAACACACATATAAAAATAAAATAAGTGAAATAAATATATAATGTAATTTGTTGATATTTATCTCAGTGGGTATAAATATGTACTTATTATACATGTAAAAGTTTTATTAAATTGAGCATTTGACTACAAATATCGCCAATCAAATTAGTTTCCTCTATCTGATTAAAATCATCATAGAGATGCTACTTGTTGAGTAATAAAAATGAAGTTCTTGTAATTTTGCTAATATTTCCCACTCAATTAAGAAACACAATGTCAGGCCAACTGGATGACTAAATAGGTAAAGATGTTTACTATCAAGATTGGTTCAGTGTCTAGATCTTACATGTTAAAAAAAAGGACTGACTCCATCAAGCTTTCCTCTGACCTCCATTTTTAGATTGACTTATATATACATATAGATACAGTAAATAAAAAAAAATGGGAAAAATCAATATGATCCTTCAAAATCATTAGAATTGCCACACCAATTTTCTGTCATCAAGATCCTCTTGGCAACAGCAACACTGTGAAGCTGTCATGTCTGCAAAAAGGATGGATCCCCAGGTGGGGCAGTCCCAGATCTCCCTTTCTTCACTCTCTCCTTCATTTTTGTTCCTGTATTTCTTTTGGACAGGAATATTTCTGGGTGAAAATCTTTGAGATGGATCGGTGTCCCATCCCTCAACGGGGGCTGTGCCTATCTACTGGAGGTGGTCTCTACAGGTCCTATCTCGCCTTTCCTGAGCATTTTGGCTCTGTTGGATCCTGGGAGCCTCTCTCTTCCCTGGTCTTTGGGACCCTCCATTGGCTATCCCAGTTTCTTATCACCAACTGCTAAATATTTTTATTCAATTTCCTGATCCTCTGAACCTCTCCAGTCCCATCCATTACCTGATCCTGCACTCCTCATTGTTCACCTCCTGTTCTTTCCCATGTAGTTCCCTCCTCCTGTGATCATTCCATTCCCCCTCCTATGAAGGACTGAAGCGTTCAGACGCTGGGATTCCTTCCTCCTAGGCTCCATATGGTCTGTGGGTTATACTGTGGACATTGTGACCTTTAGCACTAATATCCACTTGTCAGTGAGTACATACCATGTGTATTCTTTTGTGTCTAGGTTATCTCACGCAGGATATTTCCTAGTTCCATTCATTTGCCTGCAAATTTCATGAAGTAATTGTTTTTAATTGCTAAGTAGTACTTCATTGTGTAAATGTACCAAATTTCGGTATCCATTTTGCTGTTGAGAAACATCTGGGTTGTTTCCAGCTTCTGACAATTATAAATAAGGTTGGTATAATCATAATGGAGCATGGGTCCTTACTATATGTTGGAGCATCTTTTGGGTATATGCCCAGGAGTGCTATATATGGGTCTTCAGGTAGAACTATTTTCCCAGGAAACACCAGAATAATTTTCAAAGTGGTTTTACCAGTTTTCACTCCCACCAACAATGGAGGAGTGTTGCTCTTTCTCCACATCCTCACCAGCATCTGCTACCACCTGAGTTTTTGTTCTTAGCCTTTCTGACTGGTGTGAGGTGGAATCTCAAGGTCATTTTGATTTGCATTTCTCTGATGACTAAGAATGTTGAACATTTCTTTAAGTGCTTCTCAACCGTTTGAGATTCCTCAGTTGAGAATTCTCTGTTTAGCTCTGTACCCCATTTTAAAAATAGGGTTATTTACCTCTCTGAATTCTAACTTCTTGAGTTTTTTGTATACATTGTATATTAGTCCTCTATCAGATATAAGTTGGTAAAGATCTTTTCCAAATCTGTGGGTTGCTGTTTTGTCTTATTGACAGTGTCCTTTGCCTTACAGAAGGTTTTCAATTTTGAGGTTCCATTTGTAGATTATTGATCTTGGAGCATGTGCCATTGGTATTCTGTTCAGGGAATCCCCCCCCCTCTCTCTCTCTCTCTCTCTCTCTCTGTGTGTGTGTGTGTGTGTGTGTGTGTGTTTGTGTGTGTGTGTACTAAGGTGGGGTGGGGGAAAGGGGAGAGGGGAGGATAGTCAACATCTGGCCAGAGTTCCTCTTGTGCTCTGGGCAGGCAGAAGCAGGAGGGCTGCCACATGCTTTCCACTCAGGGTGGGCATCTAAGCCACTGACCCCACTCAATGGGGGATGGACAAGGGGCAGCCCCCAAAACCAGGGGCCTGGGGCAACACCCTCGGCCTCAGGGTTATGGGAGAGAGGGCAGAAGGGAGAGAGGTTCCCAAGTAGGCGAGAATCCTTAGTCCAAGCCTTGACTGGAGCACAGGAAGTTCTTCCATTGGGAGATTAGAAACAGCTCATTAGAGGAAAGCCTATCCCATCATCCAAGAGCAGTGGGCCTTGATGAACAGAGACAATCTATGGTTTTGGAGCTTTATTGTAGAAAGGCAGGGGGAAAGAGAGAAGGTAAAAGAGAGAAAGAAACCGGCCATTGCCAAGAGGAGAGAAGTGGGAAAGAGAGAGAAAGAGGAAAGGCTAAAAAGTAAGAAAGAAAGAGAGAAAGCTGGGAGTGGTGGTGCATGTCTTTAATCCCAGCACTTGGGAGGCAGAGGCAGGCAGATTTCTGAGTTCGAGGCCAGCCTGGTCTACAGAGTNNNCTAGAAAACAAAAAACAAACAAACAAAAAAAAAACAAAGAGAGAGAGAGAGAGAGAGAGAGAGAGAGAGAGAGAGAGAGAGAGAGAGAGAGAGGAGAGAGAGCAAGAGAGTGAGAGGAGAGAGGAGAGTAAGAGAGTGAGGTGGGGCTAAGCAGTCCCTCTTATGGTAAGCTGTTATCTAGGGTGTTGCTAGGTAACTGGGAGCCTGAAGGTCAGAAGTTTCGGACATTGTCTATGTGACTACTAGCCTCTCTTCTCCTGTGGGGGCCGTGGGGGTGGTAACATCAACAGGAGCCTTGAGTCCAAGAGACATGAGGGAACACCTACAGTGCCATGTAGGTGAATTATCACAATTCCAGGGTTCAGACCTCAGCTCGACTGGAGACCAGACTGTCTGTGTATAGTTCATTGCCCAATATGTGTGCGTGTGTGTGTGTAAGTTTGTGTGTGTGTGTGTGTGTGTGTGTGTGTGTGTGTGTGTGTTCCTAGGAGCTTTAGAATAAAGAAGCAAAATGGAATTATAAGAGACTCAAAATTAGTCACTTTCAGTCATTGGATAATGTGATGTGAATATACAAAGGAACAATTTGTGAATTGGGAACAGGGAGTAAATTTTACACTTGGTGGAATTATTAACAGTAATGATGCTATGATTTATCGAATGTGAGGCTTGCTGCTTGGAGATTGATGTTATTGAAGTCAATAGTAGTCCCAGAAATACATGCGTAGCACAATCATAAAAGTGAGGGTTGTCTATGTTAGTCATGAGGCTAAATTATGCTACCTGCTATGAAGAAACAGAGCTGGTATGTCATGGTAGGATGTGAATATCACTTCAAGGATCTGAAAGTCATCCTGGTTTTGATTTATCCAAAGGAGAATAAAGATCTTGAAACATACCATTCTCTTGTTGACACAGAAGTTGTTGACACAGCTTCCTTCATGAACTTGTCTTATTACAGTATAATAGCAGACTAGCAGAGAGACATTTGAAGTCAAACTAAATAAATTGAGGAAGACTATTTGGTTTCATGGAATGTCCAAATTAAGTTAAAGGAATCTGAGTATCTTATAAAACTATATTCCTAGCAGAATGTAGTAGAGGTGATAGTAACACAATTGAATTATTAGGTTGTTGCATTTATCATGTTACTCAGGACAGCAATGGATACTAAATGAAACTCAGTGAAATATACCTTGCCAATGGCATGCCAAGCCCAAGAGTACAGTATATGCACTCAGATGGTGGTTAGCTGAGTGGACAAGAAGAATTAAACCAGCTTTCATTTCTTCTTGCTGTATTACCTCTTTGTTTATGACTTACTGGTAGCCAAAGGCATATAATTAATTTGACAAACAACTGCAGTCTAATCAGCTAGCTGTAAATATTCTATGCGAATACCAAACAAACGCTTTTAATATTACTAAGGATAAAGGAGGGGAGAAAGAAGTTGAAAATTTATGAACATGGAGAAATTTAACTACCATCTAAAAATGACAAAATGACTTCCCTCCTTTGATCATCTTACAGTGAGCAAAACCAATGATATATTCATATTCATTTTATGCCTTACAGTTGCCTATATTTTACATAAAGAATTTATCTATCTTTAGGGGTAAGCATGGCATATTTTTTCTCTTTCTTATTAAAGGATTTAGCAAGATCATTTTAGTCTGAATCTGTCTATTATTGTCATCATTGTTGAGAGACAAACCAGAAAGTGACATATCTGCTGATATTAGCCATTTGACCTGATTATTTCACTTCCTTGACTTGAAGTAAATACACAGTTCTACTGTCAGGACCTTTTAAAGCAGAGCTTTTCATTCGGAAATTCTATAATTGGATAAGCACATAACTGAGCATAACTAAATTTTTTATTAAGGAAATGATTCCCTTATTATTCTGTGTCATGAAACCTAAATCTTTAAAATTATTGATATACAGTAACCCTAAGATGCTATCTTGATTTTTTTATATTTTTATTATTGAATAAAATAGATACAATAAAAGCAATCGTATTGGTTTGTTTTTTGAGTGCTAGCCTTCTGGATGCTCCCTCTGTAACTCCAGTCATTCACTTCAGTTCCACTTCAGTTCTTTTTCTTTGAACTTGAAGCACATCATGGAGATTACTGGTTCAAGGTCACTGCTTTTCACAAAGCTATAGAAACAACTCAAAGCCATGAATCACAGCTTGTCAGCCTAAGCCAGCTTTGCTTTGCACACAAGAGCTGCCTTCTGGAATCGCTGTCCACCTTCAAGTTGTTAAGATTCATTTGCCAGAGAATCACAGTCCCCAAGGACACCAGTGGAGGAACTGAGTTAAATGACTGTATCTGCTTTCTTAATAATGCTTTTTAAAGTTAGGAGAGATGCTCATGAGTTAAGTGAAATTTGTGTTGATGTCCCTCCCAGAGTGTCTGTAACACAGAGCACTGTAGCCCTCAAGCCACGCTCTTTAAAAAGGAACAGAAAGAGGCTCTGCAAGGTGAACAGTGAATCAGTCCATAACACTTGGTGTTACCGCTTTGTCTTCTTGGGAAAGTGACAAATCACTGTGCCTATTGAAACTGTAAATTTATCTCATACTCTCATGATAGGTGACATCCTCAATCAAAACCATCTGAATTTCATTTAATGAAAATGTAATTCTGCTTCATGGTTGAGGATTTAGACCACATTATTATATATTCTCTATGAGTTTTTAAGAAATAAAGAATGACTGGTGATTGTCTTAAAATACCTATTTGAATTATAAGTCATTGAGTATCCTATATTAATTTTAATCCATTTCAGTAAAGTATATAATAACTTTTAATAAATTTTCTCTCCATACTAACATAGTAAATCATTTTTAGGCCATCACTGGCCCTTCATCTCTGAGTATGAGTTTTTCATGTGTTTCAGAAATACCTATACCTATACCTTAGGATTTCACTATGTAGTTATTCTCTGATAGAGAAAGAAACTTGGCAAGGTTAAATTGCCATGAGCTGAATAAAGACAAACAATAAAATAGAGATAAGTAGAAGTCACCAAGATTCCACCAAATATAACACTATAAATCAGAATGAAGTAAGAAGATTTTCATGGCTACAAAGACTTTTCAAGGTTTTTTTTTAAGAATTTAAACTTTTTTATTGCAACATTTGACTCACATAGCACAAACTGTAAAATTATGTAGATTTATTAGTATATTCACAGTATACAGCCATTACCACTATTCAAAAATGTGTTTTATAATCCAAAAAAGACAGCCTGCATTTTAATTTTTATTTACCTTTTAGGCTACTATGCAAAGAGTTCTGTTATGGCATCATCTTACAAGTGTGTCATTAGATTTCATTCTTTTATTTTTGCCACTCCTCCTATGTCTCCTGCCCTCCTCTAGCTAGTACTTTAACTCCTTCCTCATCTCATATCACAAGTGTTCCATTACCTGATTCAATCCATGGCCTTGAAATCTACTCCCCTTCACTCATGATCTCCTTTTCTAGTTTAATGGCCACACACACACACACACACACACACACACACTGCCTAAATAGTCTAGGCTCACATGAGAGGATGCACATAGTACCTGTCTGGCATATTTTGCTTATTGACTTCTGGTTGTATGCATTTCCATGCAAATGTCATGGTTTCATTATTCTTTACAGTTGAATCTAATTCCATTTTGTACCATAATTTCTTTATCTACCTACATAGGCTGGTTTTGTTTCTTTTCTATTGTGAACAGGGCAGAAATAAACATGAATGCACGAGGATCTCTGTAGTGTGTTCACTTAGCATCTTTTGGGTACATATTCAAGAGTGGTACAGTGCAGTCACATGGTACACCTAGTTTCAGTTATGTGGACAATTTCTATGTTCCTCTCTTCCTACATATCATATTTATTGCCTTTTGTTTTCTTGATGATTGCTTTTCTGACTGAGGTTAGCTGGAGTCAGAAAGCACTTTTAATTTGCATTTCCATGATGTATAAGGATGCTGTACACTTTTTGAGTGGTGTGTGGCAAATGATTGTTTATGAAAAAGGAAAACTGTGTTTTTCAAGTGTTTATAGCTGCAGATGGAGATTAATGGGACTTCTTGTTCTTCACAACACTCTGATGCAATGTGTATTTTTTTTGCCACAGATTCAACTTTACTAGTGAGCAATGTTCAAGACATTCAATTTTTCTTCCATTTACTTTTCCTGTATTTTGAATAAAGGCTGAAAAATTGAAACCACATTATGTGGAAGGTGTACACTGAGACATTAGCATCTCAATCCTAACATATGAAGGAATGGCTTGATTTATTAAATGAAGTAAAAAAAAACCTTAATTTATAAATATCATGATACATGAGTACAACTGTCAAATAGTAGAAACTTATTGTGCTTAGTAAATATTTATTAAGATGATGAACATTGGAAAAAACTCTCAACAACATTTTAATCTATTTGTTCATTTTCTTCAACGATATCTTAATTATGAATTCTTTGATGTAAAAATGTAGATATGCAATAAGTCTGAATTTGGCTAATCATAATAAAGTTCTCTTTACTTTGATGTTAGTACCTGACTTATAAAACAACAGATTATAATTTTAACTATAAGATCTTATCTTTATATTAAAACATTATACTCAGTTACATTTAAAACTGTCGTATTACCTATTTCCTCATTATATAACATAGTTTAAAATACACATTTCCCATATGTATGGAGAGTAATGTTACATGTTGATTGAAAGTCTACCATCTATTTTGTTACCACTATCAAGTCAGTAAAACTCTCAACATGGATGTTAGGAGACTCAATAAGAATGATTTCTGGCTGCTGAGGTGACTTCTGACTCTTTAAAGATAAAAGAATGAGTATTTTCCAGGAATTTTCTCCCTGAGAGGCTACTAATGTTCCAGTGGATGTTCCTAGATGCAACAATGGTTTTTGATCTTTTTTTTTGTTTTTAGTTATTGTTTTATGTTTGTTTGTTTGGCCAGAATATGAACTTGGGAAAGAAATATGGTAGAGGTGATAAAGCTTATGTTAAATAGAATGGGATTATGGTAAATTTATTCAAAATACAATACACTATATACATGAATGAAATTTTTGAATAATACTGGTAATAATAGAATAATATATATGTCTGTTGATAATATAGCGTATTTAATAATTAGGAAGTAAATATACTTATTGACTTCTTAACTTGTTGCACTTCTTATTGACTTCCCATTAACTATAATTAGCACTTTCAGAAGGAGGAACATCTCATTCCTTCAGTTTTAGGGCCTGAGCTCAACATCAAGCTTGTGAGCGTTGTGTTCAAAATTTTCCTGTGTAAAGAAAAATAATTACCAGAACAACACAGAAGTGCAAAGCTCCAGCTTCATAACTTTCAGTCTATGGTTTTCTGGCAATAACACAGAGGGAGACAGTGCAGCAGAGAACTTGCCACATCCCCCCACTCAGGAAATAAGATGAGGACAGAAAACAAATACTCACAATTTATCCCCTGTATTCTATATCCTCTACTTAGGATGTGTCCTCTGCTAATGTTTCTTCCAGCATTCAAAAAAATGAAACCAACTATATATGAATCTATAGTGGACACTTTATGTTCAAGTCATAAAATTTGTCCTCATCTGGTAAAGCCTTATGGCCATGTTGAAATGAGGAATGTATTTGCTCCATCTTCATGAGTCCAAGTAAATCTAATGGGTCCAATATTTTTCAAAAATTCATGTTGACAATATCATGTGAAACTAGATACAAACTTTTATCAATCAGTGCTTTTGAAGAGCAAAATAAGCCACATTCTTATTTCATAAGGGAGGGATGTGTACATCAAAAGAGGCATGTAATCAAAATTTTACTCTTCCAAAGACTACATGCTTCATGTCTTGGGGCTCCACCTCTGACATCTGAAACATATGATGGACTTATAAAGGCCTAAGCAAACAGACACCCATTCACTTGTGTGTAGGTACTAATTTTAGCTGCATTTTCCTTGGCAAATATTTCATATTTTGTTCTTCATGATTTTTCTGGTTTTTCCACTGCATCTTGTGCCTCAGGTTTATGGTTTGAAATCTGAATTCTGATCCACTTGATCATTGTCTGGGTCACAGGCTTCCAATAGAATTCTGTGGGAGACATCTTCATGTCTCTAATCTGCATGCTTGCAAAACCTTTCCCACATGAAAACGTTGGGTATTAGCAGGAGATCTAACATCTTGATCCCACTTAGATCTCAGTCATAGCAGTCTCTGAGCAACTGGACAGCTAAAAGAATGAAACATCCTAGACATCCTGTGTGAAGAGGGTCACTCTGCCAAAACCTTTCAAGTGAGGCTCCATGACTAGTGCTGTCTTAATAAATGACTTCCTAAGACAATAACATCTTTTCCTTTTCGTGAATTCTTGTCTCATTTTTAAAGGTGCACACCTCTCTATTAATCTTACCTTCTATAGCAACAACTTAATCATGCTGCTTTTCTTGGAAATCTACAGCTTTCCCTTTCTTTCTCTTTTTCTTCATCGTTCTCATTGTTACTGTGGCTTGCAGTAGCAACCAAAAACCAATGCTGTGTGCTAGGAAACCCAAGTTCTTGGTAGTGTTGAGATTTCCTCTTCTAGCATGATTAGCTTGTTTCCAAGTTCTTGCCAGGCTGTAGAATGCATGGCATTTTTCAATTTGCAACAGTCCTTTTCCGCATCTGAAGCCTCATAATATAATCTTACTCTCTGAATTCATATTAGTGTTCTAAGCTTCTAAGCACTCACAAAATCACACTGTAAGGCTTTATATATACATTGCTTTATCCCTATATTTTTAAACTGCTTCCCACCATTTTCCCCAAAGTCTTTGTAAGATAAAATTTTATTCCTTTATTTTCATTAATTTATTTATTCACTTTACATCCCTATCAGCGCCCATCTACTGCCAGTTCTCCCTCACACATCTCCTTCCACCATTTCCCCATCTTCCTTTTTGCAAAGGAGAAGACTCCCCACGTTTTACCCCACCCTGGTACATCAAGTCATTGAAGGACTAGGCACATACTATTCAACCAAGATCACACAATGCAGCTGAGTTAGGTGAAAAGTGTCCACAGTCAGGTAATAGATTCAAGATAAGCCCCTGCTCCAGATATTGGGGGACCCACATGAAGACCAAGCTGCATATATGCTCCATATGCAAAGGGATCTTAGGTCCATCCTCTGCTAGCTCTGTGGTTGATGTTTCAGTCTCCAGGGGTTCCCAAGTGTCCAAGTTAGTTAACACCATTGATTTTTCTATGGCGTCCCTGTCCTCTTTGGGTCCCTCAATCCTTTCCCCAACTCTGCCACAAGACTCATCAAGCTCCATGTAATGTGTGGCTGTGATTCTCTGTTGATTCCATAGGCTGCTGGGTGGAGTCACTCAGGGGACAGTTATGCTAGGTTCCTGTCTGCAAGCATAACGGAATATCATTTATAATGTCAGGGATTATTTCTTGTCTATGGGATGGATCTCAATTTGCAACAGTCATTGCTTGCCAGTTCCCTCTATCTCTGCTCCATCTTAGTCCCTGCACATCTTGTATGGAAGACATATTTTGGGTTGAAGGTTTTGTGGATGGGTTGTTCTCTTTATACTTCCACTGGGAATCCTGCCTAGGTATGGGGTTGCCACCTCAGGATCCATCTCTCTCCCTCCAAGGAATATCAGTGAAAGTGACCCCCATAGTTGCCTTGCAACCCCCATCCCTCATTCTGCGTCTTAAGAATCCCACTATCAGGATTAGTCTTAGCAATGACTTTACATATTTGTAACTAATTTCCAGTGTTAGTCAGCCTCTTACCCAATGTGACAAAGAACTTAAAAGCAATTTAATAGGAGGAATGATTTACTCTGACTCAATTTGAAAGATTTTAGTTATGGTTAGTCCTGGCAATTGATTTGAGCCATGTAAGGGAAATTCATTATTTACATAATTATTAATCATCAATAATTAATTATGGGTCATCAATAAATGATTAACCTTTCATAGTAATTAATTAATATTATTTCTTTCTCAATTTTAATTAATCAAATGTCTATGATATGTATTGTATATTTATTATGTTATTTTCTTCAGTTGCTTTCTCTTAGAGACTGTCCAATCTTCTAAGAATTTATTTCTTAGTAAGTCACACTTAAATTAATAATAGTAAAATGCTATCATGATGTAATTAAGATTATGCAATATACTAATACCCAAAATAAATCATCATTCAAGGTTTCTTACACGTTTAACCATTCACATGACATTTTCTTCCAAAGTTCTCTATTTTTCTTCCTCTCACATCTGAGCTTTGCTCACTGGTCTTATTCTTCCATAATCACTGTTATTGATGATTTCTTTTAAATAGCCTCATTTCATAATATTAGTGGGCTTAACTTTTATAAAGAAATTGAAATGGGGCCTGGAGAGTTGGCTTAGAGATTAAGAGAATTTTTAGTTCTTAGGTTTTCAATTTGCTTTCTTATCACTAATGTCAGCCACTAATATTTTGTTTTTTGTTTGTGTATGTTTGTTTGCTTGTTTTGTTTGTTTTGTTGTTGTTGTTGTTGTTGTTGTTGTTTGGGTTTTTCAAGACAGGGTTTCTCTGTGTAGTCTTGGCTGTCCTGGAACTCTCTTTGTAGATCAGGCTGGCCTCGAACTCAGAAATCCGCCTGCCTCTGCCTCCCGAGTGCTGGGATTAAAGGCGTGCACCACCATGCCCGGCTGTGTCAGCCACTAATATTATCACATATCTGGTTGGTTACCTATCACATGAAAAATTATTTTGATGATTATAATGTTTATATATCTTCCTTATATAATAAAATAGAAAGAAAATAATAATTTCCCTGTATTTTCAAGCAATATTTTACCTGCCATGGTGTCATGTGCATTCATTTAAAGTATGTGATTTACAATACATTTTCATAAAAAATGTGGATGTATGGCAGTTGATGAAATGTTTATTCAATGATAAATTCAAGAAATAAGCGATGGATGATGATTACTATAATCATTTCAAAGCTCTGTCTCTGTTATCATGAATATCAGAAAAAAACAACTTGGTTTTACTTTTTTTTTCTGAAATACCTGTCATTATTAGCTGCTTTCTTAAAGAGAATATATTTCATGTTGTTATCATTTCATAATGATTTGATAGCATCAAGATCATCATCAGTATTGGACTAAGAGTCTCTCTAAGTATTTCATAAATTGATTTTTCCCACTTAATAGCAGTAAATGATTGCTCAGTGGTAAATCAATGCATGTTTTCACTGTTTGCTCCCTCAGTGTTAGCTATTTGCAGCTTTCAGCTGCCCCAGCTCTTTCTAATTTATGGGTTTGTAAAAAGCCTTAGAAGTCAGGTAACTCAGTTTATTAATGTTCCATTAAAACCATAGACAAAAAGCTTTGTAAAAAACCTTAGGGCTTTTCTAGTGCATTGAAAGAAGATTTATCGCCAGCTGAGGCGTCTTTTTTGACATCTATTTTGTCAGTTCAAAAAACTTATCACTTAATTTTGTGCTGTCTGTGTTCAAGATAAATGAGGTTGCTAAATAATTGAATTATGCATATTGCAACAAATCCTGCCTTCCGTAAGGCCAAAGCAGAATCCATAAGCACTAATTGCTGTCATCACAATTGCTTTTATCAATGAACATCATCTACAGAGACTGAGAATTGGGCTTCAAAAACAATTTGACCATTTTTTTCAACATTTGTGTTTTAGAAAAGAGACTGTTTCTTGTATCATGAGGGAAATGATTTTATGTTTCCATTAACTTTCTAAATTCTATTAAGGTTGGAATGAGAGTGTGCTCTATACATTAAAATACAAATAAAATTAACAGAGTTTTGCTATTCTAATTATTATCATACCTGGCAATTTAGATCACAATCATATATTATCTCAGATTATATCAATTTCAAAATCTGGGGTGGCTGGCTTAAGTTCTCTCTTAAGTCCCATAAAGAATGAAGTCTTGCCCTAACTGTCCTCTTGGATGGTGTATAGGAGCCTTCCAAATCCAAATTGCTTTCAGATTGGTCGCACAAATCTCTCCTTATAATTAGATGATTTTGATGCTGCCTGGCACCTGGCTTCCTACAAAAGAATTTTGAATTCTTTTTTCAGTGTCCCTCTCTACCTTCAAACATTATGTTGATATCTTCTGTTATTGTTCCAAATTTTCCAATTGCCCCTTTTATTAATAAATAGTCAAATTGCTACATTCTTCAGCAGCCATATTATCAAAATCACATAGGAATATCATTTCTGGTCCCTTGAAGTATTGAGTGTATAAGTCAAGGGAGAAATATTTTATTATAATCAAGTTCTCAAAGTAATTTAAAAAATATCTGAAGATGAGGAAGTTATAAATACTGCCAATCACTTATATTTAATATAAATGAACTGAGGAAGGTGAAACAGTAAAGTTCACTATATGGGCTTGAAAATTAGGTTAGTGATGATTAACCAATTGTGTTGTGAAGAATACTCAGCAAATAACGAAAGTTTTATTTATAAAATAGTCATAAAATAATTCTAATTACATCTTTATAAAAATGAAATTCACTCAGTCTCAAAAGCTTTTAGAGAAAATTAAATGCTCATTAATTTACAATTCACTACTCAGAAACTTTTCCTTACTCTTACTGTATTTTGATAAAATTTAATAACATTTCAGTTGTTCTCAAATCAAAGACTGTATTTTCTACTTATTTGACATTCCTCCATTGAGTTACTGTTTTGAAATCCTTCAATACTGAAATGTGTCCTGAGAGTTGTAAACTGAAATAAAATACTTTAATCCCAGGGTTGTATCAAGGCTATAAAATCCTAACACAATGAATTTTTTCACAATTTTTGTTAGCATTATGATGCTTTACTTATAGTTCCATTATTCAAATAACATCATAGAAAATTTCCCATTTAAATGTATGCTTTAAATCAGTTTTATGTGGTTCATTTATACTATAAATTTAAGAATGATTAAAAATGAGCATATTAAAAACCCTGTTGCAAAGACAAACTTATTAATGTTATTACACATTCTGTATATTAGAAATGAGATTTCCAATTGAATTCAATTGCTACATTAATTTAGTAAATTAGAGTATACATTTTACAGAATATTGCTGTATAAAAGTAAAGCATGCAGAGTGATAGCAATTTCTTCTATAACAACCTTTAAAATAATGTAATATTAACAAGCAATCTAGAGCTTAGCATGTAAACTTTGTAGATCTACCACTGCCAAACTGTAGTTTGTCCAAGATGACATGACTCAGTATGTTTATTTATGAAACTTGACATTATTTTAGATTAGTTGCATATATTTATTGTTGGTTGATTCTGGAGATTATATATATATATATTTCTACCTTAAATTAGTTTTAATTTATTATAAATACTGTTCCAGGATTTACCAATGGCAATATCAAAGAAACAATTGGCACCTTTAAACTAAAAAGGTATTCTGCAGATTAGAAAAACTCTCAAGATGTTATTATACCAGATTTATAACATACACTTAAAAGATGCGACTTTACTTCTTAGACATTAGTGACAATGTATAATTATTTAATTAAGGTTAGACACAAATTATTCTGTCTTCATATGAATGGTGCCTTTTGAATCTTTTATAAAATAACTTATTACAATAGTGGCCTACTCCTATTCATATTGATATTTGAATCTATATAATGACAATTTTTCTCTTTATTTAAGGCACAAAAACCTGAAATTAACCTGAATGAATTTGTTCTTTCTTTGGCATAATAAACACCAAAGGGAATGCATGACTTTCAAACAAAAGGAGGAACTGCCATCATATCCAAATTGAAAAATGGAAAAGAAATAATGATAATAATTTTGATGAAATACATCCAGACAATGAAACACATCGGTAGGAACACTTTTTAAAGAATATTTCAACTAACAAATTTTACCAGAAAAAAAATGTGTTTATCGAAAATATACTTGAGTTTTTGAAAATGACAAAGTAGGACCCAGAAAAATAGTTCAGTTTGTAAGAGCACAGAAACTACATTTCTCAGTTTGTGAGATCAAAGAAACTACATTCAAATAGCCATGCAAGATACCAGATATGATCCATGCATGCAGGTTCCCCTAGAACAGTCAGAAGAGAAACATGATTTTGCAGACTTTCTGACTGCTAACCACACTTTGGTTTCAATAAGGGACTCTGTCTCAAGGTACTAATTTAGGGACTAGCAGAGCAGAATTCAAGGCATCACACTGATCTCTTCTAAGTGACTGTTTCACATTGGCATGCACCTCCACACATGTATATCTACAAAACACACATGCACACATGTACACACACATGCGCAGGTACTCAAACTCACAAAACTAAAAAAACATTTATGAAGCAGAAAAACCAAATACGAAAATAGTCACTAATTTTGACTAGTGTATGTATACTCCACAAATACAAATTATTCTTTCTTATCTATTTTTAAACTCTGTATAATGAAGCACTGTTGAGGATGTGTTGCAATAAACCTTATTGTTTTTGATAGACAATATTTCACAAAATACATTCATGTCTTCATTACTGAACTCTTTTCCTCTAAGTTACATACCAAGAGAAAGATTATTTAGTGAAAGACTTAAGCTTTAGGGTGTGGAGATATGGTTTACAGAATGCGAATGCATACTAACTGTACTAAAGCAGATGCAGAGGCTTGGTACAGGGACGTGAATGTGGTTTGCAATGTGCTTGAGTGTACTCCATCCCCACCCAATATTTTCTCTGTGCCTCTTCAGGGAAGCGTTGATGTACCTCCTATGAACTAGAAAACCTGCCAACTTTCCCTTTGTATTAATACTGGGCAATTCAATTTGCTGACTGTAATGTAAAGAATGAGGCCAGTGGAGATGCTACAACACCTTAAGGTCAAGTTAAATAGTGCATATATTTGCCTGGCTCTGTGTCTGTGGTCATTCTGGAGAGATCCTTCTGAGCCTCTCCTACTAGGCACTTAATGCACTCAGTTGAAATTCTTCTGTAACATTCCCTTTGTTTTCTGTTTGTTTTGTTGTTTAACTAGATGTTTCCTTTATTTACATTTCAAATGTTATGTCTTTTCCTAATTTCCCCTCTAAAAACCTCCTATCCATTCCCCCTCCCCCTGCCTACCAACCTACCCACTCCTGATTCCCTATCCTGGCATTCCCCTACACTGCAGCATTAAGCCTACGTAGGACTAAGGGTCTCTCCTCCTGTTGATGTCTGACAAAGCCATCCTCTGTTATACATGTAGCTGGAGCCATGGGTCCCTCTAGGTGTACTCTTTGGTTGTTGCTTTAGTCCCTGGGAGCTCTGGGGATACTGGTTGATTCATATTGTTGTTCCTTCTATGTTGCAAACCCCTTTAGCTCCTTGGGTCCTTTCTCTAGCTCCTCCACTGGGGATCCTGTTCTGATAACTACTCCATGACAGAACCACTAGAGCTCAAGTCCCATCACCCACCCACCACACGTGTTTATGTGCATGCTTGAATTCTTGCCTAAATATTATCCTGACTAAAGTAAAACCAATGAGCCTCTTTTCGGGGATTTGAAAATTAGTGGTTGTAAACCTTCAGTGATACTTTATAACTTCTTTTTTTCTGCCCATTTAGTATAACTGTTTAGGACAGATTAGAATGTTGGAGGGAATTAGTTGGTAAAGTATGTGTGATATTATTGGAGATTTGTCACTGAGGTGGACTTTGAGGTTGAAGGCCCATGGCAAGCTTCATCTCCTCCTCTGTCTGCTCCCTACATATAAGAATGCAAAGGTATCAATTCCTGCTCAAGCAGCATGCCTATGTGCTTCCTGAAATTATGACATTGTACTAACCCTGTAAACTTAGAGCATGACCCCAAAGAAAGGGTTTTTTAGTAAGAAAAAATATCTTGTAGATTAATGAATTTTGGTTCTCATATCATCATACTTCTTTAGCCTTCATAGCTATCTGCACTCCCACATGTAGAAATATGTGCACAATACACACACACACACACACACACACACACACACACACACACACACACATATAATCGAAAATGTAATACATATTAAATTAAGAATTGGACTCAGGGCTACAGCCGCATATGTAGAAGAGGATGACCTTGTAGGACAACAATTAGAGGAGAGGCCCTTGATTTCAAGAAGACTCAATGCCCCAGTGTAGGGAATGCCAGGACAGGGAAGAAGGAGTGGGTGCGTTAGTGAGCAGGGGGAGAGGAGATGGGATAGGGAGGTTTTCAGAGGGGAAACGAGGGAAGGGGATAAAATTTGAAATGTAAATAAATAAAATATCTAATAAAATAAGTAAATAAACAAATAGATAAATAAATAATAAAATAAATAATAAAATAAATAAATAAATAAATAAATAAATAAATAAATAAATAAATAAATAGACTGAGATTACTAATCTGTTGGTAGTTGTGGGAAATATTTAAAAAGATTGTCAAGTTCCTGTGCTACACCCAGATATTCCCTGTCCCAGTGGTGGTCTTGCCTCCTCTGTCTTTAAGCTAGTCCCTGCAGTGACCAATCACTGTCTTTCTAGCTCTGGTTCACTTGTCTCAGTACTGCCTGTAACTCCTCAGCCAAGAACCCCTTGTGGTCAGCAGTCCCACGTTCCAGTAACCCAGTAAAACAAAACTCTAGAAGCTTATAATTAATCAGTCACATTTATATATCAATAAATTCTCAATACACAAGATGCCCACACAATAAATTCAGAGCCAATTGATACTGATACAGGCTGCCTACCTAGATTAGACAATTACCCCAATTATTCTCTCCCAGTATGATATTATAGCTACCTATGGCTATTTAAAGTCATGAGGAACCCGAATCATCCTGTTCGTCCTCCATCTTGCTACCTGTCTCCTCTGACCCTGTCTCTGCAATGCCTGGCTCTGCCTCCTTTCCCCCCGTCCAATCACAGGTTTCTTGTCGTATTAATAATTAAATTAATTGGATAGGGAAAATCCTGCTACAGGTAGTAACATACACATATGTAACAATGTTATAGAATACTGAAGTTAAGCCCATATTGGACAATGTCAGAGAGATGAATATATTTTGTTATGTTCTTAGAAGGGCCTATAAAGAAGATGGGTATTCTCTGGAACATAGAACAGGCAAAAAGAAAACATTTTATTTTTTTAACTCCCTGGGCTCCTGAAAGGAAGGCAACTCTGTCACTATGATTTTAGTCTGTGTCACATTTTTGACTGTCACCAGTAAGAAAATATATTTGCGTTATTAAGCCAGTGAGTTTGAGATAGTTTTTCCTATAGTAATCATAAAATATAGATGTGGTGTATAATTTGAATATTGAAAACAGATGAGCTGCTATTTCTTGTATAGCAACTTAAGATAAGTGAGTAGATACCATTGTAATACAGAAATAAGCAAAAATCTGTGAAAGCACAAAATCATCTGTTCAGATGTAAGACTTGTCTAACTCGTTTGGGGAATGATTTGACACTCACTTCAAATCCACAATTCATGCATGAATAAAAATGCATGTGGTTTCTCAGGTCAGATTAACTTCATTTATACCAAACTAATTCCCTAGATGAGCAAAACAACTTCTCATAAATTTAATCTTTTATTTATTTATGTATTTACACTCCAGATTTTATTTCCCCCCACCACAGGTCCACCCTCCAAGCCACACCTCTTCCCCGCCCCTGTGTCCTCAGGGATGTCTGGACCCCTCACCTCCCCACCTCAGGAGACAGCTAAACTGCCTAGGGTCTCCAGTCTCTTCTCTGACTGAACCTAGGTCCGGCAGTACTCTGCTGTGTATATGTCGGAGGCCTCATATCAGCAGGTGTATGCTGACTGGTTGGTGGTCCAGTGTTTGAGAGATCTCAGGAGTCCAGGTTAACTGAGACCTTTGGTCCTCCTACAGGATCACCCTCCTCCTCAGCTTCTTCTTGCTTTTCCCTAATTCAATCATAGAGGTCAGCAGCTTTTGTCCATTAGTTGGGTGCAAATATCTGCAACTGACTCTTTCAGCTGCTTGTTGAGTCTATCAGAGGGGAGTCATGATAGGTCCCTTTTTGTGAGCACTCAATAACCACAATAATAGTGTCAGGTCTTTGGACCTCTGTTGTGGGAAATTTTAAAAAAGGAACCCACATGTTCTCATACTAGTGCCATCAACCAACAGACACAGGGCACCCACAGGGTGATCTCACTAGGGTAGTCTCTCGGCCCACCAACTCTATGGCCATGCTGGGCCACAGGGCTCCTGCCAGGCCATCTCACTTGGCAGTCACTCTGCTAGACATCTCTCGAACTCCCCTTTTCATCTCCCTACCACTCAATGCCCCTTTATCAGCCATCACATCACAATAGCGATGATTCTATCAAGACTCTTAATGTTTAATTAACCAATCAGATTTATGTATTAATAATATCACAATTTAAAAGATGCCAGTACTATAATTTCAGAGACAAATGATAATGATAATGCTTGATCCCAATATTTCTAACCTTGTGAAATAGCTACTTGTGGCTAGAAAACACCACATTGGTACACATCAGTAGCCATGCTTCTCATTCCTCTCTTCTTTTCTCTCCCCCCTCTCTCTCTGCAATTCTTAGCCCAGCATCCCTCTTCCCCGTCGAATTACAGGCCTCCCACTGCACTAGTGTGAGTGGGCAGGGTAAATCCTGCAATATTTCACCCTTTTTGTTTAGTTAAAAGAAAAAAATAAAAACAACTTTCTTTCAAAATATTAATTGAGCACAGTTCTTACCACTTTGTAATTTACATGGTATAAGATAGACCTAACACCCAGTCTAAAAGTTTTTCCAATAAAATTGAACACTGTCCTCTCTCCTAGCTTAAAAGACTATAGTTCTGCACTTGGCTATATCTTAGCTTCAGACGGAATACCGTCTGAAAACCGTCCTCTCAAATCTATTCCTCTTAGAGTAAATAGCTTGGGTTGGCTATGAGACTATAAGCTTTCAAACCCAACAGAACTCCACAAATGACTGATATTCGCTGAAAATATATAGGAAGCCTAACACAGCTTCTAAAACTTAGCCAATTTATAGAGACCGCTGATCACCTGGACAGTTCCTTCTTCAAAATATTGGTATTCAGCCTTCTGGCCAGAATCATCTGACAGACCTGAGAGAAACAGAATGTTAAAGACTATCCTACTCTGTCTCAGCCGAATTAAACTGTCCTAAGCTTGTAATTGTGTCCTTTCTCTGCACAGTATAATGTCTGTAAATGAAAATGAGGCAATCCTTGCCTAGTGGCTGTCTCACCACAACTGGAGTAACTCATAGATGCTCAATTTCTTCTTTGTATCCAAGACAGGGAAAGCTACGGGGAGCCGACTAGCCTTTACAACAAGTGGATAAATAGCATTATACAACACCTTCTGTAGATTTCTGACATTTCTGAAACCCAGCTATCTATGTAAAGCAATCTGGACTGTTGCCCTTTATATACTCTCAGTCATTTCTAATTAACATCTTGAAAGCACCCTAACAATAAACTCAGAGCTATGAATTTGCTGTTTGGCCCTAAACTCACAGGCTTAAACATCTCTTATCAGTTTATAATAACAGCAAATAGAAGGACCAGGTCTAAGCCCTGTACTTTAAAATTTTTAGTATCAATAGGAGAAATTTATACCAATGAAAACCTTGGTTTGGCATCAAAATAAATTCTGTACGAAAATAAGAACTTACGACTTCAAATTAGTAACAATTATAAAGATCTCTAGCAAATGAGATTATGGATGTACAATCAATTCTAGCTATTTCCTCCCTTTTCCAAATATGACCATTTCTATATTCCCTATGTAGGTACAAGTCCATGGCCATTGTTCTCCTTCCCTTCCTCTTCTCTCCCACCTCTGCAACTCTTAGCTCTACCTCCCTTTTCCCTGTCTAATCACTACCCTAATGTGATTTGTACAGGGAAAATCCTGCAACAGACCTCCCCTTGAGTGGGATCCTACTTTGGGCCTGTCACTTGTCCCTTTTTTCCTTGGGTCCTCTCCATTTTCATTCCTGTAGTTCTTTCAGACATGAACAATTATGGCTCAGAGTTTTGACTGAGGGATGGCAACCCCCTCCCTCACTTGATAACACTTTTTCATGTTCTCTGAGATGCTTTCCAGCAAGGTTTTGGGTAATAAGGCAACACATTTTGTCAAGCGCTTTCATGTCTGTGTCAAGCGCTTTCATGTCTACCTACTCCTGCAGTATGAGCCTAGTGGGATTGGGTTGATCAATACTAAGTTATGCTCTTCTGTTATCATTTGCCAAGAGCTAACTACAAAAGACACATCCATGAATATATGTATTTTCTAATAAGGAATGTATTTAAAACCAATGCTACCAAGTTTGAGAATTCAGGCAATTTTTAAAATTAAAACTAGATTTTTCTTCATATAATTTGTCAAGATTACAGTTTCCCCACAACTCCTCCCATATCCTCCACACCTGCACACCCAATTAAATCCTAAGCCTTTGTCGCTCTATATCATTAGAAAACAAATCTAAAAGGAAAGAAATACAATATAAAGATAAAATAAAAACAAACAAACTGAATTGAGTAAAGAATATAAATAAAATAATGAGACAAATAAAACCCATAAAGAAACAAATTCAGAAATATAAAGAAAATGATATGTAAAGTTAGAAAAAAATTCTCTGTCAAAGAATTATGCGGCAAAAAAAAAAAAAAAAATTCTCCTTTAATCCCAGCACTCGAGAGGCAGAGGCAGGCACATTTCTGAGTTCGAGGCCAGCCTGGTCTACAAAGTGAGTTTCAGGACAGCCAGGGCTACACAGAGAAACCCTGTCTCGAAAAACAAAACAAAACAAAACAAAACAAAACAAAACAAAACAAATTCTCCAAACTAAAGTTAAGTTCATTTGTTGGTCATTTACTGTTGAATATGGGGCATTTGCTTAAGTGTGGTTTGTTTACCCAGTAACACTCCTTTGGATTAAACTGACCTTTTCTTTAAGTAGTCATCAGTTGGAGATAGCATCTATGACAGGGATGAGAACTGGCATCCAAGTCCCTTTCAGTGCTGGTGCTCCATCTGGATCAGACAATCTGCTAAGCATCTGTTCAGAGCATGGACACGCTGCCAGTGTCCTTGTGTTCCTATGTGCATCAGAACTGTCATCTCTAGAAGATGCTGCTTTCTGCTGTTTTCCTTTACTACTGTGTTTTACAATCTCCTGCCTCCTCTTCTGTATAATTCTCTGAACCCTGAGGGGTAGGATTTATAGAAATATTTAATGTAGAACTGAGTTATCCCCAGGTCTCTCTCATTCTCTGCACATTATATAATTGTAGATGCTGTAGGAATTCCATCTACAGCAGGAGAAAACCTCTCTAATAACAGCTGATCAAGGCATAGATCTATGAGTATAGATGAATTTGATTAGAAGTCATTTTGTGTTCTGTTAGAAAAACGGGGATATTTCCTCTTTTACTTAGGTTCATGGACAAACAAGTCTCAGAGTCTTTGATCATCTGGGAAGTGTCAGGCATGTGTTCCATATCATGGAGTAGGTAGTAAATCCAGTCAGATAGTTGTGGGTTGCTCCTATACCTTCTGTACCACTATTGTACCAGTGTATATTACAAGGAAGTCACCATTGTATACTCAAAGGTTTGAGGCTAGCTTGGTGTTTACCTGCTCCTCTGGTAGTATTAAAAGAACTTCACAGTTCCATGAACATTAAATAGTAGGGTTAAGGTTATCAGTAGACTCCAACTTTACTTGGCCATGTTCAGTGAATTATAAAGGTTATTGTCTTTAGCAAAAGGACCATAATGACATTTTGTAGAGAGCAAGCTCTGTGGCTTTGCTAATGGTCTGTCAATCTTGAAGTTATTCAGTGATGCAATTCAACTCAGAAAATATACTTATGACAGTGGAATGAAATAGAGAAATGTACATGAATCTAAAAAATAAGTATATTATTTTTTAAATCACACAAATACACACACACATAAAACACCTATAATTATTTAATAATGTTTCTATTTTTACCTATGTCAGATAATTCATTATATAAGATTCTACATGATTATTATCTTACTTTTAAATATAAGTTGAGAGTAAATTATATCATATTACAATAATTGGTAAAATTCCTGCTTCCAGGATATTTATATTTGTTTCTTTATTGCTGTTTATAGTCTGAAGAGTTAATCAATACACTTGGAGTTATATGTTATCTAAGCAAAAACAATTTCCAACATTGCGATTAAAATAGCATTGATGTTTGAATGAAAGTACACAAAATTCATGGCTTATTTATTAAGATGAAATATTGGTGAGTTGAGGCTAAACAATGAGTCCAAACATTATAATCTCTTATTTGTTTTGTATCATATAAATATTTGTGAATATGTTCTAAGCAGTCATATTTTATAATAGTAGCAAAACTAATACTACTACATTTAGAAGCCCATTTAATTTAGACATCTTCAATTTTTCTGTTATGTGTTATTTTATTTCTCAAGGTTATATACTTTTTTCAGACAAAGTGTCATTATTTAGAGACTGTAATTACTTAAGATAAAATTTCATTTTATAAGTCTATTATTATTCTACAGTCAATTTTATAGAAGTTTAATTATCATGGTAAATATTTATTAAACATCTTCCAGTTGAAAATAAAAGCACATTTATTTATTTTGTTTGTGCAGTGTATGTATGTTGACCCTCTTTACCACAGTGCATACATAAAGGTCAAATAACAATGTGTAGAATTAATATTTTTCCTTCTATTCAATGGGTTCTAGATATCAAACACACATCATCAAAGCTTACAGAAAGCACCTTGTATTCTGAGCCATCTTACAGGCAATAAAGTTTTTTTTTTTGGGGGGGGGTAGGTTTTATCTATCTGTCTCTGTTTATCTATCTACCTGTTTGTCAGACTGTCTATCTGCCTGTCTGCCTGCCTGTCTGCCTCTCTCTCTCTCTCTCTCTCTCTCTCTCTCTCTCTCTCTCTCTCTCTCTCTCTCTCTAATTATGGCAAAATAAAAATGTAAAAACAAATGTTTCCATCCAGGTAATGTTTGATTTAATTAACATACTATCAGAAATTGTTACAGATAGACAGCACATATAATTTTGTCATTTAAAGGGATGCTCATTCATTTTCTCAAGCTAAGATTATGAAACATACTTAAATGATAAACAATAAGATAGAAATGTTTTAAATTTTGACTATTGATTTCCAACATTGTTACCATGAAATGAATAGTTTAACACTGGATATATGTATCGAGTTTGATCATTAGTCTCCACAAAGAAGAGAAAAAGTTAATGACTCATTAATTTTCTTTTCATGTCATGCTTTTCTTTGAGACAAATAAATGTGTCTACTATGCTTTTGCATTCTAATTTACAATGTATTGTTCAGGTTGTTCATTGATTAATTGAGATTGATGACCATTTGATTTTATTTTCTACCAGGGGCTACAACCATAGAGAAGTATGACCTCAGAACAAATCTGTGGATTCAAGCAGGAATGATGAATGGCAGAAGGCTTCAGTTCGGTGTCGCTGTTATTGATGACAAGCTCTTTGTAATTGGAGGTCGAGATGGCTTAAAGACTTTGAACACTGTTGAATGTTACAATCCCAAAACCAAGACATGGACTGTTTTACCACCAATGTCAACACATAGGCATGGTCTAGGTAAGGCCTATATTTAATTTTACATATTTTTAAAACTTTCATTGAAAATACAAATGCATTAAAATAATTTCTTCCATAAAATGGTTGATTTGGAGTATAATACTTTAAGTTTTTCAACATTCCATGGCTTGCCAAATATGCGTTCTGTTGTTGAGAAAGAAGGCCAAAACATACACACACACACACACACACACAAAAGAGCTTAAGCTGTCCATCATACTTTTACAAACTCATATTCATATGTTTGGTGTGAATAAGATGAAATACAGAAAAAGTACTAAAAACAGATAATGTACTAGATAGACAACATATTGAAGTCTAGAGAGAAAATGCTTCCTATAAACTAGATGAATTTGATGGCTCCTCTCAGTGTCGAGAAAAGGTAAATTTAACTGCTTTGGGATGAGTTTACTCCTCTTGAAAACAATAGAGAAGAATTCCCTATAGATGGGACATTGAGCCAGTGTTACAGGCTTCTTCATGGAGCATCTCATTTAATGAGGAAGAAGATTTGGAATCAGAATATCTAACTGAGAATCAAGTATTTCAACATTATATTCAAGTATTTTAGAAGAAACAGTTCAATTTTGAACAATGATATTAATTATGAAATTATACCTTTCATTACTCAGTTCTATATATTTTTATGTGAGTAATTGAACAAAGGGAGTTTTCGAATTTACATTCCATGTGCATGGATTACAGGAATTGCAAAGCACTTCTTTCAAAGAGTTGACATAATGCAGGTAAATTAAGGCACATATTTTAAGTATTTAGGCTAAATATATTAAAGACATTGTATCTTAAGTATAAATTCATATATTTAGACATGCATAGGAAAGTTCTACAATAATTTATAAAGTAATATAAATAATGTTTATGCAGCAATATGTCTTATAACACACACATATATACCCATTCTGCTATCAATCTAAGATAAGAGCATTACTTTCAAATAGAAAGGCAAAAACACTGTTTCAATGGACCCATTTACAAAGCCATATGCATTGAAAATGCATCAGAAATGCCCATATGGAAATGGGACCATAAGGTAAACTATCTGATGTATCATACTAAGCATCATGCCAATCTGGAAGGCAGTGTTTCTCACACGAATTAGAGACCAAAGAGCAAATCAAATAGACAAGATTCTTCTTTTTTTTTTTTTAATTAGATAGTTTCTTTATTTACTTTTCAAATGTTACCCCTTTTCTTGTTTTCCCCTACGAAAATCCTCTATCCCCTGCCCCCTCTCTCCCTGCTCACCAATCCACCCACTCCCAGTTCCTGGCCCACATATTCCCCTACACAGGGGCATAGAGGCTTCACAGGACCTTCTTTGTTTGACTGTTTAGTCCCTGGGAGCTCGGGGGTTACTGATTAGTTCATATTGTCTTTCCTCCTATGGGGCTGCAAACCCCTTCAGCTCCTTGGGTCCTTTCTCTAGTTCCTTCATTGGGGACCCTGTGATTAGTCCAAAGGTTGGCTGTGAGCATCCACTTCTGTACTTGTCAGGCACTGGCAGAGCCTCTCAGGAGACAGCTTCTGTTAGGAAGCACTTGTTGGCATCCACAATAGTGTCTGGGTTTGGTGATTGTATATGTGATGGATCCCCAAGTGGGGCAGTCTCTGGATGGTCATTCCTTCATCTCTGCTCCACACTTTATCTCTGTAACTCCTTCCATGGGTAATTTATTCCCCCCTTGTAAGAAGGACCTAAGTATCCACAATTTGGTCTTCCTTAAACTTGAGTTTCATGTGGTTTGTGAATTGTATCTTGGGTATTCCGAGCTTCTGGGCTAATATCCACTTATCAGTGAGTGCATATCATGTGTGTTCTTTTGTGATTGGGTTACTTCACTCAGGATGATAAGTCAAATTCTCTTCTAGCTTGCACCTTCTCTGCATCTTTCATAAATCAGCTAATATGTAACCTTTTTGTCTTGTGATTTTAACTATCTCTGTGCTTTGATTCCTATTGCTCACTGCTTCCTGTATGCTGTTTTGTTGTTTGTTGTTTGTTGTTTTTGCTGTTGTTGCCTGCAATTATAATCATAAGATAGAATCCCAAAGTCATTAAATTTCTAAGCAGTCTCATTTGAAATCCCCTTGTTGATGGTCAGCAAAGAGCTGTATAGAGAAAACGGCCTTTGATATATACATTTCCCCAAGATCCATACAGATGCAGCAAAGTTGATTGAAAAATAAAGTGTATATTGAGTGCTCGGATGCGGATGAGTCAAGTATGATCACAGAAAGTTCAGCATAATTGTGATACCCAAATAGAGTAAGCATCCAAGGTCATATAGCTGTTTTCTCTGTAAATATGTTGCAATATTGATATTTAGTCACTCATATAAGTTTTATTTTTCTTTCTCTGCCAGTTCATCTTGATTGATTAATACCCAGTCTTTTGAATTGATTGCCATTTACATACAGCTCAATAATTACAGCAATATCTTTATCTTAATTCATTTGATATTATAAAGTTACAATATCATTATTTACTAATTAATTATATTTGCTTTCTTCTTAACAGTGTTAATGCCCTCTGTTATCCCTGTAAAGTTACTGTTTGTCTCTTTAATTCTTTTTTTTTTTATTTATGGTCACTTCCATCTCCCTTGGCATTTTCTAATTCTTCAATCTTCTCTTCTTTATTCTTCCTGTAACTCTTCCTCCTTGTTTCCTCATTTTTCTTCTTCCTATTCTTCTTCCTATTAGTTTCTGATTTTGTCAATTTTTTTAATGTTCTCTTTTTTAACAGTTTTGGCCAATTAAGTACACAGTTGGGTTTCTGAATGTTCTTATCAGTGATGTGTATATGGAGATAATTTAATAAAAAATGATTTAATCCCTGGATTCCTTTTTACCTTTGGTTAATAATAATTCACATGAATGCAACTGACTTCTGAAGAGGGAGTTCTGGTCTTGAAATAGGAAGTCATGGTTCACCTGCTATTGTCCTTCAAATACAGATATCAGAGGCAAATCTTAATTTACATTTATTTGTTCAAAAATCCCTTCAGATAGTCTTCTTTGTGACACATGACCTAAGTTCAAGCTGGTGCATAAGAGCAGAATATCATACTTATGATAAGTGTCCATTGCTTTGCTGATTTGCTTACTGAAATAAAATGCTACATACATACATCATTTTATTCCTTTTAAAAGTTCTAAGTTAATTTTCACATCATTGAAGAAGAACTATTGACTTTTTAATTTTTGTTCATCATTTTAAATTTATTTAAATTGTAAGCAGTTATTATCCTTTATATAGAGTAGTATAGGGACAATCCTCACTCCACTTTTGAGGTATCCATATGGATACTTAGCTGCATCTCTGTTACATATGTGCATAGGTTCTCAGAGCAGCCCATGTATGCTCTATGGTTGGTAGCTCAGTGTCTGACTCACAGCAAAATGTTCATGTTCTAAATTGTTCAAATTGGTATATATAACACCAAAATATTCCTTAACATGATAAATATGTAGAATTTTAATGAAATTTATGAAATAAAAAGTCAAAGCATTTTCCATTTTTTCCTGATATGTGTGTATATATGAATTATAATTTATATTATATGTATATGAGAAAATCACAAGATTTCTTTCATTTTTAGAGATGATTCAAAGTTTAAAATATTTGCTAGCTTTAAATAAATTAGAAAGTACCTTCTACTAGATAACCTAGCCTACAAAAATTATATAAATATTAGCTTGATGGTGTCAAGGGAGCCCAGTGTCTGCCTAGAAAATGTAACTAATTAAGACAGTATGTTTCAATATCTAAAAAAAATTTATTTCTGTGTGAATATCTATAAAACACATGGTTATAAAAATTATATCTTTTACATATTTTATATTTTATAAAATTTAATAAGACAATATATTGTACTTTATCTGCTGTTGATGAGCAAGTTGTGTACAATAATGACTGCATAATGTGAGTTTTCTACATATCAGCAAGCTATATATGAAACATATGGCAGTGGATGTTTTGTTCTTATGTGATTTGATTTTATATCAAATTATGTGTAAGCAATGCACATAATATTAGAGCAAAATTACTTACATGAAAAATTATTCACTTTTACTTTTGAATTAGCAACTCCTCCTTTTAAACAAATGTATTTCAGCCAGCATTTTTCTCTCATTAACATACTCTCAATTTTCCCTTATAGATATTATTTAATTAGTTAATATATTTCTGCTTGAGCACTGCATCTGAACAGTCGGAGCTACAACATTTGCCTGTTTTCTCTGGTTTTGGCGTCCTCCTTAGTTTTTGAATGGTGCAATGAAGTATTATGTAGATAATATTTTTATTCATCTCAATGAAAAATAGAATTAACTTTTTAAAGGTTTTGTACTAAACATTTTGTATATATATATTTATATATATTTATATTTAAAAATATGAGTAACAACTTTTGAGAACAGGAACAGAAGTCTAGTTTCCTCATCTATCATTCTTAACCAACCCATGATTTTTATATCTGAAGTTTCAAAGAAGACTGGAATGCCTCTTAAATAAGCATTATCTTTGGAGACTGATGTGTTTAATCCCAGATTTTACACATATTTCTCAATAGTGTCTTTGTTGAATTTGAGTTTTTTAACAGATATTGTTTTCTGTTGCTTTCACCTGCTGAGTTTATATATTTTTTGTTATATTATTTTTTGTCTTATTAACCTATGAGTGTATGTAATATGAAACAAGCAAAGTGATTTATAAGGTAATCATCTTCCTGAAAAGCATGTGTTACATAGAAGACCTGGGATGTTAATATAATATTTTCTAGTATAAAGGTCATATTCTCTGTCATGCAGCACATCATTGCTAACTATTAAGTAATACTATTTTAACTTACAAACATATGTTATATATTTACTTTACATTACCAACCAATACACTAGTAACTTATCAATATAAAATATAAGATATATATATCACTATACTAAATAAATTATATTATGGGGAGTTCATTATCTATATGAATGTGATAACATTCTTTATCAATTCATGGTAGATCAATTTGAGAAATGATTTAGCTTTAGTATTTATTACCTGAATGTTATATGTTGAAATACAAATAGAGGAATCTTTTCAAAAAACAAATAGTATGGTAAGATGTTATGTAAATAGTCATTACGTATAAATATAGAGAAATGTAGATGAACATATAGATATGTAGATAAGTAACATCCCATGATATTGTTGCTCATATATAACCTCCCAAACTAACTTGAGAATAAACAGGGACAAATAAAACTGATATCATTCACATTAAATAGTTAAACTGGGAATGTATAAAGTTGAAGAAATTTATAAATATATTATGAATTAATCTTAATTTTCAAAAAGGCTGATATCTTACTCCTGAATAAGAAAGCAACATGAAAGTGAGACATCATCTGAGAGATGTTATTTTAAGCACACTGTATGACCTATAAAATGAATAGTCCAGAAACAGCCTCAAAAATGAGATGAAAGCTGAGCAGTATCACTCAATTTGTTCCAAATTAGTTACATTGGAATTATAATATGTCCCTTGGCATTTGGGGTTTGGGAATGCAGCAACTGAGCTGAGCAGATCATGACCTTGTAGGAACATCAGTGGATAAGAGCGATGAGTTATTCAAGTCAAATACAAAGTGAGAATTATATGGACATTACATTATTCAGTATTAAATCCAGTTGGTAGGTATAACATATGGCTGTTTAAACTTATAGCAGGAAGAAGTTTTACCTTAGGTCTTGATGAGTCTTACTAATTCTCAGGGGAGGAGCATTTAAAAAAAAAAAAAGACAGCTAAGGTCTTGAGTATCCCTCTTCAAACATAAATGGGAAGAAAGGATGAGGAGATGGAAAAGGACAAGGAGAAAGAAGGAGAATGGAAATTCTCAAGAGAAGACATTTGAATGTTTTAGTCATCCTACTGGTAAGATATGAATATTTTCCACTGTCTCTTCCTGTGTGTTCACAGGATATTTGACCTTATGGTATAAGTCTTCATCACAAGATCTCTTTGCAAAAGCCAATAAATGATGGCATCCCACTTACAAGACTTAGGTAGCCCTACGTTTTCTCTAAATTATCTTTGATGCTTGAATGAAGAATAATTCCATATATGATATATTACATCAAACTGTAATTAAACAACTAAAACAATCTGAGGTTGTCTACTTAAAATGGATAAGGGAAAATGGTGAGATATTACTAGATGTAGAACTGCCCCTTTGAAAAGGAACAATGAGAATATATAAACTGTTGAAGAAACCTAGTTAAAATACTAAATACTGTTCAGCACTTAATTATCATGAATACGTATGTGCAAGTATTTAGAAGAAAAATGACTAAATGTTATCTATTTTCCATAGGTTTTAGACAACACGAAAAGGGCTAGTAACAAATACACCAAGGAATATATCAGGAATAAATAAATAAATAAATAACAAGTAAATAAATCTATGTTTCTATTACAGCTCACTGGGATAAAAGTTTTTTATTCTGATCAGTCATTTTTATTATCTTAACAAGTTTTTATTGTTTTATAAAAAAACACCTGGTTCAGAATAGCTACTGGTTCTCAAATTAATTCCATTTGTGTTTGTACTTTTTGTGTCCCTTTTACTTGAAGAATAGCATTGTTCACAAGACCAGATAAAGTTTTTTATCTTTAAAAGTTTTTCCATAAAAGATTTGCAAGATTTCACAAGGAAATAGATTTTAAAACAGTACAATCAACATCATGTACCACGTGTTAAATTTACATACCATAAAAGAGAAGATGTGGTTTAGTTATTCAACTAAAAGAAATAATTCTTTGATAGCATGTGTACATATTTTTCACTTAGATCACATACACAAATTCTATAAAGATTAATATGCACACAGTGCCACTGTCTTATTCCTTATTAATATCTCACTCATAAGTGCAGAAAATTATTAAAGTAAATAATTTATATACTATAAATACATAATTGGTATCTCTGACTTAAACATCCAAATCAAAAGAAAACCACTATTTTCTTATTACATGTACAGATGTGATTTAAATAGATATATAAGCCAATTTTAAAGCTACTATTTATTTTTTTCATTTTAATGATACCTTGAAATTATAATTTATAACATTAAAAATCTTATCAAATGATAAATAAAATTGAATGTAGAGCTTTGGCATCCAAGATCAATACAATTATTTATACACCAATAAGCTATAAATGGAAAATGAAAAAAAACGTATGTATTTGGTCTTCTGTTAATGCAATGCTATGTCACTTATTTAATACCTTGCTTGAACATCTCATGATAAATATATCTCATAACATATTCATTGATTTGTGTTCTTATTCAGGGAAACTTTTTCGAAAGAATTTTAATGCTTATAATCTCAGTAAGTTCTGCATGCACAGCTTCTTTGCTATTACAAATTAATAACTAATTACATATACTAGTTTTACATAAAGCTTTTTAAAATTGTAAAAGAAGAGTATTACTACTCAGCGACTCTTCAACGAAATAACAGGAATTTTTCACATTGTTAATTACTAGAAATAATTTGATATAATACATATGATTAATTTTCAATTTGATTTCCATGCAATTCTACTTTATAACAGTCTTATTCTAGGTTAAAATTTAAGTATGTTTGTTTGCTTCATTGTTACATTTTATTAGTGAATATCAAAAGGAACAAATCTGTTTATATATTTCTAATGCAGAAATATATTAGATTTATTTACTTATATGTATCTATACTAGCTATAGTAACTATATTGTGTATATTAAAATGTAGAATATAGAAATCTGTTAGATTTATTTATCTATATTTATCTATATTATCTATATTGTTTAGATATAGATATATAGATAGATATATTATTAGAAATATATAGATAAATTTGTTCCTTTTGATATTAATTGGAAAATGTAGTAGAAATACAATTAGATATATCTCTAATACAGATAGGTATAATTTAAGCAATATATGATACATAAATAATTTTTAAATGAAAGAGGATGGGAATATTTGTATGAATATAAGGGAATTTTTTGCAAGAAAGATCACTAATAAATACTCAATTTACTTTTAAATTACATTGTACACCCAATAATACTTACAAAAGACCAAATAGAAACGAATGAAACTTGTATTCAAGATCTACACATGAATAGATAATGTGTCTCCTTTAATTAAATTAAAGACAATATAAAGATGCATTACTTTATATATTACATTAATTATTAATTAAGATAGGTTAATTATAAATACATTAATTTCAAAATGAGGTAACTGAGGGTCAAGAAGACTTATTTGTGTTTTTTAGATTTTTATGACTCTATTGGCAAAGCTGGTCTGAAATTCTACACAAATTTGTTCTTGGATTTCTATATTTTATGTTGTCTTGACTACTGATTATCTATCCTATTCTAATTTTCAGTTTGTTTCATTCATTCTCTAACAATTTGTCAAATTTTCTATTTCACCATTAGGTATGATCACCCTAGGAGTAAAGCCTGGCTTTTTAGTGCATTCAAATAAAATACTTCTTAAAATGTGTATAAACAAATTCAACTAATTCCTGAATTTATTTTAAAATATTTATCCCCAGCCTGGAAGGAGCCTGGTGGTGCACAGAACTTCCACTTTAAATTGCTGTAATCTCTCAGGAAGCTACTGGATGAAGGATACAATCCTCATTTCTCCGCAGGCAGCAGTAATTCAGTGAATATGTAATTTAATACAGATGTATTGTAATGAGACCCACCAGTTAACATACCTTATATTGAAATTAATATCACATTTCAAATCACATAGTTTATAATTTTCTGTAATATACCTTTTTTTATACAATGGAGTGTAAACACTTTTAGGCTACATATTTACTGGATTAGAAATATTAAAGAGTAATATGTATATATTCAATTCTATTGTGTAAATATACATACATGTGAAGTTTGACTAACTGATTGAGTAAAACATTTTTCATTATGTTCTTTTGCTTAGAAGTTTACAGATTTTAATTACTTCTTGTTACCATAAAATCAACTAATACAAATACCAAAATACTGATAAGATAGAAATATTAGAGCAAAAGCAACAAAATTATTAAAGGAATACCCAGTCATTTCTGATTAGACTTGTGCAGTAAGCCACAGGAGCAAATTCATGCCTAAAACTGTAATTCTAGTCATAAAGTTTTGGGTTGAGAAGCCCCCAGGGAAAGCCTGCTATTTTTACTTTGCTAAATGCTCATGTTGTCGTAGCACATTCAAGTTAATTTTCCCAGAGTTTAGCTAAGGTTGTGTATGTGGCCTTAGTTTTGGAGCATTCTATTATGACCTTGTGGACTCATCAGTGAATACCATTCCCCACCTCCATTACAGAGTGCATAGTTCCTCCATCATTGATATGTGACTGTAGGCTCAGCTAGTACTCTGTAACTTCAGTGACATTAAATGGAGCAACTGTCATTTCAACATTGACATGACATTATCAACCTCATAAAATGATTTTGCAACACTTCTGCCTTTCAATTCTCTGCAGTTTTTCCAAAACCTTAAGAGAATGGTGTAAATGTCTTATTTAGGGCTGAGCCCTCAGCCTTCTTTTGTTTTAAACTCTTATATAGCCAAGGGTTTCTGCACAAATTTCTTTGTTAATACCCATTTCTTTGTCTAATGCTGAGAATGGCCTTTATTGTCTGTGTATAATTGAAGTAGTTGGAAGACTTTATATCAACTTTAGAGGAATGTTAATCTAGCAACAGGGCTGCTCTGGCAGGGATCACAACCAAAGACCTTTCAAGTATATGTAATATAGCTGGACTGCAGTCACACTCTGGATTACTATATATGACTGGACTACAGAGATACTCTTAGCACACACTTTTAATTCCTAACAGTGAAGGTAATGGTAGGAGACACATGAAATCATGTTTAAAAGTGACCAATCAGAGAAATGCAACAAAACTAAAAACAAAACAAACAAACAAAAAAGAGGTAAAGCAAAGATATCACAGTTGGTGTAGACATAAGGAAAGGAGCAATAAATAAATAAATAAATAAAATTTAAAAAGGCACAAGTACTCACTGATTTGAATACTCAGGAATCCCATAAAAACACTCAACTTGAAGCTATAATACTGAGTCAGAGAACCTTGTAGATATCTGTGCAGGACCTGTGCATTCTTCTGCCTCTGTCTTTGTGAATTTATATGAGCTTTGCTCATGTGCCTTAGGGACTCCTTGGTGACTTCCATTCCCTCTGATTCTTAGGTTCTTTCTGTTTTCTATTCTAAGGACTCCCATTAGCCCTGAGTTATGGGAATTGACAGGTACATCCTATTTAGGACTGCATATTGATATGCATATCTCAGTATCTGCATAATATTTGCCTGTGGGTCTCCACCTGCTGCTGGAGGAAGCTTCTTTGATGATAGTTGAGCAAGGCATTGATCTATGAGTATAATAGAATATTATGAAAAATAATTTTGGCACTACATTTAAAATTAATTTAGAGCAGGTTTATTTAGTTTTACTCTAGGTCACTAGGCAATTTAGTCTCTGGTTGTTTGTCACCCAAGTAAGTTAAGCTCACTGACTGTGGCCTTAGGTCAAATCATCATTTAGTATTCCCATAAGCTTTGTGCCACCATTACCCTAGCATATCCTATAGGCGACACATAGTTGTAGATAAAGAGTTTGTGGCTGGCTTGGTAGCCTTGTCCCTGTTTTGAGAGCATGCAGAGTGCTCATCTCTACCAAAGATGCTGGATCTAGGAGTAAAGATCCCTTATAGGCAATAACTTGACATCTTCATCGTCAAAGATTTGCTTAGGTATTGTCTTTAGCAGTGATGCTCTGTTGCAAGTTCTGAAGAAAAACAGTCATGGCAACAGTTTGGGTTGGTTGTGGATTTTGATGAGGCTAATGATGTAAGGTTTTTTGTTTTTTGTTTTTTGTTTTTTGTTTTTTTTTTTAATAAATACTCAGGAGTTATAGGTTTGTTTTACATATTTCTATATTTTTCTGTGTCTTAGTTACTTTTCTGTTTTTGTGAAAAGACACCCAGGCTACATAATTGGATACTTGCTTACAGAAACAGAGGGGAAATCCATGGCCATCATTGCAAAAAAACGTGGCAGCGAACATGGCAGCAGGTAGGCAGGCATGGTACCAGAGTAGTAACTGAGAGCTTTCATCTTATTCACAAGTTGAAGAGAGAGAAAGGGAGAGAGAGAGAGAGAGAGAGAGAGAGAGAGAGAGAGAGAGAGAGAGAGAGAGAGAGAGAGAGAGAGAGAGAGAGAGAGAGAGAGAGAGAGAGACTGATTTCCATGAGCATGGATGGGCTTCTGAAACTTCAAAGTCCTCAGTGGCGTATTTCCAACAATACTATAACTTGTAATCTCTCTCCCAAGAGTGCTACTAGCTGTGAACCAAACATTCAATCATATTATCCTATGAGAGCTATTCTTATCCAAACTACCACAGGTATATGATAGGGTTATAGGGTAGCCTCTACTTCTAGTTTTTGTGTTTTGTTTTCTTATGAATCTTCATACTTATTTTCACTAACACCCTACAAATATTTCATAGGTTTTCCCTTTACTCCATACTTACATAATTAGTTACAGTTATTTACATGAACATCTATTGCCATTATGCAGGAGTATGATGTAATCTTAATTTGAACCTGTATTTCCATCATGGTGTCTAATGGCAGTTAGCCTTTTAAAGTGTTTTTAGCCATTTGTATATATTTGGAAAACTCTGTTTCATACCATATCCTGTTTTCTTAAACTGACTTGTTAACTTTCTAGAAATATAGTCTTTTAGTTCCTTACATATTCTTATAGCTAATCTACTATCAAATGTATATCTGGAAAATATTTTGTGATATTCAGCTATCTCCTCAATTAACTCTTTCCTGAGCAAAAACGACCATATAGTTTACTGATAGCACATTCATCTACTTAGTGGGTATTATTTCCTTTGTTATGTGTGGATACTTCAACATACTTATATGTCTGTCTATGAAGGGTACGCTTTACTTTTTTTTCTCAAGTAGTTCAGTGTATCATTTCTTATATTCATGCCTTTGACACATTTGGAGTTGAATAGAGGTTACAGTGATTATCTTCCATTATTTTTCATGTTGATAGATTTCTTAGCACCAATTGTTGAAGATGCTTTCTTTCTCTCCTGCATATTTATTTTTGCTTCTTATCAAAAACCAGGCAAATTTTTTGAGTAATTAGTATTTTAGTATTTATTTTGTGTGGAGTAATATGGCTCTCTTTTGTGCCATAATTTGTATTTTCTTTTTTCTTTAATTGATTATTTTTTTATTTACATTTCAAATGTTGTCCCCTTCCCAGTCCCCCTCTGCAAATCCCTCACCCCATCCCCTTCTCTTTGCCTCTAAGAGGGTGCTCAACCTTCCCACCCACCTACTCCTGCCTTTCCCCTCTAACATCCCCTTTTACTGGGGCAACAAGCCTCCACAGGACCAAGTGCCTCCCCTCCCATTAATGCCAGATAAGGAAATCCTCTTCTACATATGTAATAGGAACCATGGACTCACTTATGTATATTCTTTGGTTGGTGGTATATTTTCTTTTAATTGTGACATTACCATAAAGTTTTATTACTGTGGGTCTATAATCTAAATTGAAACCACAGATTACAGTATGCGCATATGTTTTTACATTCCATGCCCCAATGTGATTATTAAATTGAAGGGATGATGAACTTTGTAAAATACCATTTTTGTCTTTGTGTGATGAATTAAGTTTATTGGTGTACATTTCTTGAACCTGCCATGAGTGTCTGAGAGGAGGCTAGTGGTATCGAGAAGGTTATTTTTAATTAAACTTGAAAATATTTTACTGAGAATCTTTGCATTATGTACATAAGGGAAATCAGTCTATATTTTTTTTCTGTGTCTTGTCTGGTTTTTATACCAAGATAAAACATGCTACCTATAGTCTTACATATGACTAATATTTTTTCATTCAATTTTTGTCTAAATGACTTTCTGTAGGAGATAGTAAATTTAGATTAATTATTGCCAGTGAAAGGCAAGGAATGGCCAAATGAAAGAATTTTGAACATAGAATTGGTTATTAGTCAACTAGAAAGAAACCATCAAAAATGAGGCTCACAATCTGATTTGTAATCTGAATGGTGTATCATTTTTTTATAAAGAAAAAAGGGGGGGGCAGTTTGCAGAGTTGGCTACAAGCATCAAAACCCATTTTCTGAGGCTTAAATTCTAATGAAAAGTTACTATGAAGCTTGTTGAAATTATAGTTTAATCTTCTAACCCACTGTTAAAAGGTGAGAAATGCTTGTAGAATATTTCTTCTCAGGCTTCATATTTTCACTCATTTCATCTGGGGACCTAACGTTTCCCTAATTAGTTGTATTAAAAGAATAGCAGTGGATTAAAATGTTGGAAATTCTTTCTCTAGTCAATTCTTGTCTGGTGAGGCAAGGTAGTTAACAGATTTTTTTGCAGTAACTTCTCCCCAAAATTTCACTTAGAGAAAAGGTTACTCAGATATGAACATACTTTTCAATAATTTGGAAAAAAACAAATATGAGAATACATTATATTTCATATTTTGATACATTTTAAAATAAATCAGAGGCAACTTAAAAAAGAGAACTTTTATATTAATAAAAACACTTTAATTTATTTATAGTGTTATATTTGATTTTTAATTATTTCACTTCACTATATATTAATAAATACCAATTTTTTTATTTAAACCAGAACCCCATTATTTTATAACATGCTTTTACAATTTTTGTTAGTTTTTAAATTTTTATATTTTATCAAGACTGTTAATTATATACAAGAGAATTCAACTAAATATTTTAAGATCTTGTATTCTTTAACTGTGACAAATATAAATGGTTTGTTCTTTCATTAATCAGTATGGATTGAAAGTATTGATTGTCCTTTGTGTATATATTGTGACTTCCAGTTTTATACTTTTATGGTTATGGAATTGCTATGTTTGTCAAAGTGTGTCTTCCTGTCTATATACGCTTCTGTGCTTTTGCTTTTTCTCTTTATTTTTCAGTTAGATTTTCCGATTCCAGTTTGTTTGTTTATATTTTATTTTATTTCATTATTATTCTTAGATGTTTGTTTATTAGAGAGACAGAAAAGGGAGTGTAAGCTGATAGGGGAAGAAGAGAATATTAAAAGAATTTGGAGACAAGAAATCATAATTAGAATATAATGTATAAAAAACAATTTCAATAAAATAAGTATATTGATTGATGAACAACTTCAAGTAGTAATTCTTTACCATGTTTTAGGATAAGTCTACAATGTCAATATTACAGATAGATACCGATAAGAGTAGGAATAAAGACCAGGAAAGTAGGATAAAAAGCAAGAATGAAATAGATCAAGATGAATGTAGGCCGTTATTTATTCTTTTGAGAACATTTTTGAATGTGAACCTATTTTTTACTGTCATCACCTAAAGCCACATTAACTTGAGACTTACATTAACATTAACAACTGAATGTCAAAACCTGTGTCTATTATGTTAAAGTTTATTCCCCACTTAATCTTCACAAGAGCCCCCATGAGGTTCTATTTTTACTGCAACCTTATGAACAAGAAACTGAAGCTCAGAGGTGGAGCAATTTAATTAAGATTACAAGGATGCTCAGAAATCTTTGCAACTAAGTCTGTCCTCTTGTGATTTCTTCTCTGAAAAAGAAGCATCCTATCAAGTTCTGGACCAGGGCATAACTCCTTGCACATTATTTTCCCAAGACATTGAGTAAATATTTAAAGAATACTTTAAAGAGTTGAGGGATATGCATCCAGTCATACTGAATAACAGTTATGTAATTATTTTATGTTTATTTATTTACCCTTTGCCACTAATGATTAAACCTAACACTTCATGCAATCATTCTGCCATTGAGGCACTTCCAAAGTTGTTTATGTTTGCTTTTATTAGTTTGACTTTAATTAAGCACACATTCCCAGGTATGGTGCTGGTAAAAGTAGCAAAACATTGAATTTCTTTAATTCCTCTTAAAATACCATTCTTTAATGTCTATTGTGAGATATCCAGTCAAATGACAGTATTTATTTTAACACAAAATGGGAAAGTCTTATGATCTTATAATAGTGCAAATATTTTTCTAACTTAGCCATTTATTTAAATATTATAGTAGTAAAATGTTATAGATAACAAAATTTGATAACTTATTTTTTGTTATGAAGTTAAGTCTTTATATTTTAACTCACAAATGCATGTAATTTTATCATCCAGATAAGGACTAAAAGTCACATGTTAGAGAATTACTACCATGATAGAGAATTCATGAACTATTACTTAAGATAATTACTTAACAACAACATCTATATATAAGCAATAAATTCTTCTTACTGATGGCCTACCTTAAGAAAACCCCAAGTCTGTTTTTCTTTCCACTTTCTTAGCTACCTTTGACTGGTAGCAGCTGAAAGTGAATGTGTGCTGATACAGGTCAGTTTGGTGCCTGAAGTGACAGACAAGTTTCCTCTGTTGAAAATTAAATCTTGGCTTTCACATCTAAGAATTAATAAATGGAAATAATTGCCTGTCAGCATGCTTCTAAAATATTTAAGACACAGAGATAAAGGAAAGTAGCTCATTAAAAATAAATTGTGCCAGTTGGTTCTCGCTGCTTGAGGTGAATTCTGAAAACAATAAGAAATTATTGTGAATATTAGAATATGTAGATGGAAGATAATGATGGGTTCTATCTCTGTTTGTTTCTCTTGCCTATGGAAATTCGGTTTTTTTGTTTGTTTGTTTTGTTTTGTTTTGCTTTTTCGAGACAGGGTTTCTCTATATAGTCCTGGCTGTCCTGGAACTCACTTTGTAGATCAGGCTGGCCTCGAACTCAGAAATCTGCCTGCCTCTGCCTCCCAAGTGCTGGGATTAAAGGCGTGCACAACCACCGCCTGGCGCCTATGAAAATTCGTAAAGGTGAACACCACACTACCAACTGTTGTCTTCTGAGGAAAAAGCAGCCCATAATTTTCAAACATGAACAAAGCATGAAAATTGGTGTATGTAGAAAAGACAGTAGACTTCAGTGGGCACAAGACTTCTGAAAAACAGAAGTTGGGGTAAAGCTAGTAAGCAGAGTATACTAGTATTCTTTTAATGGACAAAGAGTCCATCAATATAATTAACCAACACAAACAATATTTCCTAGGTAATAATACTTAAGATTATCCTTTATTTTTATATTTGCTTTATATATCCATTTGTATAATACATAAACTTGTAGTAGTAAATTACATAGTTAAGATCTTTATTATTTCTTAGTGTAGCAAACAGTTATTTTTAAAATACTAAAGTTAATCTTGGGATGTGTCTGTGTGTGTATGTGTTTGTGTGTGAGTGTGTGTGTGTATTGGTACATGTTCACATGTATAAATGTATATAATGAAGGCCAATTAATAACAAAGGAGCCATTCATGATAATTTTATTCTAAATAAGAAATGATAAGTATTCACAGTATATAAGTGTGTGATTGTGAGTATGGTTGTGTGTGTGCATGTGGGCATGTGTGTGTGTGTGTGTGTGTGTGTGTGTGTGTGTGCATAAACATTTGCCATAGCATTCCAGTAGAGCTCAGTGAACAACTTATGAGAATTGATTCTCTCCATTAAGTAGTTAGGTCTCATTGGTCAAATTCTGCTGGTCAGCACACTTGGTGGGCAAGTGCCTTTTCCTCTGGAGTCCCTCTTCTTTATGAATCAGGAAATTTAACTGGTTTCAGACTTGACAAGTAGGTGAGATTTGCAATATGACTGAGTAGAAAATTCAAAGGTTCTACCCTTCACTACCTTCCCAGCATCAGAATGACCAGTGTGCTCCATGAGAACCAGGTATTTGCATGTGTGGTGAGGACTGGACTCAGTTCTTCATGCTTGCAGAGCAAGTGATTTTTCAAGAGAGGAGCCACTCTAGCTCATTAAAGTTAATTTTGATTTTTTTACAAAACAAAAAATCCTTCATACAGCTTTTACAGGTAGGCAAATATACATTCTTGCCTTTTATACTATTCTTATTTTGTTATTTACTTTTGGGATTAGACCATAACATTTAGTATATAATGTTCTATCAAGCTGGAAACATCATAAATATAGTATTTTATTGGCAATAGAGCCCTTATAGGAATAACTGAAAAATTATTCAATGTTAATTAACATTCTAGCTAAATGGCTTGGCGATAAAAAGTGCTTGTTTTTACCAAGATGGAAGGAGAGAATGGACATCCTAATGTTGTACTCTGGCATGCACCTGCACATTATAGAGGTCAAAATGTATGTGCCCTCTCCCACACATCATATAAACAAACACATATACACACAAACCACACAATAATAACATGCCATTAAATATGCCATATTCCTTTTATATAGGCAGAATAGTGTCTTAAATATAATATCGAGTTTTAAAATGGTTTCTTTTCTTTTTTTTATTTATGTGTAGTAGATGTGTGGTTTTGTGTGGTATATGCATGTGAATACAGATGCCTACAGAGGACTGAAGTGTCAGATTCAACTGGAGCTTGAGTTACATGTGATTTTGAACAGATAGACATGAATGTTGGGGACCAAACTAGAGTGTTCTGTAAGAGTAAAATTTGCTCTTAGTTGTGTATCTATCACCACAGGTCACTGATACTCTTAATAGTATTTTCACTTCATATTTTGAAAATTAAAATATAAAGAATTTCCTTAATAAGCATTATAAACCAAAACAATTCCAGATACTGCAATTCAAATTGAGACCATTTAATTTACTCCTAGAGGAAATTTTATCAAAGCTTGATCTTTCCCTTTTATTTTAAACTAGTGTCTTAAAGGTTAATAGTATCATATACTTCATTTCAAACTACTGAACATGACTTGTTAGTTATTATAGATTTAAATTTACTTAAGTTAACAAATTCCCTCATTCTTCCTATATTTTCAGGTATCATATTCCTGTTCTAGTGGGCATGCATAAAATGGGGGGATCTCTAGATGTAAATTACAGTTATGGATCCTTTGTGAGATACATTGATTAATTAGGAGTCTGATGGGGGTGATGCACGCCTTTAATCCCAGCTCTCAGGAGACAGAGGCAGGCAGATCTCTGAGCTCAAGTTTGGTTTATATAGTTGGTTTCAGAGCTACATAGAGAAAACCTGTCACAAAATATAAACAAACAAACAAACAACAAGCAAACAAATAAATGAACATTCAAACACTAAAAGCTTAATCAAGAAAAATAAACCTTACACTAAGTGATTCTGCATTGCCTTAGAAGACATAAATCCTGTGTCTTTAGTGCAATTTAGAACATGTTATCTATTTAGCCTCATCTGTCAAGAAGACACAAACCTAGAATCAAATTGAAAGAACCAATTTCAATTGAGGATTTGGCTCCACCAGATAGTCCTGTGGGTTATTTTCTTGATGGCTAATTGATGTGGAAGGACCTACTGTGTGTAGGGTCATCTCTATGCCATTGAGCCTGGGTTGTATATGGAAGGTAGCTCATGAAAGTATGAATAAGCCAGTAATCAATGTTGTTCATTGGGTTCTGCTCAAATTTCCTTCCTTAAGTTCTTGATGTGGCACTCCTACATGATTGCCTGTAACCTATAAGATGAAATAAACTGTTTCTTCCCTAGTACCTTATTGTGTTTGCTGCTCCTCATAACAAGAGAAAATTAGAATAAGGTTCACAAATGCTTACCAAGTATTTATTACATTTTCTGCAACTTAATGAGAAAGAAAAAGTATGATTTGTGGATTTAAATAAAGATTTGAAAAACAATATGTTTAAATTTGTTTTTTACAAAAAGAGGTAATGTGCCACAGTGTAGGTTACAATATAAAAATATGAAAAAGATGTTAAATTTCATTACATTGCAAGTATTGTATTTCACTCATTTGAATAATTTATACATCTACTAGTGCTAGATATAACTGAATGAAGTTTCTAGTTGAGTATTATGCAACATAGTATATCAAACTGATGGGTATTTTAGTGTTTTTCCTACTGTAGAAAATATGTGCAGTTTTTCAGCAGCAGTACTTGAACCTTCATGTCACTACAAATTTAATTTGGTTAATTAATCAAAGCAGTAGGACAGACAGTCTTTGTCCCATCTTGCACTGCACAGAAGGAAGGCTGAAGTGATCAAAGCTAGCCTGGCCTGGTGGTGACACAAGGTTGGGAAATCCAGCCAAAATCTTTTTCAGCGATAACTGCTGGAGTGCTTTTTGTGGCTTTACTCCTTAATATTTTCTTGTTGTATTCAAGAACAATTTATATATTTTTCAGCAAAAAATAATGATAAAATCTTCTTAGATGTTTAATAATTGTGGCAATAGGGACACAGCTAAATCTGAACAAAATTTACTATCAAATGATGAAGGCACAGATGGGGATGCCTCAAATGATGAAGGCACAGATGGGGATGCCTCAGAGGAAGCATGCTGGATATGCTTTGCCTTTCTGTATTTATGGATGTTTTTTATTATGCTAAATGCACATTTATGTTTGCATGTTGTCTTAGTCAGAGTTTGTATTCTTGCACAAAACATCATGATCAAGAAGCAAGTTGGGGAGGAAAGTGATAATTCAGCTAACATTTCCACGTTGCTGTTCATCACCAAAGGAAGTCAGGACTGGAACTCACACAGGCAGGAACCTGGAGGTAGGAGCTGATATAGAAGCCATGAAGGGATGCTTCTTACTGTATTGCTTTTCCTGGCTTGCTCATCTTGCTTTTTTATAGAACTCAGAACTACAAGCATAGGGATGCCACCATCCACAATGGGCCCTGCCACCTTGATCACTAATTGACAAAATGCCTTACAGCTGGATTTCATGGAGGCATTTCCTCAAGGGAGACTACTTTCTCTGTGATCACTCCAGCTTGAGTCAAGTTGACTCACATAACCAGCCAGTACGTACAGGAATTGAGTTATTATAATATAATTTTAAAAATCCTATGCTTTATAGAAAATATAGTCAGATAAAACCAAGGCATGATCTCCCTGAATCCCAAGGGAATTAACTGGAAAAATTTATGTAACCCTATCATAATTGCCCGAGGATGACTGAAAATCTTTTGTTTCAATAGCAAACTTCAGTATGAAGCTTTATGAAGCAGAACAGGAGAATGTCCAGTCTTTTCCCAAATACTGATGACATGGAGGGGCATGCTATCCTCTCCTTATGAAAGGCATGCCAACAGCCCAAAGCAGGGGCTGGGCTTTCTCTGAGATCCTTGGAAAACCTGCAATGTTACCTTCAGTACCAAAAAAGTAAAAGTCAGAGGGGTGGGGGGAGAGGAAGACAAGAGATAAAATGAGATGAAGTGATTCAGGGATTAGCAATAGGTAAGAAAACCTCCTTACAGAACACTCTTGAGAGCTGTGGTGAGATACCATTCTAACAGAGCCCTTCCGAGCTGGCAGCCTGGCTTCCGTAGATGATTAATGACCCACACTTGGAACACAATCTGGTAGGAAATAGTTAATGAATCTTTCAAGTAGAAAGCAGAAAAAGAATGAAACTTGAATCGAAATTGCATAGTTCCAAAGACAAGGTTCTACAGCCATTCTAAAAAGCTCTTGCAGCATCTGAATCAGTGAGGGACACAGATATGGGTTTCCAGTAGTACCCCCAACACGGAGAAGAATCACAGAGTGATGGAGGTAATATTAGCAATTTTATCCATGGATAGGATCAGTAGCTGTGACCTGACTTCAAAATTATTCCCCAGGGACACAAAGAATGAGTGCCCGCAGTCTGGTTTCCAGCAATCAAACAGAAAAATACATGTTCAGTCTCTGCACTCAAGGCCAGATGTTTCCAACTCACTTTCACTTTTTCTTTTTATTTAATGACCGTAGTAAAGTTAGTTGCAACTCTGTCTTAGTCTCTTTGTATTTTCTCACTTTCCTTTTCCCTCTCTGTTTATTTATTATTATTATTATTATTATTATTATTATTATTATTATTATTATTATTATTATTATCTTTACTCTTGATGGCCTTTTCTAGAGAATATAAGGTTGCCAGAATTGGAAGGTATCCTGTTCTCTGCCTTCTCAGCATAAAAAGTGGCTTGTCTTTGGTTATCTGTCTTCAGGTATTTAAGTCCCAAATTCTATGAAAGAACATAATATTTTAGACAGTTTATATTCTTGAAAAGAAGAGGAGAAGTTTTTAGATAAATAAAAAATCAAATCAAATGAATTGTAAAAAAAAATTGGTTGACAAGGAAAAGTTTCTGAAATTTGTTATTTGTTGAGCAAAAGTATAAATGCAAAACATAGATCAACAAAAATAAGAGTTAGTTTATAATGATTCAAATAGGAATGGCCATGACCCATGGGCATGAATTCAGATAATCCTGAAGGAAGTGTTCCCGTATGGAAGTAGATTCATGAAGTTTTTAGAGTTAAAGAACAAAGAAACTAAACTAAATAATATTAAAATAATCTATCACATACATTTGTGTTTGCAACAGATGAACTGGTCATAGCAAAGCAAAGGGGAATCTGGAAGTAGTTTTAAATGTTATCTGATATACTTAGCTTTGGGAATGCCTACAAATCTAGGTTAATACATTTCTTAGATTATAACTGATGGTTGAACATATGTGACACCCAACACAGAAGTGACCAATGAATCTATGGACTAAAGCTAACTCACGACAAATTCACTATAGATCTGCAGCATTTCCACTTTCTGCAACCAGAAGTTCTATTGAAACAGTTTTATTGCTGGCAAGGTTGTGGAGAAAGAGGAACACTCCTCCATTGCTGGTGGGATTGCAAGCTTGTACAACCACTCTGGAAATCAGTCTGATGGTTCCTCAGAAAATTGGACATAGTACTACTGGAGGATCCAGCAATACCTCTCCTGGGCATATACCCAGAAGATCTTCCAACTGGTAATAAGGACACATGCTCCACTATGTTCA